>NC_041385.1:124337266-124354682 GCF_002162155.2 Triticum dicoccoides
ATATTTCGGGGGGAGTGGGGGAGGCTGTCGGTGGGGAGTGGGGGGGGGAGTGGATAAGGGAGAGGAGTGGGGGGGAGTGGATAAGGGAGAGGAGTGGGGGGGCCGACCTGGGCCGGCTTGGTTGGCCCGATGGCCAGCTGGGCCGCGGTCCAGCAGGGGGGGTGCTTCTCCTCCTTTTGTTTTTTTTTCTTTTTGTTCTGTTTTCTTTTCTATTTTCTTTCTGTTTTAAATCATTCTAAACTATTTAGGCCTTTTATAAAAATGTGTTTACCTCACCACAATTACCTTTGTAATATTTGACAATCACCGAACATTTTAGTCTTAATTTTTGGAAACTTTTATTGTTATCATTAACTTGCATTTGAATTTCAAAACAGTTTTGAATTAACCTGAGATTAACTACAGTGACAGAGGTGACGTGGCACCATCAACGTGAGTTTACTGTAGCATGATTATCCGGGCGTTACATTCGTGGGCGACGACCATGGTGGGATAGACAATGTTGCTACTTCGTGGACCCTTCGTGGGTGGAGCCCTCCATGGACTCGCGCAGCCGTTACCCTTCATGGGTTGAAGTCTCCATCAACGTGGATGTACGATAGCACCACCTATCGGAACCACGCCAAAAACATCTGTGTCTCCAATTGCGTTTGAATCCTCCAAACCCTTCCCTTTACTTTCTTGCAAGTTGCATGCTTTAATTTCCGCTGCCTATATACTCTTTGCATGCTTGCTTGAATTGTGTGATGATTGCTTGACTTGTCCTAAAATAGCTAAAATCTGCCAAACTCTAAAATTGGGAAAAGGTTAAGTTTTTTTATTGGTCAAGTAGTCTAATCACCCCCCCCCCCCTTCTAGACATACTTCAAGGTCCTACACAACTAGAAAAGGACGTGTGATGTGAGGGAGAAGAAAAACACAGCACGATTTTTCTCAAGAGAGAATAGCCACAATACCACTAGTGGAAACCCCAAGTGCCAAAATACCACTATGAAAAACCGAAGTGCCAAAATAGCACTCAAGTTCAGGTTTTTCATACCAAGATAGCACTACCGTCTATTATCAAACATATTTTGTTAGTCAACGGTGGATGGAGCTGTCAATTTTTTCTACCATGCCAAAAGTACCCTTCATCCTATCTCTGAGCATGCGCGCTGCTGCCCGTGGCCATGGGGATTGTACTGGTCAAAGTGGCCGGTGATTGTTTCGTTGGCCCGAGCTCTAGCCACGGCTCCTGTACACGGTAAGCCGGTCATCCCTGTTCCACGCCGTTCCCAGTGACATGGAGCCGCCACTTTGCAGCGCACACAGCACCACCCAGGCGCCCACCACGCCGTGCATGACGACATGCCCGCCCAGCTCCTCCCCGCATCCAACCCATCGCCGCCCCACTGCGGATGATGTCGTGTCACCTCCTTGCTCCGGAACCGCGCGTGGAGCATGGCCTAGCCGCGGCCCCTGGATCTTGCCCGATACTATGCGTGTGTGCTGCTTGTTGTTGCTTGCCATAAGCTAAGTGCGTCAAGTGGTTACACGACGCCACCGCCGCTTGCTATAGTTGCTGATGGTGCGAGTGCGAGGCACAACGGCCAACAGGGCTGAGGCAGTGCAGCAGCGGTGGTGGCAGTCGGAGCCCGGAGGTGGCGCACACAGCAGGTGGCAAAGCCGAGGTGCGGCCGGGCGGCAGCGAGCTCGGTGTGCGGCTGCGCCTGACAATGCGAAAGAGGGAGACATGCCTCTTGGTGGTGGATTCCATCGGCGTCGGCTGCTTTCCCTTGTCTAGCCACAAGGGCAAAGTAGTATTTTTACCCATCTGTTAGTCTCAGTTAGCTCATAGTGGTATCTTGGCATGAAAATTTTCAAGTGAGTGCTATTTTGACACTTTGGTTTTTCATAGTGGTATTTTGGCACTTGTGGTTTTCACTAGTGGTAGTTTGACTATTGGCTCTTTTCTCAGAGCAGAGCATTGCAGAGCAGCTCCTGGTAATCCTACAATACAAACCAACCAAATTTGGAGCAATTTTTTTGTATTTCACATGATTTGGGGTGCACAAATGGATGCTTAAAATGACGGAGAGAGTGTCACAGCCCAGGCAACACTGAACATGAAGCAACGGTGGCCACTGGCCTGTGATGTGTGTGAGCTGGGTGGTGTTAGGAGTGAAGGCGTGGAGTAGTTGGATCTGGTGTTCTACTAGGAAAAGATCTAGACGGTATTCTGGAATAGGTGCTAACTGTATCCCCAATCCCCCCTTCTCCTGATTGAAACCCAACCGAAATTCCCTCTCCAATCTGGTGACTGACTCACTTTATCCAAGTCCGTAGCACACAGGGAGCATGAAAGGTGTCTTGTTTATTTCAAAAAGAGAAAACATCATCGAGCGCTGCGGAATATTAAAAAAAGAAGTTTTGCAGGAATGGATCACGCCAATGGCAAGGGAGGGAGAGAGTGAGACGTACTCGTCGACCGCGGATTTGACTTGTTCCTTGTCGATCTTCCCGCCAAGGCCCGACGCGAGATCCAGGGCTCCCGACTTGGACATGGCTGCGGCGGCGTCGCCTGCAGCAGGGAGCGATGGGGCCGGCGATAGGGTGGCGGGGAGGGCCAGCAACGGGGCGGGGGAGGTCCGGCGACGGGGCGGGGAAGCGACGGCGACGAGGCGGGGGAGTGACGCGACCGGCGATAGGGCGGGGGAGCGACGGGGCCGGCGACAGGGTGGCGGCGGGCGAGCCTAGAGCGCCATCGACGGGGGCTGTTCGGTGTGTGGATGAGATGAGAAGTTTTTTTTTACCTGGATGGGTGGGGAGAGAGGGAGGGGATAACCCCACAGTTTCTTTTTTACCTCGAAAAAAATAACCCCATCTCTTTGCCATCTGCCAGCAGATGTCAAAGAATCTTTGTCGTCTGCTGGCAGATGGCAAAGAGGTGGGGCTGGTACGCCGTTACACTCTTGACGGCCACAGGATTTGCCAACCTCTTTGCCATCTGCTGGCAGATGGCAAAGATTATTTGCCATCCACTAGCAGATGGCAAAGAATTGGCTGATGGTAACCATGTTCTTTGTCATCTGTCAGTTCTTTGCCATCTGTTTTTTATAAGCAGATGGCAAAGACGTTCTTTGCAATCAGCTGGCAGATGGCAAAGAGCTGGCTGATGGCAAATTCCCTGTTTCCAGTAGTGTATGTAGATGACATATTGTTGATTGGAAATGATATAGAATTTCTGGATAGCATAAAGGGATACTTGAATAAAAGTTTTTTGATGAAAGACCTCGGTGAAGCTGCTTACATATTGGGCATCAAGATCTATAGAGATAGATCAAGACGCTTAATTGGACTTTCACAAAGCACATACCTTGATAAAAGTTTTGAAATAGTTCAAAACGGATCAGGCAAAGAAAGGGGTCTTGCCTGTATTACAAGGTGTGAAGTTGAGTCAGACTCAATGCCCGACCACAGCAGAAGATGGAGAGAAAATGAAAGATGTTCCCTATGCTTCAACCATAGGCTCTATCATGTATGCAATGTTGTGTACCACACCTGATGTATGCTTAGTAGTAAGTTTGGCAGGGAGGTACCAAAGTAATTCAGGAGTGGATCACTGGACAACGGTCAAGAACATCCTGAAATACCTGAAAAGGACTAAGGATATGTTTCTCGTTTATGGAGGTGACAAAGAGCTAGTCGTAAATGGTTACGTCGATGCAAGCTTTGACACTGATCCGGATGATTCTAAATCACAAACCGGATACGTGTTTATATTGAACGGTGGAGCTGTTAGTTGGTACAGTGCTGAACAAAGCGTCGTGGCGGGATCTACATGCGAAGCGGAGTACATAGCTGCTTCGGAAGCATCAACTGAAGGAGTCTGGATGAAGGAGTTCATTTCCGATCTAGGTGTCATACCTAGTGCATCGGGACCAATGAAGATCTTCTGTGACAATACTGGTGCAATTGCCTTGGCAAAGGAATCCAGATTTCACAAGAGGACCAAGCACATCAAGAGACGCTTCAATTCCATCCGGGACCAAGTCCAGGTGGGAGACATAGAGATTTGCAAGATACATACGGATTTGAATGTTGCGGACCCGTTGACTAAGCCTCTTCCACGAGCAACACATGATCAACACCAAGACTCCATGGGTGTTAGAATCATTACTGTGTAATCTAGATTATTGACTCTAGTGCAAGTGGGAGACTGAAGGAAATATGCGCGTGAGGCAATAATAAAGTTATTATTTATTTCCTCATATCATGATAAATGTTTATTATTCATGCTAGAATTGTATTATCCGGGAACATGATACATGTGTGAATACATAGACAAACTTGAAGTCACTAGTATGCCTCTACTTGACTAGCTCATTAATCAAAGATGGTTATGTTTCCTAACCATAACATGAGTTGTCATTTGATTAATGGGATCACATCATTAGGAGAATGATGTGATTGACATGACCCATTTCCGTTAGCTTAGCACTTGATCGTTTAGTATGTTGCTATTGCTTTCTTCATGACTTATACATGTTCCTACAACTATGCGATTATGCAACTCCCGTTTACCGGAGGAACACTTTGTGTGCTACCAAACATCACAACGTAACTGGGTGATTATAAAGGAGCTCTTCAGGTGTCTCCAAAGGTACATGTTGAGTTGGCGTATTTCGGGATTAGGTTTTGTCACTCCGATTGTCGGAGAGGTATCTCTGGGCCCTCTCAGTAATGCACATCACTATAAGCCTTGCAAGCAATGTAACTAATGAGTTAGTTACGGAATGATGCATTACGTAACGAGTAAAGAGACTTGCCGGTAACGAGATTGAACTAGGTATTGGGATACCGACGATCGAATCTCGGGCAAGTAACATACCGATGACAAAGGGAACAACGTATGTTGTTATGCGGTTTGACCAATAAAGATCTTCGTAGAATATGTAGGAGCCAATATGAGCATCCAGGTTCCGCTATTGGTTATTGACCGGAATCGTGTTTCGGTCATGTCTACATAGTTCTTGAACCTGTAGGGTCCGCACGCTTAAGGTTTCGTTGACAGTTTTATTATGAGTTTATGAGTTTTGATGTACCGAAGGTTGTTTGGAGTCCCAGATGTGATCACGGACATGACGAGGAGTCTCGAAATGGTCGAGACATAAAGATCGATATATTGGACGACTATATTTGGACACCGGAAAGGTTCCGGTTGAGATTGGGACAATACCGGAGCTCCGGGAGGTTAACGGAAATCCCCGGGAGGTATATGGGCCTTATTGGGCCTTAGTGGAAAGGAGGGGAGAGGATCAAAGGAGCCCCCCCCCCCAAGCCCAATCTGAATTGGGAGGGGTGCCGGCCCCCCTTTCCTTCCTCCCTCCTTCCTCTTCCTTCCCTCTCCCTCTCCTAATAGGAAAGGGAGGAGTCCTACTCCCGGTGGGGATTGGACTCCCCCCCTAGGGAGCACCACCCCCCTTGGTCGCCCCCCTCCTCCACTCCTTTATATACGGGGGAGGGGGCACCCCATAGACACAACAATTGATCTCTTGATCTCTTAGCCGTGTGCGGTGCCCCCCTCCACCATAGTCCTCCTCGATAATACTGTAGCGGTGCTTAGGCGAAGCCCTGCGACGGTAGAACATCAAGATCGTCACCACGCTGTCGTGCTGACGGAACTCTTCCCCAACATTCTGCTGGATCGGAGTACGGGGATTGTCATCGAGCTGAACGTGTGCTAGAACTCGGAGGTGCCATAGTTTCGGTGCTTGATCGATTGGGCCATGAAGACGTACGACTACATCAACCGCGTTGTTTTAACGCTCCCGCTTTTGGTCTACGAGGGTATGTGGACGACACTCTCCCCTCTCGTTGCTATGCATCACCATGATCTTGCATGTGCATAGGAAAATTTTGAAATTACTACGTTCCCCAACACTAATAACTCTGCGGCTATGATAGTGACGCGGGTCTTGTTGATAAATCACTAACCAGACTGCTGCAAGATCACATTCTTCATCCAAGGCATCAAGTGTGTTCTGACATGCCGTCTCATTATCAGCTTTAGCGTAAGCCACCACCCTGGGCGAGTCATGACGAATATCACTTGGGAGAACTGCCTCTGCACCATAAAACATGAAGAAAGGCGTGTAGCATGATGATCTATTGGGGGTGGTTCTAATACTCCAAATAACTGAAGGAAGCTCCTCAACCCAACAACCCGGCGTTCGTTCCAAAGGAACCAAAAGCCGGAGCTTGATGCCTCACAAAATTTCTTAATTAGCATGTTCTGCTTGACCCTTAGACTACAGATGAGCCATCGAGCACACATCAAGGCGGGTGTGCTCTCTTTGACAAAACTCCTTCATAGCACCCTTGGATAGATTTGTGCCATTATCAGTGATGGTACTATGAGGATAACCAAAGCGATTTAAATATTTTGGCTTGTCATCGGGGTTGTGCATGATTTAAATATTTTGTGTGATGAGGATAGAGCATAGCCAGACTACATGATTTTGTAGGGATAGCTTTCTTTGGCCATGTTATTTTGAGAAGACATGATTGCTTTGTTAGTATGCTTGAAGTATTATTATTTTTATGTCAATATTAAACTTTTGTCTTGAATCTTTTGGATCTGAACATACATGCCACAATAAAGAAAATTACATGGATAAATATGTTAGGTAGCGTTCCACATCAAAAATTATGTTTTTATCATTTACCTACTCGAGGACGAGCAGGAATTAAGCTTGGGGATGCTTGATACGTCTCCAATGTATCTATAATTTTTGATTGTTCCACGCTATTATATTATCTGTTTTGGATGTTTAATAGGCATTTGTATGCTATTTTATATTATTTTTGGGACTAACCTATTAACCGAGGGCCCAGTGCCAGTTTCTGTTTTTTGTGTG
Source organism: Triticum dicoccoides (assembly GCF_002162155.2). NCBI lineage: Eukaryota > Viridiplantae > Streptophyta > Magnoliopsida > Poales > Poaceae > Triticum > Triticum dicoccoides. The sequence goes on from NC_041385.1 coordinate 124,344,166, forward strand.
CCTATTTTAGAGTTTCGCAGAAAAGGAATACCAAACAGAGTCCAAATGGAATGAAACCTTCGCGATGATCTTTCTTGGACCGAAAGCAAACCAGAAGACTTGGAGATGAAGTCGGAGACGCAACAAGAAAGCCATGAGGCAGGAGGGCGCGCCCAGGGGGTAGGGCGCGCCCCCACCCTTGTGGCCCCCTCGTGGCTCCCCTGACCTAGTTCCTTCGCCTATATATACTCTTATCCCCTGAAAACATCCACGAGAGCCACAAAACCACTTTCCCACCGCCGCAACCTTCTGTACCCGTGAGATCCCATCTAGGGACCTTTTCCGGCGTCCTGCCGGAGGGGGATCCGATCACGGAGGGCTTCTACATCAACACCATTACCTCTCCGATGAAGTGTGTGTAGTTTACCTCAGACCTTCGGGTCCATAGTTATTAGCTAGATGGCTTGTTCTCTCTCTTTGATTCTCAATACCATGTTCTCCTCGATGTTCTTGGAGATCTATTCGATGTAATATTCTTTTGTGGTGTGTTTGCCGAGATCCGATGAATTGTGGATTTATGATCAAGATTATCTATGAGTATTATTTGGTTCTTCTCTGAATTCTTATATGCATGATTTGATATCTTTGCAAGTCTCTTCGAATTATCGGTTTAGTTTGACCTACTAGATTGATCTTTCTTGCAATGGGAGAAGTGCTTAGCTTTGGGTTCAATCTTGCGGTGTCCTTTCCCAGTGACAGTAGGGGCAGCAAGGCACATATTGTATTGATGCCATCGAGGATAAAAAGATGGGGTTTTCATCATATTGCTTGAGTTAATTCCTCTACATCATGTCATCTTGCTTAATGCGTTACTCCATTCTTTATGAACTTAATACTCTAGATGCATGCTGGATAGCGGTCGATGTGTGGAGTAATAGTAGTAGATGAGGGCAGGAGTCGGTCTACTTGACACGGACGTGATGCCTATGTTCATGATCATTGCCTTAGATATCATCATAACTATGCGCTTTTATATCAATTTCTCGGCAGTAATTTGTTCACTCACCGTAATATTTGCTATCTTGAGAGAAGCCGCTAGTGAAACCTATGGCCCCCGGGTCTCTTTTCCATTATATTAAATCTCGTTTACATCTTGCTAGTTTCTGATCTACTGTTTTGCAATCTTTACTTTCCAATCTATAAACCAAAAATACCAAAAATATTTACTTTACCGTTTATATATCTCTATCAGATCTCACTTTTGCAAGTGATCGTGAAGGGATTGACAACCCCTTTATCGCGTTGGGTGCAAGTTGTTGATTGTTTGTGCAGGTATTCGGTGACTTGTGCGTCGTCTCCTACTAGATTGATACCTTGGTTCTCAAAACTGAGGGAAATACTTATGCTACTTTGCTGCATCACCCTTTCCTCTTCAAGGGAAAACCAACGCAAGCTCAAGAGGTAGCAGCCGTTAACCGGAAAAAACCATGACGAAATGCCTTAGACACCAAAGACCTTGACCCCCGCATGATGACCATTGTAACACCCCGGTGTAATGATGCTACAGTAACCCCTGGGGTTAAGTTAATCTTTTTGCTAAACATGTGCCTGATCATTATTGTCTCATGTTCTTTCACATTCCAGTTGATTTCAAATTCAAATTTTGTCTGAAATTCAAAATGCTCAGACTTGAAAAACAAAAATGTTCATCATGTGCAGAATAATCCACAACTAATTTTGGTGGTGAACCAACATTTTTGCAAAAAGGTTTGAGTGGCCTAAGCTACTTCAAACAGTGGCCTAAGAAATAAATTAAATGCCTTTTTAATTTATGAAAATGGCAAACTATTTCTAAAGCCTCACAATCTTTTTTTGGCAGTGCCTAATAATTCTTTGAGATTGTTTTGGCCAGTGGCATAATTTTGCAAAGTCAATTGTGGCAAAAAGAAAATGCAAAAGCTGCTGGAAAAGAAAAACAAAAAAAAAGAAAAGGAAAAGCCCCCCCCCTCAACTGGGCCGACTGGCCAGCTGGCCACCGTGCCCCCCTATGGGCCTCGGCCCACCTCAACCAGCCGGCCCAGCTCCCCGCATCGCTCTCCCCTCCCTCCTGTTCCCCCGGTGCGCACCGCTACAGGGGCGCGTCGCCGCCCGACCACCTCGCCGGCAACGCCGCGGGTGGATAAGGGCCCCTCCCCTCGACGCCTCGACCTCCTCCCCACCTACCTCCACCCACTCCCCTGCTCGCCCTCTCCGCCTCTCCCTCTCCCACTCCTTCATTCTGGAGAGGAGTCCGACGCGGTCGCCGCCGTACCTCGCCCGTCCTCGCGGCCATCGAGCGCCGTTCGCCTCGCCATCGTGCCCATCGTCTCTGTCGTCGTCGTCTACCCCGTCCCCGTCCGTGAGCGCGACCCGAAAGCCACTGCGGGGTGCGGATCGAGCCGCCCCCTTTCGCCTCTGTCGCCGGCGAACTCCGTCGTCTCCGGCAACTGCTGCTGCTACTAATCTTACACCGGGCCACCTTGTGCCTCCCCGATGAGCTCTCCTACCTTCTCCCTCTCCTTGCCTACTTGGCGCGCCCCCTAGATGCTTCCCCACGTGCGCCCGAACGCAGCGCCGCGGAGCTCGTCGCCGGCGAGACTCCGGTGACCTTTTGGTCACGGGCTCAAGCCCGTTGGACTCGCCGCACCACGGGGATCCTCCCCAGCCCTTCCTTTAGTTCCGTAGCACGCTGCTTCGCCTTCGCCATCACACGCCCGAAGGTCGTCGCCGCCTTTTCCGTCGCCGGCGATGCTCCGGTCGTCCCCGACGCCAGTCATCGTCACCATCGTATGCGCGGTGCCGGGCCGCGCCCTTAGGTCCAAGTCGTAGGTCCGGAGGCCCCCTGTAGCGTGGCTCCGGCCAACTCCGGCGAGGCGCCGCCGTCGCCTTGGTCGCTGGAGCCCTCCCCGGCGCAGCCACCAACATGGATGCGTGGGCCCCATCACCTGAGTCACTGACGCTGGGCCCCACGGGACCCTGTTGACTGGTTTGACCAGTCAACATGCTGACTGGGCTTCTCTGTGACACTGACGTGCGGGCCCCACCACGTAATTAGATTAACTAAACCGGTTTTATAAATAAAACTAATTAGTTAACCTAACCAGTCACTGACTGCTGGGGCCCATGCCCCCTAACTAACCCTGTTAGCTTAGTTAAGCCTCTGTTAGACAGAGAGGCTGACAGGTGGGTCCCACCTGTCAGTTTGACTGGTCAGCAGAGCTGACGCAATGCTGACGTCACTACTGGCGCAATAAACCTTTTCTGCTTTTAAAATAATTCAGAAATTGGTTTAAACTTTGAAAATCCGTAACTTTTAACCCGTAACTCGGATGAAAATGTTTTCTATATGAAAGTTGCTCGGAAAAATCCAACGAATCCGAATACGCGGTCCGTTCATCTGTCACATGCCCCTAGCATGCTGAACATGGAACTTTCCCCCTCCGGTCATCTGTCTGACACAGGTCCGGAACCGGGAACACCTTCCCGGTTGTTTTCCCCCTTCACCTATAACGTCTAGGACCGCGTTAGAGCACGCTTAGCGCTACGTATCGTCATGTCATGCTTAGTGTTACCTCTGTTTGCTATGTATTTACTGTTTCTTCCCCCTCTTCTCTCCGGTAGACCCCGAGGCCGCTGATGCCCCGGTGATCGACTACGTCGTCGACAACGACCCCTTCTTGCCAGATCAACCAGGCAAGCCCCCCCTTTGATCATCCCGATATCGCCCATTCCATTCTCTCATGCTTGCATTAGATTTTGCTATTGTTATTGTTTGCTCCTATTCTGATGCATAGCCTTCTTTTGTAACCTGCTTATTGTTACCTTACCTGCTTATCCTAAACTGCTTAGTATAGGTTGGTTAGTGATCCATCAGTGACCCCCGCCTTGTCCCGACTGCCCCGCTGGATAATCAGAAGACCCGATCAACGGGATCGAAGACCAGGCCCCGACACCGCACATCACTTTCCCCTTAGTTGCTCGACACTACTGGGTTACTATCGAGTGCCGAGGGTGAGACCTCTACAACACTTCTGATGTTAACCCTGTAGTGTAGCTATTCGGTCGTGGTCATCGAGGGTGATTTCCTCTTTAACCACTTCCAATACGACTCTGTCGTGCAACCCCTCAAGTGTGAACCTCGAGGGTGATTCCTCTACGTTCACCTTGATGATTACATTGAGTGGAACCCACCGAGGGTGATTCCTTGGGTTTTCCTCTTGATGTTTGGACACACGGATACTTGGACTTTACAACTGTTACTTGGAAAGTGATGTGGAGACGGGTTGACCTGGAAGGTGCCCGTGAGATAATTACGAGGCGTGGCCGGGCATTCTTAGCCCTTGCCGCAAGTCCTCGAGACGGGGCAACGGGGTCACCTCTTTCGTGAGTCTCTGCTTGTTACCGCGCGTTCCTAATCCACTACGATTTGGATATTTGATCCGAGGGGCCTCTGGCCTGATAGCACTAACCATCACGTGGGCATAGTATGGGCGTTCTGCGTCGTGTACATCAGCCGAAGCTTAATAGACGTCAGCGACGGAGCGGCGCGCGCCGGGTTGGACTGGTAAGCTCCTGCCTTTTTAGGGAGGTAGCTAGGTCTGCTCACCGGCCGCCCACGCAACGTGCAGGAGTTTCTGGGGAGATGGCCCATGACCCCTGGGGGCATAGGTTTAGTCCGGCGTGCTGACCTCTCTGTTAAGTCTAGGTCGGGTTGCGGCGTATTGTTTGGCCGAGGCCGGGCATGACCCTGGAAAGTGTGTCCGGCCGGAGTTAAGCGAGCGTGGTGGGTAAGTTGGTGCACCCCTGCAGGGAAGAACTAATCTATGCATAGCCTGTCCTACGGTAACGGACACTTGGAGTTGTATCCCGATCGATACAACTAGAACTGGATACTTGTGATGAGAACTGGATGGTGATGAGGATTTGATTGTGATGATAACTGGATAGTATGGCTCTGGGATTGCTTTCTCGCAGGGAGTCGAGAAAGGATCTCTGGCCGAGGTTGATAACACTACTACCACTTTACTTTATGCTACTCTACTCCCTCCTGTTTGCTGCAAGATGGTGGTTTCCAGAAGATGCTAGTCTTCGATAGGACTAGACCTTCTCTCTATTCTGGCATTTCTGCAGCCCAGTCCACATATACAGCCTTCCTTTGATAATGTTGCATATGTAGTGTAGATCCTTGCTTGCGAGTACTTTGGATGAGTACTCACGGTTGCTTTGCTCCCCCTTTTCCCCTTTCTTTCTTCTTTCTGGTTGTTGCAACCAGATGGTGGAGTCCAGGAGCCAGATGCCACCTTTGACGACTGCTGCTACCCCGAGGGTGCCTACTACCACGTGACGGACGCCGACGACCAAGAGTAGTTAGGAGGCTCCCAGGCAGGAGGCCTTGCCTTTTCGATCGTAGATGCTTTTGTGCTAGCCTTCTTAAGGCAAACTTGTTTAACTTATGTCTGTTCTCAGATATTATTGCTTCCGCTGACTCGTTTGTATTCAAGCTGATGTATTCGAGCCCTCGAGGCCCCTGGCTTGTAATATAGAGCTTGTATTATTTTAAATTGTGTCTAGAGTTGTGTTGTGATATCTTCTCGTGAGTCCTTGATCTTGGTCGTACACATTTGCGTGTATGATTAGTGTACGATTGAATCGAGGGCGTCACAAGTTGGTATCAGAGCCGACTGCCTGTAGGTAGCCCCCTTTCCAACTCCTTGGCCGAAGTTGAGTCTAGTCACTGAAAAACTTTTACTAACATTGGCTGTGTGGCTTACGGGCCCACGTCGCCATTGGGTGGTATTAGGATCTTTTATTCCTCGTCTATACTCTGGGACTCTGAACTCTCTTCTACTCGGGTTAAATGAATTTACTAACATTAGGATCCCGTGACCACATTCACCCCGAAGTTGGATGAAGCCATAGTTATTCCTTAGAATAGCTTTTTGAGTAGTGCACACCCTGTCGTGTTGACTACGGAGTGGAATCCATCGTACCTCCTTCATTATGCATGTTTTCATCATGAATGATCCTTGCCTTTGCAAATGCTAAATGCTGAACTACCCCTGTTACATGTTAGCAGGATGGTTAGACCCGCTGGTCGTGGCTGTGGTGCCAACGACCCACCACCGCCTGAATTCTTTACTGGAATGAGGCAACAGTTTGAGTTAACTCGCCAGTTCATGGAAGGAATGATGGCTCAGTTTCCTCGTCCGAACATGAATCAACATCCAACCCGAGTAACTCTGCAGGACTTCATGCGCCTCAACCCAACTATCTACCGCAGCTCAACTCAACCCCTTGATGCTGATGACTGGCTCCGCGACATCACATATGAAATGGAGTCTGCTAGTGTTGCCCCTGCCAGCTATGTCACCTTCGCATCTTTCTTTCTGAAGGGTCCTGCTGCTCAATGGTGGGACAGCCACAGGCGTACCCTACCTGCTGGAACGGTCATTACTTGGCCGGATTTCCAAGCTGCCTTCCGTGCCCGTTTCATTCCTCAGGGAACCATGGACAGGAAGAAGCGAGAGTTCCACAACCTCAACCAAGGCAACAAGACTGTAGATGCTTATCAACGGGAATTTCTGGACTTGTCACGTTATGCTGAAGAAGACATTGCAACTGATGCTCGTAAGCAAGAAAAGTTTCGTGATGGACTTCACCCAGATATCAAGCTAGCACTGCTCATTCATGACTTTGCCGACTTCGCCACCTTGGTGAACAAGGCTATTCAGGTTGAGACTGGTCTTCAGGAACACCAGGGATCCCTCAGGCATAGCCGTGACGCTGGCCCATCTTCGGGCCCGTCAGCGCAGAAGCGTCGTATATGGATTCCCCACAGCATGTATCGTCCAACTGCACCTACACCAAGACAGTCCTATGCTGCACCTCGTCTGCCTCCTCCACCAGAGAGGCAGCCTCTTCGAGATGTACCATCCCAAGCTCCTGCTCCCGATCCCAATGATGGTCTGTGCTTCAGATGTGGCCACCCCGGCCACCTTGCTAAAGAGTGCACTCAGAATAAGAGCCAGCTGGCTCTACCTTCAACTGGCCGTAACAATCAGCCCCATAACAATAATGCCAGACCTTATGGTCATGGTCAGGCTAATCATGTTGATCTGAATGAAGCTCAAGACCAGCCTGCCACTGTGATGGGTACTCTTCTTGTTAATTCAGTACCGGCTTCTGTTTTATTCGATTCAGGAGCATCACATTCATTCATGTCAGAAAATTTTGCTTACGCACATGACATTCATTGCGAGCCCATGAACACTCCGATAGTGGTACGCACCCCTGCGGGTCAGTGTCGAACTACCATGATTGGTCGCGACGTCCCCGTTGAAATTGAAGGGTTGGAATTTCGTGTTTCTCCCATTATTCTTGATTCTTCCAATATTGACCTCATTCTGGGAATGGAATGGTTGAAAGCGCATACTGCCTCTATCGTTTGCGCCACCAAGGTCGTTCACCTCCTACATCCTTCCGATGAGATAGTAAGCTACCATGCTCAGCTTGTTCAAAATGCTGAAGCACGACTTTATGCTTTGAATGCGTTGAACGCGGCACCTCTTGAGGGAATTGAAAAGATTCCAGTCGTTCGCAACTTCCAAGACGTATTTCCAGAAGAACTTCCAGGAATACCCCCTGCCCGGGCTGTCGAGTTCGTCATCGACTTGAAACCAGGCACCGTTCCTATTGCAAAACGACCCTACAAGATGCCACCTCATGAACTCCTTGAGCTTAAGGAGGAAATCGACAAATCTCTTCACAAGGGTTTCATTCGTCCAAGTTCCTCTGCTTGGGGAGCACCTTCTCTCTTCGTCAAGAAGAAGGACGGTACGAACCGTTTGGTCCAAGACTATCGTCCTATCAACCAAGCTACAATTCAAAACAAATATCCCCTTCCTCGGATCAATGATCTGTATGATCAACTGGCTGGTTCATCAATATTCTCTAAACTCGACTTGAGGTTGGGTTACCACCAGATCCGTGTTCGTGAAGAGGATATTCCAAAGACCGCATTTGTGACTCGTTATGGTTCTTACGAGTACACCGTCATGTCATTCGGTTTAAGCAATGCTCCAGCTACATTCTCTCGTCTGATGAACTATATATTCATGGATTACCTCGACAAGTTCGTCGTAGTCTATCTGGATGATATACTGGTATATTCGAAGAATAAAGAAGAACATGTTGAACATCTTCGTCTTGTTCTGGAGAAGCTTCGAGAGCATCAACTTTATGCCAAGTTTTCCAAATGTGAATTCTGGTTACCCGAAGTAACCTACCTTGGTCATGTTATCTCCAAGGATGGTATTGCCGTCAACCCAGAGCGCGTTCAGGCTATTCTTGACTGGACCCCTTCGAAGACTGTCAAGCAAGTCAGAAGCTTTCTCGGACTGGCCAGCTATTGTCGCCGCTTTGTCGAGAACTTCTCCAAGATCGCCAAGCCACTGACTAATCTGCTTCACAAAGGCGTTAAGTTCGATTGGACAGACAAATGTCAGGAAAGTTTCCAGGCACTCAAGGATAAACTGACTTCTGCCCCAGTGCTTGCTCCCCCTGATTCTCGCAAGGACTTTGTCATCTATTGTGACGCTTCACGTCAAGGATTAGGCTGTGTTCTAATGCAAGAGCGCAGGGTGATTGCCTATGCCTCCCGTCAAGTGCGTCCTCACGAAGAAAACTACCCGGTTCATGACCTTGAGCTTGCAGCGGTTATCTTTGCATTGAAGCTATGGCGACAATACCTTCTCGGTAATCGTTGTGAGATCTTCACTGATCATCAGAGTCTGAAGTACCTGTTTACTCAGCCAGATCTGAACCTCCGTCAGCAGCGATGGATGGAAGCTATTGCTGACTACAACTGCGGTATATCTTATACACCTGGCAAGGCTAATGTAATGGCCGATGCCCTAAGCCGAAAGTCTTATTGTAATAATCACCAGGTCTACAAAGCTCAACCCCGCCTTTATGAAGAGCTATGCAAGCTGAACCTTCAACTAGTTCCACAGGGTTCTCTGAATAACCTTGTTCTGGAACCAACTCTTCTGAAAGCAATCAAGTCTGCTCAAGCCAAAGATGCTCATGTTGATCTGATGAAAAAGGATCTTGCCTTAGAGAAATCCAGAGATTTCTCACTTGGTGAAGATGGAACCTTATACTTCAGAGATCGCATTGTCGTACCCCGGTTCGAGCTTATGACAGAGAAGGTGATGAAAGAAGCGCATGACACCCCTCTCTCTATTCATCCGGGAAGTACCAAGATGTATCTTGACATCCGTTAGAAGTACTGGTGGTCTAAGATGAAGCAAGACATTGCTCGATATATTGAAGAATGTGACGTTTGTCGTCGCGTCAAAGCAGAACATCAAAAACCGGCTGGACTTCTACAACCACTTCCGATTCCTGAATGGAAGTGGGATAAGATCCAAATGGACTTCGTCACTGGCCTTCCCAAGTCTCAGAAAGGTAACGATGCTATCTTTGTCGTCATCGACCAATTCTCGAAGGTTGCTCACTTTCTGCCAGTCAAGGAGACTATCACTGCTAGTCAATTGGCAACCTTGTATATCTCCCGAATTGTGTCACTCCACGGCATTCCGAAGGAGATCAGTTCAGACCGCGGCAGTATTTTCACTTCTAAGTTCTGGGATAGTTTCCAAGAGGCAATGGGAACTCATATTACCTGGAGCACTGCTTATCATCCCCAATACCAAGGCTAAGTCGAGCGAGTCAATCAAATTCTTGAAGACATGCTTCGAGCTTGTGTTATTTCTTTCGGCAAGAAGTGGGAAGAATCTCTCCCTTATGCGGAGTTCTCTTATAACAACAGCTATCAAGCCAGCTTGAAGATGGCACCCTTTGAAGTGCTTTATGGACGTAAGTGCCGAACCCCTCTGAATTGGTCAGAAACTGGGGAATGAGCACTCATTGGTCCGGACATTATTCAACAAGCTGAAGAGCAGGTTCGCATTGTCCGGGATAATCTCAAGGCGGCCCAATCCCGCCAGAAGAGCAACTATGACCGGAAACACTAGGGTTCAACTTATCAACCTGGTGAACAAGCTTATCTGCGTGTCACTCCTTTGAGAGGCACTCATCGGTTCGGAGTCAAGGGAAAGTTAGCTCCTCGCTACATTGGTCCCTTCCGTATTCTCGCCCGTCGTGGACTGGTGGCTTATCAACTGGAGTTGCCACCTCAGTTCTCTCACGTTCATGACGTCTTCCATGTGTCGCAACTTCGTCGATGCTTCAAGGATCCGGAACGTGAAGTGGATCCGGAATTGATTGAAATTCAAGATGATCTCACATACAAGGAGCATCCGATCTGCATTCTTGAAGAAGCTGAACGTCGAACCCGCCAGAAGGTTACTAAGTTCCTCAAGGTGCAATGGTCGAATCATACTAAAGAGGAAGCCACTTGGGAACGCGAAGATAACCTCCGGGCTGAATACCCCGATCTCTTCCCTTCTACCTCTTAATTCTCGGGACGAGAATTT
>NC_041385.1:124356209-124368849 GCF_002162155.2 Triticum dicoccoides
AGGGGCGCGTCGCCGCCCGACCACCTCGCCGGCAACGTCGCGGGTGGATAAGGGCCCCTCCCCTCGATGCCTCGACCTCCTCCCCACCTACCTCCACCCACTCCCCTGCTCGCCCTCTCCGCCTCTCCCTCTCCCACTCCTTCGTTCTGGAGAGGAGTCCGACGCGGTCGCCGCCGTACCTCGCCCGTCCTCGCGGCCATCGAGCGCCGTTCGCCTCGCCATCATGCCCATCGTCTCTGCCGTCGTCGTCTACCCCGTCCCCGTCCGTGAGCGCGAGCCGGAAGCCACTGCGGGGTGCGGATCGAGCCGCCCCCTTTCGCCTCTGTCGCCGGCGAACTCCGTCGTCTCCGGCAACTGCTGCTGCTACTAATCTTACACCGGGCCACCTTGTGCCTCCCCGGTGAGCTCTCCTACCTTCTCCCTCTCCTTGCCTACTTGGCGCGCCCCCTAGCTGCTTCCCCACGTGCGCCCGAACGCAGCGTCGCGGAGCTCGTCGCCGGCGAGACTCCGGTGACCTTTTGGTCACGGGCTCAAGCCCGTTGGACTCGCCGCACCACGGGGATCCTCCCCAGCCCTTCCTTTCGTTCCGTAGCACGCTGCTTCGCCTTCGCCATCACACGCCCGAAGGTCGTCGCCGCCTTTTCCGTCGCCGGCGATGCTCCGGTCGTCCCCGACGCCAGTCATCGTCACCATCGTATGCGCGGTGCCGGGCCGCGCCCTTAGGTCCAAGCCGTAGGTCCGGAGGCCCCCTGTAGCGCGGCTCCGGCCAACTCCGGCGAGGCGCCGCCGTCGCCTTGGTCGCTGGAGCCCTCCCCGGCGCAGCCACCAACATGGATGCGTGGGCCCCATCACCTGAGTCACTGACGCTGGGCCCCACGGGACCCTGTTGACTGGTTTGACCAGTCAACATGCTGACTGGGCTTCTCTGTGACACTGACGTGCGGGCCCCACCACGTAATTAGATTAACTAAACCGGTTTTATAAATAAAACTAATTAGTTAACCTAACCAGTCACTGACTGCTGGGGCCCATGCCCCCTAACTAACCCTGTTAGCTTAGTTAAGCCTCTGTTAGACAAAGAGGCTGACAGGTGGGTCCCACCTGTCAGTTTGACTGGTCAGCAGAGCTGACGCAATGCTGACGTCACTACTGGCGCAATAAACCTTTTCTGCTTTTAAAATAATTCAAAAATTGGTTTAAACTTTGAAAATCCGTAACTTTTAACCCGTAACTCGGATGAAAATGTTTTCTATATGAAAGTTGCTCAGAAAAATCCAACGAATCCGAATACGCGGTCCGTTCATCTGTCACATGCCCCTAGCATGCTGAACATGGAACTTTCCCCCTCCGGTCATCTGTCTGACACAGGTCCGGAACCGGGAACACCTTCCCGGTTGTTTTCCCCCTTCACCTATAACGTCTAGGACCGCGTTAGAGCACGCTTAGCGCTACGTATCGTCATGTCATGCTTAGTGTTACCTCTGTTTGCTATGTATTTACTGTTTCTTCCCCCTCTTCTCTCCGGTAGACCCCGAGGCCGCTGATGCCCCGGTGATCGACTACGTCGTCGACAACGACCCCTTCTTGCCAGATCAACCAGGCAAGCCCCCCCTTTGATCATCCCGATATCGCCCATTCCATTCTCTCATGCTTGCATTAGATTTTGCTATTGTTATTGTTTGCTCCTATTCTGATGCATAGCCTTCTTTTGTAACCTGCTTATTGTTACCTTACCTGCTTATCCTAAACTGCTTAGTATAGGTTGGTTAGTGATCCATCAGTGACCCCCGCCTTGTCCCGACTGCCCCGCTGGATAATCAGAAGACCCGATCAACGGGATCGAAGACCAGGCCCCGACACCGCACATCACTTTCCCCTTAGTTGCTCGACACTACTGGGTTACTATCGAGTGCCGAGGGTGAGACCTCTACAACACTTCTGATGTTAACCCTGTAGTGTAGCTATTCGGTCGTGGTCATCGAGGGTGATTTCCTCTTTAACCACTTCCAATACGACTCTGTCGTGCAACCCCTCAAGTGTGAACCTCGAGGGTGATTCCTCTACGTTCACCTTGATGATTACATTGAGTGGAACCCACCGAGGGTGATTCCTTGGGTTTTCCTCTTGATGTTTGGACACACGGATACTTGGACTTTACAACTGTTACTTGGAAAGTGATGTGGAGACGGGTTGACCTGGAAGGTGCCCGTGAGATAATTACGAGGCGTGGCCGGGCATTCTTAGCCCTTGCCGCAAGTCCTCGAGACGGGGCAACGGGGTCACCTCTTTCGTGAGTCTCTGCTTGTTACCGCGCGTTCCTAATCCACTACGATTTGGATATTTGATCCGAGGGGCCTCTGGCCTGATAGCACTAACCATCACGTGGGCATAGTATGGGCGTTCTGCGTCGTGTACATCAGCCGAAGCTTAATAGACGTCAGCGACGGAGCGGCGCGCGCCGGGTTGGACTGGTAAGCTCCTGCCTTTTTAGGGAGGTAGCTAGGTCTGCTCACCGGCCGCCCACGCAACGTGCAGGAGTTTCTGGGGAGATGGCCCATGACCCCTGGGGGCATAGGTTTAGTCCGGCGTGCTGACCTCTCTGTTAAGTCTAGGTCGGGTTGCGGCGTATTGTTTGGCCGAGGCCGGGCATGACCCTGGAAAGTGTGTCCGGCCGGAGTTAAGCGAGCGTGGTGGGTAAGTTGGTGCACCCCTGCAGGGAAGAACTAATCTATGCATAGCCTGTCCTACGGTAACGGACACTTGGAGTTGTATCCCGATCGATACAACTAGAACTGGATACTTGTGATGAGAACTGGATGGTGATGAGGATTTGATTGTGATGATAACTGGATAGTATGGCTCTGGGATTGCTTTCTCGCAGGGAGTCGAGAAAGGATCTCTGGCCGAGGTTGATAACACTACTACCACTTTACTTTATGCTACTCTACTCCCTCCTGTTTGCTGCAAGATGGTGGTTTCCAGAAGATGCTAGTCTTCGATAGGACTAGACCTTCTCTCTATTCTGGCATTTCTGCAGCCCAGTCCACATATACAGCCTTCCTTTGATAATGTTGCATATGTAGTGTAGATCCTTGCTTGCGAGTACTTTGGATGAGTACTCACGGTTGCTTTGCTCCCCCTTTTCCCCTTTCTTTCTTCTTTCTGGTTGTTGCAACCAGATGGTGGAGTCCAGGAGCCAGATGCCACCTTTGACGACTGCTGCTACCCCGAGGGTGCCTACTACCACGTGACGGACGCCGACGACCAAGAGTAGTTAGGAGGCTCCCAGGCAGGAGGCCTTGCCTTTTCGATCGTAGATGCTTTTGTGCTAGCCTTCTTAAGGCAAACTTGTTTAACTTATGTCTGTTCTCAGATATTATTGCTTCCGCTGACTCGTTTGTATTCAAGCTGATGTATTCGAGCCCTCGAGGCCCCTGGCTTGTAATATAGAGCTTGTATTATTTTAAATTGTGTCTAGAGTTGTGTTGTGATATCTTCCCGTGAGTCCTTGATCTTGGTCGTACACATTTGCGTGTATGATTAGTGTACGATTGAATCAAGGGCGTCACAACCATAGTGGCCTGCATGTATCTCTTATAGAATTTCATGACCCTCCTCAGGAGAAACACAACATTGAAACACACCGGTCACACTGCATCTATGTAACTCACCATTGATAATAGTCATAGATTTAGAACACCTTGTGATCTGTCGAGCCAAATTTTCATCCTCGAGTAACTCGCCACGAGTCAGATAAGCTAGATAAGGCATTGTCCAGTCAGGAATAACACGAAGAGCCGCCACCAATTGCCCTTCCACGTTAGGTATAGCAAGATCTTCCTCAGATGGTAACTCAACCGAAGGATTATGTAAAATGTTAAGGAAAATATTGGGGGGCACCGGCTTACGTTGAGACACAAGTCGGGACAGTGCATCATCCGCCTCGTTTTTCGCCGATCAATGTGATTCACCTGATAACTCTTAAAGTGACCAGCAATATTGTCGACCGCCTAGCGATAAGCCGCCATGAGTGGGTCTTTAGAGTCCCACTTGCCCAAAAACTTGCTGTGCCACCAGGTCTGAGTCACCCAGACATCTGACCTGGCTCAAATTCATCTCCTTAGCCATACAAAGCCCATAGAGCAAAGCTTCATACTCAGCCGCATTGTTAGCACAAGGAAACATTAACCTTAAAAGATAACATAATTTATCACCTCGTGGGGAAAACAAAATAACTCCAGCCCCTGAGCCTTCCAACTGTCTGGACCCATCAAAGTGGATTGTCCAATATGTGTTGTCAGGTTTCTCCTCAGGTGTTTGTAACTCTTTCCAGTCATTGATAAAATCCACCAAGGCTTGAAACTTGATGGCTGTTTTAGGCACATATTTCAGATGATGTGGCCCAAGCTCAATTGCCCACTTAGCAACCCGACCAATGGCCTCTCTGTTTTGAATAATATGTCCTAAAGGAGCAGAGTTGACCACTGAAATGGGATGCCCAAAAAAATAATGTTTCAACTTGCGACTCGCCATGAACACCCCAAATACCAGCTTCTGCCAATGTGGGTATGTTTGCTTGGATTCAGTCAGAGCTTCACTGACATAATAAGTCGGCCGCTGGACTGGGTATTCTTTACCCGCCTCCTTGCGCTCCATGACAACTGCTACGCTAACTGCCTTATTATTAGCCGCCACGTACAGGAGCAAAGGCTCTTTGTCTATGGGAGCAGCCAAGATGGGCGGCTCAGGCAGCTGCTTTTTGAGCGCCTCAAACGCCCCACTAGCGGAGCAGCCAAGACTTTTCGAATTGAGTTTCTGAAGCACCCCCTAAGAGTTTCATGAAAAACATTTTATCATGTTCTCAAATGGGATAAATTCTATTTTTCTATGGAGCAGGACGACATGAAGCTACCCCATTTTGCTTGTGTTCTTTTTTTAGAACGAAGGCTCAAGAAGAGCCCGACTTTGAATTAACAAAGCCATCAACCGGCTAGGATTACATCTAACAGACAAAGGGAACAAAGAAACAAAATAGCAAGCCGATACATGGTGCTGTGTAAAAGCTATCTGGCTACTACAAACTACTAGCAAAGATATGGAAACTAAAGCATAAGTCCAGCTAGAAGTTGAAGGAGCCCTCCACAGCGAGCAGAACACCACGCAAGGCACCAGCAAAGCTTGGGGAAAACAAACAGTAGTTGGAGGAGCTCCATTGTTAGCTCCATGGGCTCTGGCCGTCGATGTCACCCTCCTCCACATCTGAAGGGGCTCCCTGCCCCCTCACCCTGTCCAGAAGGGCGCCGATCCGTCGAAAGGTGGAGACGCCCACCCGAGGGCTAAAGAGCGTCCGATGTTGTTGCCAACCGGAAGACCACACCAGGACACCACTGCCAAACTACTTGGAGCTCATCCAAGGAAAGCATCGGCAATACTAGTTATCTGCACACGAGGAGAAGCAAGCTACACGGCAAGGCTGCTAAAGACCGAGCAAACCCCAACCGGAACAAGCACACTTCCCCCAAAGCTCACCAAAGACGGTACCCCCTCGAGGGTGACGGCGCCCACGGCGTCGCTGCCGCCCAATCCCAAGGGATTTGGGTTTTCACCTGGTCCATGAACAACACGGGAGGAAGAGGAGGAGGAAAGGGGGCGTTTTTACCAGCGCCTACAGGTAGGGGACGATGCCCATGGGCGTCGTCGCCGGCAGGCCGGCATAGCCAGCCACAAATTTCTTCGGTCCCCTCTCCCACCCCCCACCTCGAGAGGAGAAACGGCTACGGTGCCCGGAGGCCGCTGGAGAACGGATCTGAGACGAGGGTGACAGGAGGTTGAAGAGGAAGAAGCCTTCAGATCTGATGCGGGTGCCCGAAGCCACCTCGCACCACAGCCGTCGCCCGCGGTCACCGCGTCGCCCGCACGACCGAGATGGACGGCCAGCACCCGCTGCGCCGTTTGAGGACGACGCAGCACCACCGCCCGAGGTTGCCACCTCAGCTCCGAGATCCTCCATAGGGGCGGAGCGACCAGATCCTCGCCGCCACCATCCCCGGCGGCCGCGTGACGCTCCGGCGACCCCCTCCGACAGCGACGAGGGAGAGGAGAAGGGGGAGGGAGCCCCGGCGGCGGGCTAGAGTTTGAGCCGCCCGGGTCACCCCCGCGGGAGCGACGCGGGGGCCTGGGAGGGGGGGGGTATCACACTACTCAATCTTTGCTTGTGTTCTTTTGTGAGCGGAACTGAATTGTAGGGAGCGGAGCAATCATAAAAAGGCTCCTACATTAGTTACTACTACCATTCAAAGTTGAGTTTGCTTATTCTCGTGTTCTGGATCTGTATAATAAAATTGATTCAAATAGTTTTACACTTAATTACAAATATCATCTATGTGTTGCATTATTTCCAGATCCCTTCAAAGCTGCTAAATGATTTTAAACAATCTTAAAAACTCACAATTTTTTGAGGGGTTCTTAAAAACTCACGTTTTTAGAAAAAAATGAGAATTACTTTTTTAGCACCATTTGAGAATTACCTTTTTTTAGCACCATTTGAGAATTACCTTTTTTTAGAATCATTTGAGAATTACTTAAAAACTCACATATTTCCCCGGTCGAAGCCCTCGCGATTCAGGCTTCACACCTGGGCCGACCTGGGTCCGGTCACGTTCGTTGCCCATCTTATTGGCCCAGGTCAGCCCGGCGAAAGCCGAAACCCTAACAAGGAACCCTGCGGGGGCGGTGGCTATATATAACCAGACCCTCGCACGATACAATTCCATCCTGCGCGCGCCGCCTCCTCACCACGGCCGCAGCTTCCTCAATCCTCTTTGGCGTTCGTCGATCTTTGTTCGATTTCTTTCTCGCTGCGTAGTTTTTCTCGATTTGATGTTTTTTCCGTTGTACGGTTGTGCAAGATCAGCTTCTTGTCTGGATCTCGTTACCCACGGTCCCAGCCAATCGGCAAATCGTGCTGCCATCTTGCTAGATCGAACACCAAGCCGGCTTTCAACTCACCTGGATCTGATTACTCGATGATTTTCCGGGCCCTTTCCGTCGGTACAGTGCGTAAATTTCCGCCATGTTTTCTCCTTTCTGGTGTGTGTGTGGAAGAAAAGCAAACTCACTCTGTCCCAAAGCTTTTCCGTGTTTTGAGGCAATTTCTTCGTCTGCGAGATGGATTTAACCCGAACATCTCGTCCGCGAGGGAGGTGCTCCTGTGATCTCGTGGAGTTGTTTTGGAGACATTCCATGCGCGAATCAGCAATTTTTCTCTAGTGTTCATTTCGTTCTTTCGTGTGAAGAGAATTTGGATTTGGTTGGCTGGTGATGATTCAGGTCCGAAAGGATCTTAGCGGATTTCGGTGAGGCGGATTCGTCCGCCGCTGATCGATGATGTTGTTACACACACTGAAGCCTCTACCTTTCCATCATCTTCTGTCGATTTTATTGCTGTTTCCTCTTGTGTTCTTGTGATGCGATGATGATTCATATAGGTTTTTGGCAGTGGTGGCATCTGTCACCGTGAGCCTCTAAACCAAAAACGACTTCTCTTTCCACTGAGCATTGCTTGAAAGGTGTGTCATTCTGTTCTTTTTGTAACATCGTCTTGTCCCTGTGAAGAGCACTAGACCAGGAAGTGCCGTATGACACTGTAAACAGCAGCCGCTTCTTTGCTGCTGCAAGTGTCCACCCCTGTTCATAACCTCTGTGGTTTGCTCTGGGATGGAATACCATTTGCACCGGCTTGATTCAGCTGTGCGCGTGATTTGAAACGGGTCTCTGAGGGACTTCCGCAGTGATGTTTGTTCTTCTGCAACCTTTTTTATCTTGTTTTCTTGGGCCCGATGCCACGTCTCAGGTAGCCACAAGCCTTGACCCGAGATGCTACATTGTGCCAACAAAGATTTTCACATTTGATAGGAACCTGTGGCTGTGATTCAGTCGGTACACAGAGCCGTTTTTTGTGATGACACTTCTTCTTTCACTGTAATATTTGTTATAGATTTTTTTGTGAAATCCATGGCAATGATGATATAACAAAGGCTTGTTTCTCAAAACATTCGCAGATGCCGCCTAAGAGCTTTCGCCCTGCCAGGCTTGAGAGCTAATGCTGCTAATCCTTCCTTGGATGTCTGAGCCATGCTTTTTTCCTTAGCTTTTATCTTGTTTTTAGTTGCCTCTGATTTTATTAACCTTGGACGTATTTCATTTTCTTAGGACGTAAGGCGCTTAAGCTGATTGAAACAAGGGTTCAAGATTTAATGGAGTTGTGGCCATCCATAGTAAAACAGTACTTCTCGAAACATTTCCGAGGGTATCCTGAGCAATTGCAAGAATGTGGTTCCTTGTTAACATTGTGTCATAATAATACCGATGCAATCAAGGTGCTGATACCTTTTTGTTCCATACTGACATTTCTTAAAATATGAGGTGCATTTTATAGAAAAAGTACATCAACCTCGCAATAATTTGCTGACAACTGATGTGAAATTTACCAACTTGCCAGTTCTGCTTCTCAGAATTAAGAACTGAAAATCCTCTTATTTTTGACATGAGCCGTTGCATTTTGTAAAGGACTCCTGCTATGCGCATGTCCCCGATTTTCAGACGATATAGCAGGTGGGCTGTTCAACTTTTGATGCAGACGGCTGCACACTGCTACAAACTGGTTTCGTCATTGATACGTGACTGCGACTGCTAAGAGCATCTCCAGCCGTTTTTCAAGAAAGAAAATCGGCTAAAATTCAGCTAAACACGACTTAAATTCGTTAAACTAGATAATTTCATAGATATTTGTATAAAAACTAGAACTTCAGATATTTTTAAACAAAGGGAGTAAAACCAAATCAGCCAGAAAAAATATAAGAAATCCTATCGAATCTAAGTGTAGAATTTATTAACATAGTAGAACAAATCAAAATTATAAGAAATCCTATTGAAGCTATAAGTGCAGAATTCGTACCCTTCCAATTTGGATTTGTTCTACTATCGTAAATAAATTGCGAATAAAGCCCACCATATTACCGAGCGTGGTTGCTTCCGATTTACATGGTGGCACAATTTCTTTTTTTTCTTGCAGAGGCATCATAGTAAAATTTCTCTTTGAAATTCTCTCTTGGTTTTTTTGTCTTACGTTGCATTTTTTCCTTACATGAATGACAGCTGATTTCAATTAATTTCTGCTATTCTTGATTTCAATTAATGACTTGGTAATTTGATTTTGACAGCTGTGATGAGCCCATTTTACAGTTACAGACCTGTACTCCCGTGGAAATGATCACATGGTCAAAGAACATCTAAGGGACTGAGGTGTGTGCTATCAGTAGTTTAGATATTTATGTGTTTGTTTTGATTTGCTTATCTTAACAGTATTCTAATCTATATGGTTCTTGGGCAATCAGAGAATGTAGTGTTCCTCTTGCTATCAAGAGTAATTTTCTTGTCTAAACGATGCTAACCCCAGGCTTGTCCGGCGGATCTCAGTCCTCTGTGATTAAGTAAAGCCCCAATGCTGTGCTAGATCCACACCGCCGTTCAGTGTTGCAGGCCGTGACACTACGCGTGAATCAGAGGATACATTCGCATCACATCTGTTTTCCATGTTTTTGTTTTGGATCGTGGATCGTTTGGTGGCAGCGATTACAATCTTACCCGCGCTTCTGATGTAACTCGTGGTAGCTAATGTAGGGACGGTACAGACATTGCACTTGTAAGTGAAAGATGATTGGAACATCATTAGTGCATGTTCTATACCTTATCAACTTAAAACCATTGAATGGTTACAGCAAGAGATTTCTCCTGGGTTATTGTATCACTTCTTAACCAAGAGATTTCTGCTGGGTTTTCATATCACTTGCACTTGTAAGTGAAAGATCCTTGGAACATCATTAGTAACTTAATCATTGAATGGTTACATCAAGAGATTTCTCCTGGGTTATCTTATCACTTCTTAACCTCTACTGGGTTATCTTATCTGCAACTCAGGTGTTTGACTTCTTTTCATGCTATGTTTGGAGTTTATGTAATTTTAGCTGGTTTTTATTCCCACAGCCTTGCATGATGAACTTAATATTTTAGCTATGGATTTATGTCCAGATGGAGCTATATAATTTTTGTCATAGTTACTCTGATAGGGCATTACTGATAAATCTATGGCTTGTTTCTCAAAACATTCGATAGTTGCCGCCTATGAGCTTTTGCCCTACCAGGCTAGCTATTCTACACTCAGACTTGGAAGTTGCATGATAATATCTAATCCGCTTATTGTCTCTTTCTTTTCCCCCTTGTGAATTCATTAATTTTCCTGTGCAAACCAAGGGTGGCGAATGATGTGAAATACTGAATCTTCAGTTTCAACTTTCAACTCATATTTTGAAGTGCTTAGTTGTGGTTGTCATTTGAGTGATGGCATTGATTTCATGAAGTACAAGGGAAAGTATGGTTGAATTTCTTAGTATGAGCCATATCAATATTAATAGAGATTTTTGTTTTCTGTTTTGATAACATTTCCATGACAGTTCTGCTTCTGAGAATTCATGACTGAAAAGCCTGATATATTGATTTGAGCCATTGCAGTTTATAGAAGCGGTGTTAGCCCAGTGGTGATACCTGGAAATTCATGATTAATTGCCTAGTGGTGATATCTTCCATGTGTAGTTAATCTGAATTAGGAGATTGTAATTTGTTCTGAAACGTCATTTGAAATTCCAATGATGATATGCCCAACATTTGGAGGTGCAGATGGCTCCAGTATCCTGTTTCTAGGATGAACCTACCTAGAGGTGCAGATGGGTAAGTCTGTGGTTCTTGAGGATTACATGGAATTTGCTGTTTTCAAGTTTTTGTTTTCAACTGATTAAACTAAGCATTTCCGTATCATAATTCTTGAGTTTATGTATCCTCTCACAAAGATCTCTGATTTCCGGAAAAGACATGCAATCTTATTTGCCTTAAACATAAAATGTAGATAAACGATGTGCAAGAAATTAAAAAATGTCTATTGCAAAATTCAGAAATGACAGAACAATGGAGAATAATTCTGTAATTTCAAGGATAAACCAGGAAATATGAAGCATGCCTAATTAGGAAAAAACACTTCAGTCCACATCACACATGCTAACTACAAATAACACAATATCAAGGATTAATTTTGGTGCGGTTATCATGGTTTAACATTTTTTTTAGAGAAAAGGCATAGCCTAAGATGGGGCTCGAGCCTAGCCTGACTTTGAATTAACAAAGCCATCAACTGGCGAGATTGCAAACAAATGCCCTCATGCAAAAGAAAGAACAACACCTAGCCTGACTTTGAATTAATAAAGCCATCAACTGGCGAGATTACAAACAAATGCCCCTCATGCAATAGAAAGAACAACACCCCGGTAAGATACATCAATGAAAGACAACACTAAACTACCCTCACACACTACGGAAACTGGAGATAATCAAAAGAGAACGAAGTCGAAGACAACGAGGACCTCCTCCAAGAATGCTGCAGTAGGAACAATATCACACTGGTTCAGAGGAGAGAGGGGGCGACACCAGTGGGGCATATGTTGTCGCCATGCACCTACGGGCCTTGGCACGACACTCCGGTACATTATCTTTGAAGAAGGCCACTGCCTCCTTGCCTGGATTGAAGGTGCCACACCGTCGCAAGACGAGATGGATGCCGCGGGAAGATGGCCACATAGAGAGGGTCAGCGCATCCCCAACGAGACGCAGGAGTCTCTCCTTGAGTAGAACATCGCCGCTGCACACATCCAACATCGGAGGGGTAAGTTTCATGTTAGGACAAAAGGGCCGCACTGTCATTGCCACCCATGACCCACAAGCGCCACTCGACCACAAGGCTCACAAAGCGGCGCCTTCAAGAAGGGAACGACGCTAAGAGCACCGCCGCCGCCCAATAAAGCTAGGGCTTTCGCCGGGGAGACCTAGGGGCAGGGGAAGGGAGGGGATCAGTCCATACCGACGCCTCCAAAGAGGGGAACAACACATAGTTCCATTAAAAAGATGTGCATATGTGACTGATCCATGGGGAAATGTGTTGCCATTGGAATAATCACTCTACTGAAACTTCCACCATCAACTTCTTTGGACATTTTCATTGGTTAGCTTTAGAAAACCTGCAAAAAGAAAAAGAACAATATAGTTACTATAAAATATCACATTTTAAACTATATATAAGCACATTCGCATGGTTCTCAATGAAATAGATGCAAACATAATAAGCCAGACTGATTTATGTTCTACGGAGTAATAAATAAAATATTGTTCCCTTTGATTCCTAGACGAGTGCGGCATGAAAGCCATCATTTGGCAAGAAAAGAATGTTACACTGAAACCGGCTTGAAAATAGTCCTCGAAGCTTTTCAATTGTATAAGCACTATTCTAATTGTGTAATATTCAGAATAATATACATCGTGTCGTGTTAGTTTCCTAGGAGTGGCAACATTAAGATCAACACCAGATGCATATATCTAATCAGCACAAGATCCATATATATCTCATTAGCCCACATGTGCATAGATGACTATCTAATCAGCACACAACCGGATGCATATTTCCAAGAAAACTTACACTATGGGAGAATTGAATTTAACCCCCCCAGCTCGCGGGCCTTTGATCTTAAGCCCTTTGTTC
>NC_041385.1:124369127-124370249 GCF_002162155.2 Triticum dicoccoides
TATTTGAAAGGCACATCTCTGTACCTTGTCCGAATTTTCAAACCACAAAATATTTTGGCTGAATAAGAATTGACATGATTTTCTAAAGCTGTGTGCTATGTTTCACAAAAAAATTGACATGATTTTGCTGTAATCAATAGCCTTCCACACAAACAAGCTAGAAATAATATAGGGTCACAATGATTCAATGATAGCATAGATCTACAGGACTTCATGACAGCAAAATAGGTGAGTCTTTACCTCATATACAGGACTTCATGACAGCAAAATAAGTGAGTCTTTACCTCACAGCAAAATAAATGTGAGTCTCTACCTCACATACAGAGCAAATAAAAGTGAGTTTGCACCTCACATACACAACAATAAAAGTGAGTCTCCACCCACAGCCGAGTTCATCACAACCACAAACAAGCTCACAGGTCGCTTAATTTCTTCCTCCTAGGTGTCATTTTCTTCTTCTTTCCTTTTGCTGGAGCTTTTGGTGGTGGGGTAGCAGCTTGGCTCCTTGTGACAGGTCCAGGACTACCTTGAGCTGCAACTTGGCTTCTTGTGACAGCTCCATGACTGCTACAAGTGGCATCTTTTTTGCTCTTGGTTGGTGTAGATGGAACGACATTGCTAACTGAAACATCAAACCATGGAGATGAATTCTTTCCCCCTACTTTTTGTGACGCCCGGATAATTAAGCTACAGTAATCCCACGTTAACGATGCCACGTCACCTCCGTTACTGTTGCTAATCTCACGTTAGTTCGTAACCGATTCAGATTCAAATTCAAAATCAAGCAAACCATAAAAGCTTTCAAATAAAAAAAAAGAAATTTAAAATGTTCGGAATGAACCAAATATTGCATAGGTAATTTTGGTGAAGGAACCACACTTTTATAAAGGTGTAAAATATTTTAAAATGTTTTAAAATGAAGTAAAAACAATTAGTTGAATCTCCTTTGCAATAAATAAAATATTAAACTATGTTAATTAGTTGCCCAAACTTATGTGGCAGTAGCCTATTTATTAACACTAAAGTAGGGACTACTTTTATAGTTTATAAAACTAAGATAAGGTGAAACTAAAATTGAAACAGTAATATAAAGGTAAGAAAAACAAAATAACAAAAAAAAAG
>NC_041385.1:124373765-124375538 GCF_002162155.2 Triticum dicoccoides
AGGAGTAGTTAGGAGGATCCCAGGCAGGAGGCCTGCGCCTCTTTCGATCTGTATCCCAGTTTGTGCTAGCCTTCTTAAGGCAAACTTGTTTAACTTATGTCTGTACTCAGATATTGTTGCTTCCGCTGACTCGTCTATGATCGAGCACTTGTATTCGAGCCCTCGAGGCCCCTGGCTTGTATTATGATGCTTGTATGACTTATTTATGTTTTAGAGTTGTGTTGTGATATCTTCCCGTGAGTCCCTGATCTTGATCGTACACATTTGCGTGCATGATTAGTGTACGATTGAATCGGGGGCGTCACAAGTTGGTATCAGAGCCGACTGCCTGTAGGAATCCCCCTTCCAACTCCTTGGCCGAAGTCGAGTCTAGACTTTACAAAACTTTTACTAACATGGCTGTGCGGCACATGGGCCCACGTCGCCATTGGGTGCTAGTAGGATCTTTTACTCCTCGACCTTTACTCTGGGACTCTGAACTCTCTTCTACTCGGGTTAAACGATTTCTACTAAAATCTGACTTTAGGTTCTCGAAAATACTTTCTCCCGGAGAGCCCCTTCAGTCCAGGTGATCGCCGACTGCACCAGAAGATTTCGAAGTTACTCGCCAAAACTCTTTTGAGACTTTGTGTCCGTTGCTTTTGCAATTCCCTACCATCGAAATATCCCTATGGATAAATACATACACTTGACGTTCTTACTTTTATTCCCAGTTGATCTTGTTATTACAAGATACCCCGAAATTCTCTCTATTGATCCGAGAATATCTTGTGCCTACTGTCTTGCAATTCCTTGTCACCTGAATACCCCTATGGATAATTCTTGCACTTGTCGAGTATCCGCTTATCCCCAGTTGTTCATGTGTTTCACAAAAGTCTTCAAAATATTATTCGATCTTCCGAAAATCCTCTGGAGCCTTGGCTCTTGAAATTCTTGCTTGCTTGCATTATGGTTAATCCCATAAGTCTCGTAGTCTTAATAACATTCCTTGTCATTATCATTTTGAGTCTGTTGACTCAATATGTTTGCGAATACCCGCAAACATCATTGATCCTTATAAATTACCTTTCCGGCTGAGCTGCCATTCTTTTAACTGGAATTGGTTCTCGACCAATCCAATTGTTGTTGATTGTACCCTAAGGCTATTCAACTTATCCATCCCTAATCAGAGCATTGCTTCTGATCCCTTGATTTGGAAATCATAATTCCTTTGCATTTGACAATTGAGTTAGTCAGTTGTTTCTATAATTTGATCTCCTTGCACTCTTCTTCTTCTAGTTGAGTACCGATGCTCACGTCAGATCCCTTGTGGACCATCAAGTCCTTTGTTGGATTATTATCCGACAGTGTCCTTCACATTGATCACTTTGTGAGTTCTTCCCCTGATACCTAATGCCTTTGTTAAGTTGCATCCTCCGCTTGGCCAACCATACTCTGCTTTCGGGCTTGTGTTATTTACTCTTGAAAATTGTGGTATATGTTTCTAAGAAGCCACTAAGGGTTGAACATATGCCTTCTCTAAACCGTGTGAACCCGAAAGTTTTCACGAGTCATACTTATCTGGTATTGCACCAGGTAAAACTTTCAACAACTAATGTCATCTTCGAAATACGAGAGGTGAATGGAAGATTATGCATTGAGGAAGTGGGAGTCGACCTTGAACTTTGAGTTCATGCCCATGGACGCGATGTATATCCTATCATGGAAGCTTCTTGTAATAATAACTATTTCCTTGATAACTAACATATGGTATCTGTGAATTGATCCCTTGCA
>NC_041385.1:124378789-124399940 GCF_002162155.2 Triticum dicoccoides
CGCGCCCCGCCGGATTCGCCTTGGCCGCCCCCTGCCGCCGCTCTCCCTCCGCCGTGCAGCCCTGCTGCTGCTGCTCCGCTGCGGAAGCCGTGCTGCCCCGCACCGGCTCGGTCGCGCCACCCCCCCTCCAGCCTGCGCCGCCCAGCCTGGTGCTGCCCCGCCGTGGCCTCGCCGGTGCCATCGCCGGCGCCCGGCGCCCCTCCGTGCCCGCTGGCCCTCGTGCGGGTCGGGCACCTCCAGCGCCCCATCGTCCGCACCCGCACGCCCGCGCGCCCGCTAACCCGCATGGACCCCCTGGGCCTATGACACATGGGCCCTGCCTAGAACGTTTTTTTTATAAAAAAAAATAAGAAGAAAATAAATAAATAAAATTAAGTAAATAATTACTTAATTAGTTAATCAATTAATTAAGTTAACTAATCTTGTTTAATTAATCTAATTGACTAGTTAGTTTAATTAAATGGTAATTAGTTTAGCTAAATCTTAGTTAACCTAAATCAGAGTATGACAGGTGGGTCCCACTGGACCCACATGTCAGTTTGACTTAGTCAACCCTGTTGACTGCTGACGTCAGCATGGCATAATGCTGACGTCATAATTCCATTTTTCGAATTAAATAATTAATTGATCAAATTCCAGAAATTAATAAAATCTTTAAAAAAATCATATCTTTTAATCCGTAACTCGGATTAAAATAATTTCAACATGAAAGTTGCTCAGAACGACGGGACGATTCCGGATACGCAGTCCGTTCGTCCGCCACACCCCCTTAACCTATCGAACCCGCAACTTTCCCCCTCCGGCTCCTCTGCCCGAAAACACGGAACCTCGGGAATACTTCCCGGATGCTTCCCCCCTTCACCGGTATCACCTCCTACCGCGTTAGAACACGTCTAGCTCTGCCTGTTATCCTGTTATGCACTTGCTTGCTATGTATTTACTGTTTCTCCCCCCTCTTCTCTCCGGTAGACCCCCGTGACGATGCTGACGCCCCAGTTTGACTACGGAGTTGACGACCCCTCCTTGTCTGAGCAACCAGGCAAGCCCCCCCTTTGATCACCAGATATCGCCTACTCTTCTCTATACTGCTTGCATTAGAGTAGTGTAGCATGTTACTGCTTTCCGTTAATCCTATTCTGATGCATAGCCTGACATGGTTGCTACACCTGTTGATACCTTACCTGCAATCCTAAATGCTTAGTATAGGATGCTAGTTTATCATCATTGGCCCTACATTCTTGTCAGTCTGCCTTGCTATACTATCGGGCCGTGATCACTTGGGAGGTGATCACGGGTATATACTATACATACATACATACTATACAGATGGTGACTAAAGTCGTGTCAGCTCATTGAGTACCCGCAAGTGATTCTGACGAGGGGGCTGAAAGGACAGGTGGCTCCATCCCGATAGAGGTGGGCCTGGGTTCCCGACGGCCCCCGACTGTTACTTTGTGGCGGAGCGGCAGGGCAGGTTGAGACCACCTAGGAGACTGGTGGGCCTGGCCCTGTTCGACGTTCGCGGATACTTAACACGCTTAACGAGATCTTGGTATTTGATCTGAGTCTGGCTATTGGCCTATACGCACTAACCATCTACGCGGGAGTAGTTATGGGTATCCCGGCGTCGTGGTATCAGCCGAAGCCTTCTTGACGTCAGCGACTGAGTGGCGCGCGCCGTGTTGGACTGCGTTAACGCAACTTCCTTTGTAATGGAGGTTGCTAGGTCTGCTCACCGGCCGCGTACGCAACGTGCAGGTGTGCAATGGGCGATGGGCCCAGACCCCTGCGCGCATAGGATTTAGACCGGCGTGCTGACCTCTCTGTTGTGCCTAGGTGGGGCTGCGACGTGTTGATCTTCCGAGGCCGGGCATGACCCAGGAAAGTGTGTCCGGCCAAATGGGATCGAGCGTGTTGGGGAATGTGGTGCACCCCTGCAGGGAAGTTAATCTATTCGAATAGCCATGATCTTCGGTAACAGGACGACTTGGAGTTGTACCTTGACCTTATGACAACTAGAACCGGATACTTAATAAAACACACCCTTCCAAGTTCCACAGACAACCCGGTGGTCGCTCTCTCTCAGGGATACGAGGAGAGGATTGTCACAACCTAGCTAGTCATGCATTAGAGTGTTGCATCATGTTTACTCTTTCATCAGAAACTTGAAATGGGGATGACAGAACCCCCAGTCCCCTCTGAAACCAACTAGGGTTTACTAAAATAATTTTCAATGAACCTGAAATGCCCTTCTAAAATGCCCATCATATTTGTCTTGGTTCAGAACCTCTGCCAAAAGTGGTGCACATTTTCCTAGGCCATCTTAGGGATTTTGAATTAATTCATAAATATTTGAATTTGGGCATTTAAAATTATATAAAATATTTAAATGCTCAAATACCTCCAAACTAAAATGTTTCATGTTGGAAATAATCCAACTATGGGCCAGGAATAGTTTGGTGATTTTTGAACTAGCCTAGGTATTTTATTTAATTCAACAAAGTTGCAGAAGTATTAGAAAAACAGAAAACAGAAAAATATATAAAGGGAGAAGCTTACCTGGGCTCCTCCCTGTGCGGCCCAGCCAGCTGGCTGGCCCAGCCAGCAGCCGGCCCAGCCCACCTCCCTCCTCTGTCGTCTTCGTCCCGACAGAGGGAGGGGAGTGTGGCCGGCGCGCGCGCGCGCCACCGCGCCACGCCACCTGCTCGCCTGCTTGCCTGCCCTCCCCTCCTCGCTCGACGCCCTGGACGACGCCACGCCTCCTCCCTGCTCTCTCTCACTCTCCCCCGGCTCTCCTCTCCTCTCCCTCGCTCTCTCTCTCTCACGGCCGAACACCACCGTCGCCGCCGTTCGCCATAGCCATCGTCTCCGGCCACCCCTCGCTCCCCCGACTAGCTCAGAAGCTCCGCCTCGACTCCCTCTTCCTCCCCACCGCTCCACGGGTCCCCGGAAGCCCTGCATCGCCGCCACGTCGCCGTTCCCCTCTTCGGGCTCCGACCGTCGTCGCCGTCGAATTCACCGTCACCAGCGCGTCCCCGAGCCCGCTAACCATCCCTGCAGCTCCGCGGTGAGCCCCCGGATCGTTTCCCCCTTCTTCCCTGGTCTCTTTCGACCTCTAGGCCCTAGCCCCACCTCGGCCGAGAGCTCCACGCCGCCGGCGATGTCGCCGTCGTGGCCACGGTCGCCGTAGCGCCCAACCAAGCACACCATCGTGCTCCCCACCTCACCAGGAGCACGCAGCACGCACCAACGCCTCCCCAAACCCCCTGCAACACTGATCCCGACCGCACCCGAACTCCGGCCGCCGCAGCCGAGCTCGCCGCCGTCAACTCCGGCCACCCCGAGCCCAACCACCACCACCAATAGCCGCGGCTCAACCTCAGCAACACGTAGATGCCTTCCGCCGTCCATTTGGTTGCCGGAATGGCAAAAAGCACTTTCGCCGCCGTCTCGTGCCTCGCCGGCGTCATGTCGCCGGTGGGGTTTGACTTGTCCGACCTGGGGTTTGACCCCCCAGGGTCACTGACGCGTGGGCCCTGTCGGCCAGGTGGTTAGGTTAGCGCTAACTACTGTTAGTCAACCCCCCCTGACACTGACAGTGGGCCCCAGCGCCACTAACCCCTAATTAGGATTAATTTAATCCTGTTTAACCCCCCCTGTCACTGACGTGTGGGCCCCACACGTCAGGTTTGACCTCAGCCAGCCACAGTTGACCACTGACGTCATGCTGACGTCATGCTGACGCAATAATTATATTTCTGGAATTAAATTAAATCAGGAAATTCCAGAATATTATTTAAACTTCAAAAATTCATAACTTTTATTCTGTAACTCCAAATTGGACAAATTATATATGAAAAATGATCAGAAAAATCCAATCTATCCATCTGTACTATTTTCATGCATGATCAAACAAGTTAAATTGATGTTTTAAGCAGAACAAGAAAAGGCACTTTAAAAGGCCATATTTGAATTTGAAATTTGAATCCTTGATTCAAATTTGTTCAAACACCCCTGGTTTTTGTTGCATTAGCCCAATACACTCATTTTGCCATGTCTCATGCATGCATCATATTGTTGCATACTGTTTGGTAATGTTTGTGTATCGGTGCTCTCTGCGGCAGGTTCTGTCCCCGAAGAGTACCCTGATTACCCTAGCGAAGAACCGTATCAGTGCATCGAACCATCAGGCAAGCAACCAACCATTTGATCATATCGATACAATCCCATGTTCTCGCTCCTGCTCTCTTTTACTGCATTAAGACAACGCGATTCAAACTACTGTGTGCTACGGTAGTTGAACCCATTTCCTCTGCATGACCTGTCATTGCCATAGTAACTAGATGAAACTCACTAGCATGTGTAGGAGTTGATTGAGCCATATGTATGTGTTGTTCCTACCTTGCTATGCCTGCTATGCTTAGAGTCGTGTCAGGTCTGGTTCATCTGGGTGATGGGCTAGAGTGAAATGATTATGTCGGTAATGAGAGTGGTGTGGTGAACACGATTTGGTAAAGGTATCGATGGGAGGCCATGTAGGAGTACATGGTGGGTTGTTTCATTGAAGCCGACCTTAAGCACTGAGATCTGTATGCGTGATTTAAGATACAGCTACTACCATGCATTGGGCCCTGAAATATGACCCCGCTCGACTTCTTATTCACCCTAGCTCTCTGTCCAGGAGTTGCAAGTAGTTTCTGGTGTTTGTAGCCTACTGGAGGCCGTGGACAGCGCTGACCGTAGGGGTGGGCTGTGATGCGGTAGGTACGTGGCCGGGTGTACCGAATACCCGTTAGGTATCTCGGGAACCCTGTTCACATCGTTCGGGGCCGTATGGGAAACCTCGGCCGGACTCCCTGCGGATGGAACCTGAATAGGCGATAAACCTGGACTAGAGGCTTAAGTGTTTAGGTAGGTCGTGGTCTACACCCACGTCGGCTTTCGCTTGAAGTCTGCCGAGCACATGTCGTGTGCAGACGCTAAGTGGTGGAAACATGTATGAAGAAGTACACCCCTGCAGGGTTATCATAATCTATTCGAATAGCCGCGTCCGCGGTAAAGGACTACTTGGTTGCCTATACAGTTCATAGACAAGTAAATGGGAACTGTTAAAAGCCTCAAGATAAGTGTGAGTGCCGAGGATGGCTCTTCCGTGGGAAGACGGAGGTGGATCCTCGGTAGTGTATTGAAGTGGTGAGTAGTGGACTCGTGTGCGCAAAACCATTTCAAGTTGGAGTATCGTAGGATAGCCTAGCCAAGAGTCAAAGCTGGCTTGCTGCAATAACTCCACCAACCCTTCTTGATACTATGCATGTATGTAGGATCTGATGTAAGTCTTGCTGAGTACCTTTGTACTCATGTTGCTATAATCTACATTTTTACAGAAGACGCTGCAACCCCTTCTGATGGGTTCTATGTAGACGTTGACATCAACGAGTAGGCTAAAGACCCAGGTGGTGACCCTGAGCTTGTGAAGGACCATGTAGTATAGTTAGGCTTTCCAAGCCTCTTTCATTTTACTAGTTGTCTGTACTCAGACAAGCTACTTCCGCTGCTGGTTTGTATGACTGTATGACTTGTATGTGGGGTCGTGAGACCCATACCTTTGTGTATGTTATGTATGGCTCACTGAGCCTTAAATAAAGTACTTGTGTCATAGAGTCATGTTGTGATGCTTCGTTGTATTTGCACATATCGAGCATCTTGTGTGTATGATTGAAATGCTTGGTATGTGTGGGATCTGACTATCTAGTTGTTTATCTTTAGTAGCCTCTCTTACCGGGAAATGTCTCCTAGTGTTACCGCTGAGCCATGGTAGCTTGCTACTGCTCTGGAACACTTAGGCTGGCCGGCATGTGTCCTTCTTCGTTCCTGTGTCTGTCCCTTCGGGGAAATGTCACGCTTTGAGTACCGGAGTCCTGTTAGCCCGCTACAGCCCGGTTTACCGGAGTCCTGCTAGCCCAGTGCTACAGCCCGGACCCACTTGCTGATGACCGACACGTTCGAAGCTGGGTCATGGATGCCTGTCCCTGTAAGTCTGTGCCACTTTGGGTTTACGACTAATCATGTCAGCCCGGGCTCTTTATCATATGGATGCTAGCGACACTATCATATACGTGAGCCAAAAGGCGCAAACGGTCCCGGGAAAAGGTAAGACGACACCCGTGGGAATACCGTGCGTGAGGCCGCAAAGTGATATGAGGTGTTACCAGCTAGATCGATGTGACATCGAGTCGGGGTCCTGACAGCGTTGGCATCAGAGCCGGACTGCCTGTAGGTTCTCCAAGCCAAACTGGTCGATGTTGAGTCTAGAAATTCTTTAGTTATATGTAGGGGAATTGTTTGTGGGATGGAACGTAAGGCTCTTTTTACTCCTTATACCTTATGATATTCTGATCTGAGTCGGTCCATTCTTCTACCGGGGGATAAGGAATTAGGACCTATTCTCTCTATCAGGATCACGTGTTACTAATCAGTAGTACCTTATAAGTTTGATGGTTACCAGCCTAGTTCAGTTCTACTACCACATTATGTAGTCAGAATGGTTCAGAACTTTGATATGATGATGTTGAGTGTGTATGAAATCCTTTGTCAAATGTCTCAATATCCTTTTTGAGCATTTACAGCTGTTATGCTGCCGAAATTTTGCTAGAAATTCTAACGCCTTTGCATTATAAATATGCTTTCAGATGGCCACTCGCGACCTCAATCAAGTGGTTCGCCTGACTCGATGCCTAGATGTACCCGGCCATACTGCTAAGTTGGTCAGGGTAATGACTGAGGCTGGATACCGCTGGTATCCCGAGTACACGGTCGAAGAGCAATTCCGGGACTTCAATCAAAGCCAGTATCTCTGCACTGTCAGGATATTTCCATCTTATCCTGGATCCACCGAGCCTCTTCACTGCTCCTATGGACTCGGGGTTACTATTGAGATGGCTGTGCAGGACGCCGCCTACTCTATGATGACCATTATGCGAGTCAGATCTGGGTTATTTCAGGACTCTGATTTCCGGTATATGCCAGGATCACTTCCGGGAGCACAAGGGTATCTCCAGGCTATCTATGCTGACTCCACTCAGGAGGATTCACGGACTCGCACCACTGCTGAGATGCTCGAGGATAAGGACCGTGAAAATCGGGCCTTAAGGCTAGAGCTCTTCAACACCCGTGCTGACCACTGGGCCACTTTGACTCGGTTCGCACCGGCGGTGCAAGCTGGATATTCAGATATGCGCGATCTCTATCCTGTGAGATCTGCTCTGCCAGACGTGATGGTTTGGCGTGATGTAGGAGGCATCACCCCACCTCGCGGTCCCCGCAGGCCACCGTTTGTTGGTCCAAGGCCTCATCCTAGCCCCTATGGTCCACAAGCTCCGCGAGACCGTCTGTTTCCAGATGATCATGTTGAGCTCCCAGGCTATGGAGGTGACTTCTACGAGGACTACTACGGATCGGTCTGAGTTAGTGGTAGTATCACTAGTTTGCACTAGCTGTGTCGTCTATCGTTCCGCGTGACTCGTGGGATATGACCTAGTTTGTACTCCTTCCGGAGGTGTAGAAAAATAATGTATAGGAGCTTGGAATGCCTCCGATGAGATGTAATCCTCTTTTCACCGTAATAGTACTTTGTTTGGTCTTGTACTAAACCCTGTATGGTGTGTATGACGATGGAATAAAGAAGCAGTTTCTGTATCTACCATGTCATACGGATGATCATCTTGCATTCCGAGTTATTTCTTACATTATAAATCCTATGTCGGAATTTTACCATCCTGACTAAAACATTGTCTTGATTTCCTAGGATGGTCAACACGCGTGCTAACCCTGCTTCTCAAGAGCAGGCCGAAGGCAGTGAAGCTAGGGATGCAAATCTGCCTCATCCTCCTTCACTAGCCGAGGTCATGATGGAAGCTGAGAGAAACAAGCGAGAGACAAACCGTTTGTTGGAGCGTATTGAACAGAATACAACACACCATCAGAGGGCTAACGTGGTGTCACTCAGTGATTTTATCAAATTGCATCCACCCACGTTCCACCACTCCATCGAGCCTCTCGACGCTGATGACTGGCTTCGCAGTATCTCTCACAAACTGCGTTCCGCGCTGGTAGCGGAGGCTGACAAGGTCACCTTTGCTGCATATCATCTTGAAGGCCCCGCCAGTCTATGGTGGGAGAATTATGGAGCTATGCGCCCAGCGGGCCATGCCACTACTTGGGCTGAATTCAGCGAGGCTTTCCGTGAACATCACATTCCGGAGGGTCTCATGGACCGTAAACGTGAAGAATTTTGCAGTTTCACCCAAGGCCGACTTTCTGTGGATGCTTACAGCAGGGAGTTTGGTAATCTCGCACGATATGCAACCGAGGAAGTGTCTACCGATGCCAAGAAGCAAGCAAGGTTCCGTAAGGGCCTTAGTCCTGAGCTTCGCCGCGACCTCCGTCTGCATGAGTGTACATCTTTCTCGAAACTTGTCAACAAAGCCATCAGTGCTGAAACTGGTCAGACTGACTATGACGCAACACGCAAGCATGGACGTGACATGGGTTCCTCATCCGGTGCTGGTCCTCAGAAGCGCCGCGTGTGGGTACCCAACACCGCCCTGCCACCCAGGTTTACATCGAGGCCATCCTTCCAGGCGCCTCGCCCCGTTCAACAGTCTGCTCCAGCCAAGCCCTATGGGGGTCCAACTAACAATGCTCCTCCACGTACCAGTTCCGTGACTTGTTTCAAGTGTGGGGAATCTGGTCACTATATGCGTGAGTGTCCCCAGACCAACCCCAATCAATCTGCTAAAGCTGTTGGCCGTGGCAAGCCGACAGGGAAAGTGTTTCATGCTAAACCGGTCACCGCTTCGCGTGGCCATGTCAACTGTATCTCTGCCGAAGAAGCTCAAGAGGATCCCAACGTTGTTCTCGGTACGCTTCTTGTTAACTGCCACCCGGCATCTGTTCTTTTCGATACAGGAGCCTCTCATTCTTTTATATCTGAAAATTATGCTCGCTTGCATAACATCGCATTCGGTGATATGCCAACCTCTATGGTAATCCAAACTCCGGGATCCAAATGGCAAACTTCTAGAGTAAGCCATGGGAACGAAATCCAAGTCGACAGACTTGTTTTCCTTGCATCTTTGATAGCCCTTAAATCTTCAGATATTAATGTCATTCTGGGTATGGACTGGATGTCGGCTCATCATGCCCAAATCGATTGCTTCTCTAGGACTGTTCAACTCACCCATCCTTCGGGGAAGATAGTCAATGTCTTGACCCGAATAGCCAAGCGACAATTATATTCTCTTAACGCCAGCCCTTTGCCAGACCTTGAGGACGTTCCGGTAGTCCGTGACTTCCCGGATGTCTTTCCAGAGGAATTGCCAGGTGTTCCACCTGACAGGGATGTTGAGTTTGTAATAGACCTCATTCCAGGAACCGTTCCGATTGCTAGAAGACCTTATAAGATGGCACCCTAGAACTAGCCGAGCTTAAGAAACAACTCGATGAGTCCTTGAAAAAGGGTTTCATCCGACCTAGCTCTTCTCCGTGGGCTTGCCCCGTCCTATTCGTCAAGAAGAAGGATGGTACGGACCGGATGGTTGTAGATTACCGACCTGTCAACTTGGTCACAATCAAGAACAAATATCCACTTCCCAGGATCAACGACCTGTACGATCAGCTCGCTGGATCCTCAGTCTTCTCCAAAATGGATTTGAGGTTGGGCTACCATCAAATCAAAATCAGAAACGGGGACATTCCTAAAACGGCCTTTGTTACTCGTTATGGCCAATACGAGTACACCGTCATGTCCTTCGGTTTAACCAACGCTCCAGCCACCTTTTCTCGGTTAATGAACTCAATCTTCATGGAGTATTTGGATAAATTCGTTGTAGTTTACCTCGATGATATACTCATCTACTCCAAGAACGAGGAAGAACATGCCGAACATCTAAGGCTAGTGTTGCAGAAACTTCGAGAGCATCGCCTTTATGCCAAATTTTCTAAATGTGAATTCTGGTTGCCAGAAGTGACCTATCTGGGTCATGTAATATCTGGTAAAGGTATTGCTGTTAACCCTGAGCGAGTTCAAGCCGTCCTTAACTGGACTCCACCTGAATCGGTCAAGCAAGTTCGGAGTTTTCTAGGCTTAGCGAGCTATTGTCGTTGCTTTGTCGAGAACTTCTCCAAGGTTGCCAAACCTCTAACCGAACTCCTCAAGAAAGATAAAAAGTTCGAGTGGACTCCACAATGTGAGCACAGCTTTCAGGAACTGAAAAGACGCCTGACTTCTGCTCCCGTACTGGTACCGCCAGACTTCTCCAAGGATTTTGTTATCTACTGCGACGCCTCGCGACAAGGACTAGGTTGCATTCTCATGCAAGATCGACACGTAATTGCCTACGCTTCACGGCAATTGCACCCACATGAGGAGAATTATCCTACTCATGATCTAGAGCTTGCAGCTGTAGTCTATGCACTTAAAACCTGGCGACATTACCTCCTCGGTAATCGTTGCGAAATATTCACTGATCACCAAAGTTTGAAGTACATCTTCACCCAACCGGATCTGAACCTCAGGCAAAGACGTTGGGTTGAGTTGATCACAGACTTCGATTTAGGGATAACCTACACCCCAGGGAAAGCCAACGTCATGGCTGATGCGCTAAGTCGTAAATCTTATTGTAACAACCTGATGTTACAACAAAGTCAACCGCTTCTCCATGAGGAATTTCGGAAGCTTAACCTTCACATTGTTCCTCAAGGTTTTCTTTCCACCTTGGTGGCAAAACCTACCCTTCCGGATCAGATTATCAAGGCACAGAAGGTAGATCCGGGAATCTCCCGCATCAAGAGAAACATTCAGAAAGGAATTGCGAATTGCTTCTCCATTAATGATCAAGGGGTCGTATACTTCGGGAATCGACTAGTGGTTCCCAAAGTGCGAAACCTGAGGCGTTTGATCCTTAAGGAAGCTCATGAATCTCCTCTCACCATTCATCTCGGTAGTACTAAGATGTATCAGGACCTACGCCAGAGGTTCTGGTGGACTAGGATGAAGAGAGAAATTGCTCAGTATATTGCTAATTGCGACGTTTGTCGTCGTGTAAAAGCAGAGCATCAACGGCCTGCTGGCACCCTTCAACCCTTAGCTATTCCTGAATGGAAATGGGATAAAATTGGTATGGATTTCATTACCGGTTTTCCCAGGACCAAGAGAGGGAATAACGCTATTTTCGTCGTGGTCGATCGTCTTTCCAAAGTAGCCCATTTCCTACCTGTTCGTGAGAGTATAACCGCTAGTCAGCTGGCAGACTTATACATCTCCAGAATAGTGTCTCTCCATGGTGTTCCTTTGGAAATTAACTCGGATCGAGGAAGTCTTTTCACCTCTCGATTTTGGGAAAGTTTCCAAAATGCTATGGGAACCCGTCTCTCCTTTAGCACCGCCTTCCACCCTCAGTCGAGTGGTCAAGTGGAACGCGTCAACCAGATTCTAGAAGACATGCTTCGAGCCTCTGTTATCTCATTCGGAATGGACTGGGAGAAGTGCCTTCCATTTGCCGAATTCTCTTACAACAACAGCTATCAATCTAGCTTGGGTAAAGCCCCTTTTGAAGTTCTCTATGGACGACGGTATCGAACACCCCTTAACTGGTCAGAGACCGGGGAAAGACAATTCTTTGGCCCGGATATGATTCAGGAAGCAGAAGAACAAGTTCGCATCGTTCGTGAAAAGTTGAAAACAGCCCAATCTCGTCAAAAGAGTCAATATGACCGAAAACATAAGGCTATGACTTTCGAGGTTGACGAGAAGGCTTATCTTCGGGTCACCCCTCTGAAGGGAACCCATCGTTTCGGTATCAAAGGCAAATTGGCTCCTCGTTACATTGGACCTTTTCGCATTCTCGCCAAACGAGGAGAAGTTGCCTACCAGCTGGAACTACCTCCGCATCTCTCCAGAGTCCACGATGTCTTCCACGTTTCTCAACTCAGGCGTTGCTTCTCGGATCCTATCCGTGGAGTGGACTACGAAACGCTTGATCTCCAAGATAATCTTACATATCGAGAGTACCCCATTCGTATCCTCGATCAGGCCGAACGTACCACTCGACGTCATAATATCAAGTTTCTCAAGGTTCAATGGTCGCACCATTCTGAGGATGAAGCAACTTGCGAAAGGGAGGATCGTCTTCGACTCGAGTACCCCGCCTTCTTCCCGGAGGAACCCAAATCTCGGGACGAGATTCTTTTGAGTGGGGGTGAGTTGTCACACCCTAGCTAGTCATGCATTAGAGTGTTGCATCATGTTTACTCTTTCATCAGAAACTTGAAATGGGGATGACAGAACCCCCAGTCCCCTCTGAAACCAACTAGGGTTTACTAAAATAATTTTCAATGAACCTGAAATGCCCTTCTAAAATGCCCATCATTTTTGTCTTGGTTCAGAACCTCTGCCAAAAGTGGTGCACATTTTCCTAGGCCATCTTAGGGTTTTTGAATTAATTCATAAATATTTGAATTTGGGCATTTAAAATTATATAAAATATTTAAATGCTCAAATACCTCCAAACTAAAATGTTTCATGTTGGAAATAATCCAACTATGGGCCAGGAATAGTTTGGTGATTTTTGAACTAGCCTAGGTATTTTATTTAATTCAACAAAGTTGCAGAAGTATTAGAAAAACAGAAAACAGAAAAATATATAAAGGGAGAAGCTTACCTGGGCTCCTCCCTGTGCGGCCCAGCCAGCTGGCTGGCCCAGCCAGCAGCCAGCCCAGCCCACCTCCCTCCTCTGTCGTCTTCGTCCCGACAGAGGGAGGGGAGTGTGGCCGGCGCGCGCGCGCGCCACCGCGCCACGCCACCTGCTCGCCTGCTTGCCTACCCTCCCCTCCTCGCTCGACGCCCTGGACGACGCCACGCCTCCCCCCTGCTCTCTCTCACTCTCCCCCGGCTCTCCTCTCCTCTCCCTCGCTCTCTCTCTCTCACGGCCGAACACCACCGTCGCCGCCGTTCGCCATAGCCATCGTCTCCGGCCACCCCTCGCTCCCCCGACTAGCTCAGAAGCTCCGCCTCGACTCCCTCTTCCTCCCCACCGCTCCACGGGTCCCCGGAAGCCCTGCATCGCCGCCACGTCGCCGTTCCCCTCTTCGGGCTCCGACCGTCGTCGCCGTTGAATTCACCGTCACCAGCGCGTCCCCGAGCCCGCTAACCATCCCTGCAGCTCCGCGGTGAGCCCCCGGATCGTTTCCCCCTTCTTCCCTGGTCTCTTTCGACCTCTAGGCCCTAGCCCCACCTCGGCCGAGAGCTCCACGCCGCCGGCGATGTCGCCGTCGTGGCCACGGTCGCCGTAGCGCCCAACCAAGCACACCATCGTGCTCCCCACCTCACCAGGAGCACGCAGCACGCACCAACGCCTCCCCAAACCCCCTGCAACACTGATCCCGACCGCACCCGAACTCCGGCCGCCGCAGCCGAGCTCGCCGCCGTCAACTCCGGCCACCCCGAGCCCAACCACCACCACCAATAGCCGCGGCTCAACCTCAGCAACACGTAGATGCCTTCCGCCGTCCAGTTGGTTGCCGGAATGGCAAAAAGCACTTTCGCCGCCGTCTCGGGCCTCGCCGGCGTCATGTCGCCGGTGGGGTTTGACTTGTCCGACCTGGGATTTGACCCCCCAGGGTCACTGACACGTGGGCCCTGTCGGCCAGGTGGTTAGGTTAGCGCTAACTACTGTTAGTCCACCCCCCTGACACTGACAGTGGGCCCCAGCGCCACTAACCCTAATTAGGATTAATTTAATCATGTTTAACCCCCCCTGTCACTGACGTGTGGGCCCCACACGTCAGGTTTGACCTCAGCCAGCCACAGTTGACCACTGACGTCATGCTGACGTCATGCTGACGCAATAATTATATTTCTGGAATTAAATTAAATCAGGAAATTCCAGAATATTATTTAAACTTCAAAAATTCATAACTTTTATTCTGTAACTCCAAATTGGACAAATTATATATGAAAAATGATCAGAAAAATCCAATCTATCCATCTATACTATTTTCATGCATGATCAAACAAGTTAAATTGATGTTTTAAGCAGAACAAGAAAAGGCACTTTAAAAGGCCATATTTGAATTTGAAATTTGAATCCTTGATTCAAATTTGTTCAAACACCCCTGGTTTTAGTTGCATTAGCCCAATACACTCATTTTGCCATGTCTCATGCATGCATCATATTGTTGCATACTGTTTGGTAATGCTTGTGTATCGGTGCTCTCTGCGGCAGGTTCTGTCCCCGAAGAGTACCCTGATTACCCTAGCGAAGAACCGTATCAGTGCATCGAACCATCAGGCAAGCAACCAACCATTTGATCATATCGATACAATCCCATGTTCTCGCTCCTGCTCTCTTTTACTGCATTAAGACAACGCGATTCAAACTGCTGTGTGCTACGGTAGTTGAACCCATTTCCTCTGCATGACCTGTCATTGCCACAGTAACTAGATGAAACTCACTAGCATGTGTAGGAGTTGATTGAGCCATATGTATGTGTTGTTCCTACCTTGCTATGCCTGCTACGCTTAGAGTCGTGTCAGGTCTGGTTCATCTGGGTGATGGGCTGGAGTGAAATGATCATGTCGGTATTAAGAGTGGTGTGGTGAACACGATTTGGTAAAGGTGTCGATGAGAGGCCATGTAGGAGTACATGGTGGGTTGTTTAATTGAAGCCGACCTTAAGCACTGAGATCTGTATGCGTGATTTAAGATACAGCTACTACCATGCATTGGGCCCTGAAATATGACCCCGCTCGACTTCTTATTCACCCTAGCTCTCTGTCCAGGAGTTGCAAGTAGTTTCTGGTGTTTGTAGCCTACTGGAGGCCGTGGACAGCGCTGACCATAGGGGTGGGCTGTGATGCGGTAGGTACGTGGCCGGGTGTACCGAATACCCGTTAGGTATCTCGGGAACCCTGTTCACATCGTTCGGGGCCGTATGGGAAACCTCGGCCGGACTCCCTGCGGATGGAACCTGAATAGGCGATAAACCTGGACTAGAGGCTTAAGTGTTTAGGTAGGTCGTGGTCTACACCCACGTCGGCTTTCGCTTGAAGTCTGCCGAGCACATGTCGTGTGCAGACGCTAAGTGGTGGAAACATGTATGAAGAAGTACACCCCTGCAGGGTTATCATAATCTATTCGAATAGCCGCGTCCGTGGTAAAGGACTACTTGGTTGCCTATACAGTTCATAGACAAGTAAATGGAAACTATTAAAAGCCTCAAGATAAGTGTGAGTGCCGAGGATGGCTCTTCCGTAGGAAGACGGAGGTGGATCCTCGGTAGTGTATTGAATTGGTGAGTAGTGGACTCGTGTGCGCAAAACCATTTCAAGTTGGAGTATCGTAGGATAGCCTAGCCAAGAGTCAAAGCTGGCTTGCTGCAATAACTCCACCAACCCTTCTTGATACTATGCATGTATGTAGGATCTGTTGTAAGTCTTGCTGAGTACCTTTGTACTCATGTTGCTATAATCTACATTTTTATAGAAGACGCTGCAACCCCTTCTGATGGGTTCTATGTAGACGTTGACATCAACGAATAGGCTAAAGACCCAGGTGGTGACCCTGAGCTTGTGAAGGACCACGTAGTATAGCTAGGCTTTCCAAGCCTCTTTTATTTTACTAGTTGTCTGTACCCAGACAAGCTACTTCCGCTGCTGGTTTGTATGACTGTATGACTTGTATGTGGGGTCGTGAGACCCGTACCTTTGTGTATGTTATGTATGGCTCACTGAGCCTTAAATAAAGTACTTGTGTCGTAGAGTCATGTTGTGATGCTTCGTTGTATTTGCACATATCGAGCATATTGTGTGTATGACTGAAATGCTTGGTATGTGTGGGATCTGACTATCTAGTTGTTTATCTTTGGTAGCCTCTCTTACCGGGAAATGTCTCCTAGTGTTACCGCTGAGCCATGGTAGCTTGCTACTGCTCTGGAACACTTAGGCTGGCCGGCATGTGTCCTTCTTCGTTCCTGTGTCTGTCCCTTCGGGGAAATGTCACGCTTTGAGTACCGGAGTCCTGTTAGCCCGCTACAGCCCGGTTTACCAGAGTCCTGTTAGCCCAGTGCTACAGCCCGGACCCACTTGCTGATGACCGACACGTTCGAAGCTGGGTCATGGATGCCTGTCCTTGTAAGTCTGTGCCACTTTGGGTTTACGACTAGTCATGTCAGCCCGGGCTCTTTATCATATGGATGCTAGCGACACTATCATATACGTGAGCCAAAAGGCGCAAACGGTCCCGGGAAAAGGTAAGGCGACACCCGTGGGAATACCGTGCGTGAGGCCGCAAAGTGATATGAGGTGTTACCAGCTAGATCGATGTGACATCGAGTCGGGGTCCTGACAAGGATCGCCGGGTAGGATTATGCTACTGGAGATGCTACTTGGAGATGCTACTTGGAGATGCTACTTGGAGGACTTCAATCTACTCTCTTCTACATGCTGCAAGACGGAGGCTGCGAGAAGCGTAGTCTTCGACAGGATTAGTTATCCCCCTCTTATTCTGGCATTCTGCAGTTCAGTCCACTGATATGGCCTCCTTACACATATACCCATGCATATGTAGTGTAGTTCCTTGCTTGCGAGTACTTTGGATGAGTACTCACGGTTGCTTTCTCCCCCCTTTTTCCCCCTTTCCTTTCTTTCTGGTTGTCGCAACCAGATGCTGGAGTCCAGGAGCCAGACGCTACCGTCGACGACGACCCCTACTACACCGGAGGTGCCTACTACCACGTGCAGCCCGCTGACGACGACCAGGAGTAGTTAGGAGGATCCCAGGCAGGAGGCCTGCGCCTCTTTCGATCTGTATCCCAGTTTGTGCTAGCCTTCTTAAGGCAAACTTGTTTAACTTATGTCTGTACTCAGATATTGTTGCTTCCGCTGACTCGTCTATGATCGAGCACTTGTATTCGAGCCCTCGAGGCCCCTGGCTTGTATTATGATGCTTGTATGACTTATTTATGTTTTAGAGTTGTGTTGTGATATCTTCCCGTGAGTCCCTGATCTTGATCGTACACATTTGCGTGCATGATTAGTGTACGATTGAATCGGGGGCGTCACACTTTTCCTGCAAAAAGAAGCAATTAGAACTATTTTCATGTAAAAGAACCATGGTATTATAGATAGAAAACAGCAACAAGTACTACTATGCACCTTTTCTTTGTTCCATTTTGAGGACAACCAGCTTCTCTATGTCCTACCTTCCCGCATTTTTTTGCATTTGTTCAAGGATCCTTTCCTTGATCCACCTTCCCACCAACTCTTTATCCTCTATTTTATTGTTCTTCCAGCACCTTTCTTCTTGCCTATTGGAATTGGTGGACGCAACACAAAGCCTATGTCCACGCAGCGGACGGCGGGCGCAGCGGCTCTGGCGACTGGCGGCTGGCGGCTAGGTCAAGTCGGGGAGGGGAGGGGAGATAGAATGAATAACGGGCCAGGCCTCGGGCCTCTGTCTTGTGAGTTTGAGAAAAATTGGGTGAGGGCAGTTTTGGCAATTCCAAATTTGTTAAGTCGAGATTCTTTCCTTATGCGCTAAATCCAGAGATAACAACGCTAGAGGGGCAAGCGAGCCAGAATTAGGCTGTCAGGACCCCGACTCGATGTCACATCGATCTAGCCGGTAACACCTCATATCACTTTGCGGCCTCACGCACGGTATCCCCATGGGTGTCGCCTTACCTTTGCCCGGGACCGTTTGCGCCTTTTGGCTCACGTATATGATAGTGTCGCTAGCATCCATATGATAAAGAGCCCGGGCTGACATGACTAGTCGTAAACCCAAAGTGGCACAGGCTTACAGGGACAGGCATCCATGACCCAGCTTCGAACGTGTCGGTCATCAGCAAGTGGGTCCGGGCTGTAGCACTGGGCTAGCAGGACTCCGGTAAACCGGGCTGTAGCGGGCTAACAGGACTCCGGTACTCAAAGCGTGACATTTCCCCGAAGGGACAGACACAGGAACGAAGAAGGACACATGCCGGCCAGCCTAAGTGTTCCGGAGCAGTAGCAAGCTACCATGGCTCGGTGGAAACACTAGGAGACATTTCCCGGTAAGAGAGGCTACTAAAGATAAACAACTAGATGGTCAGATCCCACACATACCAAGCATTTCAATAGCATACACACAATATGCTCGATATGTGCAGATACAACATGGCATCACAACATGACTCTACGACTCAAGTAGTTTATTCAATAGGCTCCGAGGAGCGAGACATTACAAACATGGGTCTCATGACCCAACAATCAGAGCATACAAGTCAAAGCACAAGCGGAAGCTATCATGTCTGAGTACAGACATCTATAAATGAAAAAGGCTGAGAAGCCTGACTATCTATCAGATCCTGCCGAGGGCACAAGATCGTAGCTGAGGTATCAAGCTAAACATCGAAGTCCACGCGAAACTACTAGTGAGACCGAAGTCTCTCTGCAAAAACATAAAATAGGCAAACGTGAGTACAAATGTACCCAGCAAGACTTACATCAGAACTATCTACATATGCATCATTATCAACAAGGGGTGGTGGGGTTTAACTGCAGCAAGCCAGCTTTGACTCGGTGGCTATCCTAACTACGACTGCAAGCGACTCTTTTGAGGTGGCGCACACGAGTCCACATATTCACCATATCAATACA
The DNA here is from genome assembly GCF_002162155.2 of Triticum dicoccoides. NCBI lineage: Eukaryota > Viridiplantae > Streptophyta > Magnoliopsida > Poales > Poaceae > Triticum > Triticum dicoccoides. The sequence continues at coordinate 124,397,487 of NC_041385.1, forward strand.
CCACTATGGATCCGCTCCCGTCTCCCTACGAGAACGCCATCCATAGCACTCACGCTTATCTTGCGTATTTTAGAGTATCCACTTTCACTTGTCTATGAACTATGCAAGGGGTCCAAGTTTCCATATCCGAGGAATCCGGCTATTCGAATAGATGATGTTAACCCTGCAGGGGTGTACTTCTTCACACACGCTTTCGCCACTTATCGCCCTGTACACGTCATGTACCTCGGCAACCTTCAAGCGGAAGCCGGGCGAGGGAGTCGGCCACGACCTGACTAACCGAACAAGTCTCTAGTCCAGGTTTATCGCCTATTCGGGTTCCATCCGCAAGGAAATCCGGCCGGGGTGTCGCTTACGGCCCCAAACGATGTGTGCAGGGTTCCCAAGCCCACCAACCGGGTGCCACTTGGTACACCGTGCCACTGTGCCTAGTCTGTCCCAAGCCCACCTGTACCGGGTGCCACTTGGTAGACTACTAACACTACCTACAAACACCAGAAACTAGTTGCAACTCCTGGACAGAGATCATGTTGATTAATAAGTCGAGAGGGGCACTTAAGCATTCCAATGTGTGGTAGTAGCTGGTCATGGATCACAAACACAGAACTCAGTTCCTGAGGACGGCTGCAATGAGACAACCCACCATGTACTCCTACATGGCCTCTCACCGCTACCTTTACCAAATCGTGTTCACACACTTAGTTCACACACAGCAGGACATGTTCACACGCCTCTGATTCATCCCCGATGAATCAGACCTGACTCAACTCTAAGCAGTAGCAGGCATGACAAACAAGCATGAATGAGTAGGCACATCAGGGCTCAAACAACTCCTACTCATGCTAGTGGGTTTCATCTATTTACTGTGGCAATGACAGGTCATGCAAAGGATAAAGGGTTCAGCTACCGCAACAAGTATCAAATATGTCGTTGTTGTCCTAATGCAGTAAAAGAGAGCAGGAGCGAGAGAGTGGGATTTTATCGGAATGAACAAGGGGGTTTTGCTTGCCTGGCACTTCTGAAGATAGCATTGAGTCTTCATCAGTGTCAACGATCACATCATCGGTATCACGTCTATCGAGGGGGGACAAATACCGGCAACACAGAAAGGAACACAATCAATGCAATGCACAATATGATGCATGATCATGACATGGCAAAAGAATGTGTTTTGGGCTAATGCAGCTAGCAACAAGTTAAATGGGGTTGGTTTGAATACAAGATTCAAATTCAAACTCCATATGTGATTAATAAATGCCCTTTAATTGATTTGTGCTAAACAGCAGCTATAAGTTATTCTAACATGCATGAAAATGGTACAGATGGATTCCTTGAATTTTTCTGATAATTTTTCATATATAATTTATTTAATTTGGAGTTACGGTTAATTTTCTATGATTTTTAGAAGTTTTAGGTATTTTCTGGAATTTTCTGATTTATTTTAAATCCAGAAAATCATTTAATGCGTCAGCATGACATCACCTTGACGTCAGCAGGTCAACAGGGCGCCTCCAGGTCAAACCTGACGTGTGGGGGCCACACGTCAGTGACACAGGGTTGTTTAACCCACTGACAGGTGGGGCCGGGTCAAAGGCCACGTCAGCACGGTCAAGCTGACGCGTGGGGCCACTGTGATTAATCTAAACTAACAGAAGTTTAAGCCGTGGTTAATTAAGGGCGTGGGGCCACTGTCAGTGTCACAAAGCGGTGGTTAGTGGCTAATTAAGCCAGCCACGTCACTGGCCACCGGAGTTCGGCCGGCGGCGACCCGAAACGCGGCGGAAGTTCACCGGGGTTGCGCTACGGGCGGCGGCTGGACGCGCGAAGGGCACCAAAAGGTAGCCCGTGCCCATGCGCATCTGGGGGGGCCAACGGGAGGTGCGGGGGTGGCCGGGGTTCGCCGGAGTGGAGCCCGAGGCGGCGGCCGGAGCTCGGGCAACGGCGGGTTCGGCGCTATGGTGCATGGGAGGAGGGGTTGGTGGCCGCTACGGGCTCCTGGGAGTGCTCTGAGTACGTCTGCGTGCTCGGTTTGGACGGAGGTGAACCAGAACGACGACGGCGACAAGTCCGGCGCCGGTGAGGTTTCGGTCTCGACGGAAACGACGGATACGACGAGCTAATGGACATGGGAGAAGGGGGGGGGTCGGTAGAGGAGCTCACGGCGGGGTCGTCGGTGATCTCAGAGAGCTCGGGGACGGCCTGGTGAGGACGAATCGGTCGACGGCGACCGTCGGTGCGGAGGACGAAGATGGCGTCGACGATGACGCTCCAGGGCATCCGGCGTCTTGTGGCTCGATGGTAAGGACGGGGACGTCACGGTGGAGCTCGGGGGCGCGTCGGAGAGGCGAGGGGAAGGCGGTGGCTACGCAGGCGATGAGCGGCGGCGACGGGCTCCGCTCGGGAAGGGAGCAGAGAGGGGAAACAGAGGAGCGAGGGGGAGGGAGATCCAGAGAG
>NC_041385.1:124400371-124446642 GCF_002162155.2 Triticum dicoccoides
AGACGACAGGGAAGGGAGGCGGCGGTGGGCTGGGCCAGCGGGAGGAGCTGGGCCGGCTGGGCTGGACAGGTAAGCGCCAGGTAGGCTTTCTCTTTTTTTTATTTTTTTCTGTTTTCTATTTTCTGTAGTTTGTTTTGAATTTGGTTTTGAAACCAATTCAATTTATTTTGCTTCTGACAATATTTTTAGGAGCTAAAAGAATTAAAACAATGCTCCACAAAATATTTCAGAATTATTGGACCTATATTTATTTAATAGTAGATATAAATCCAATTCAAATAATTATTGATTTAATTCAAATGCCCAAATTAAATGTTTCTGAGACACCAAAAATATTGGTTTGGATTTTGTCTCTTGCCAATATTTCCAGAGGATAACAGGAACATTTTCTTGGACTTATTTGAAGCAATTTTTATCTTGATCATTTTTTTTAAAAGGATTCTGAGGCTTTGAAAATTCCCCAATTCAAATTTTCATTTGAATTTAAACATGATGCAGCAACCAAGCTAGTCCAAGGCCAGGGTAAAGCTAGGGATGTGACATAGGCCGCGTCGAGGGCTTGAGAGAAAGACAAACGAACAGGGGGGCTTAAGATCAAAGGCGCGTGAGCTGGGGGGGGAGTTAAAATCAATTCTCCCGCTTATATGAATCCAACTACATTTTCAGCCAGCAATAACAAGTAACAATCGAGCAAATGACATACAACACCACTTAAATCAACAAAAAAAAAACCACCGTGTCATGGATGAAACTAGAATCAGCCTACCGAAAGCATGAATGAAGAATATATTGCTGGATGAAAAAATAGCCAACAAAGCTTATGAGTTTGTGTTCACAGTCTCTCCCAGGAAAGAAAATGGATGCCAACAAAGCCTCTAGATAAGTAATGAAAGTAGAGTGGTAATCTTTAAGGTATAGGGCTACAGATTATTTTGGGGGACAACCTTCAAAAATTCTTGATGGATGAAGGGCCAAGAACACAACTGTACCTAACTGTGTAGAGGGCGGTTGCTCAGGGCGGGAAGCATCAGTCACAGAACCAGTAGTACCCGTCGAGGAAGAACCTGAAGCCGCGAGCAGACGCTTAAGTCTCAGAATATCCTACTCAGTCAAAGCAATGACTGAAGCTGTCGAGGTAGATGACGAAGTCCCTGAAGATGATGATCGCGCCTTGCGCAAGTGTTTTCGCTTCATGTAGCACTGGGACTCAATATGACCATCATTGTTGCAGTAGTCACAATATGGACGGGGGCGACCTGAGCCTCCAGAAGGAGTGGGCAAGAGCGGCGGAGCACTCGAGCGAGAAGGGGTCGGTGCAGCAGGTGGAGTGGAAGAAGCCCGAGTCGCGAGCACAGAGGGAACCTCCAGCAAACCAGCACCACGTAAGCGAGTCTCCTCAGCACGAATATTTGAAAGCACCTCCATCAGAGAAATACGGCCACGAGGAAACAACTGAGCAAGCTGGGGCTCAAACTCCTTACGGAGCCGAGACAGGAACTCGTAGACGCGTTGAAACTCCAAATTAGCCTGGACAGCCTGGCAACAGGGGCAAGTATGACAACTAGCACTGCAGAGAGAATCAAGCTGGCGCCAGATAGCAGAACTCTCTGCATAGAAGTCATCAACAGTAGAGTCACCCTGCTGAAGAGCATGCTGCTGACGGAACACAGAAAGGTATAAGGCATCGCCAGAGGGCTCATAGCGCTGACGAAGATGGGTCCACATCTCAAAGACAGTAGGAAGACCTAGAAACTCGGAAGCAAACTGAGGCAGAACACTAGCAGTGAGAACAACTGCAACACGAGCATCATTATCAAGCCACTGGGTGTAAACAGACAAAGCACCATGATACATATGAAGAGCCTCCTCATAAGCCAAAACCCTCTCATCATAAGCACGATCAGCAGCCTCATCAGCAAGCTTAGCCGCATCCTTGGCGGCCTGATTAGCATCCGTAGGAAGAACCAGTGGAGTCGGCGGAGTAGGGGCAACCGGAGGAACCAGGCGTGGTGGACAATAGACCTCGCCAAAAAGAACACCCCAGAGACGGATGCCACACATGTGAATGCGCATGAAGCCAGTAAACTCGGTGTAGTTAGTACCATCAAAGATCACCAGACAGCGAGGGATATCAACATAGCCTGATGCAGCAGACATTTTTTTGGTCAACGACTGCGTGGAAGCCCGATCCGATCTGGAGGGCAGAATCGAGCAACTAGGCGGCGGGATCCGATCTGGAAGGCGGAGGCGAGCAGGAAGAGGAGTAGCTCGACAACATGATTCGTCCTGGAAGTCAAGCGGGTCGGCCGCCTCGTCACTTGAAGCCGATGATGCAGCTGGGCGACGGGAGCAGCTGGGCGACGTGATTCAATCTGGAGCGGGGCCTGCAGCGCTTCTATCTGCAGCGGAACGGGGAGGAGAAGGAGATCGAGGAAGACTTCGATCGGGAGCAGGAGAGAAGGATCAATCACACGAGTTGCAGCGTGCAAAAGATTGACCTAGCTCTAATACCATGTTAGGAATATGCAACTTGTATTCCTATGAGGCCATAGGCCGATATATATATATATATACATGTATAGGTGTGAAACATATGCAGGAAACCCCTTATACAACGGGATAAATACAAAGGGGTACATGACTTATATTATAACTCTAACAGATCTTAGTGTACGAAATAAAATAGAAACATTCCTTGGAAGATCCCAATAAAACTAACCACAAAGATGAGGTGCATTAGCTACTAGGCTTGGTCCCAACAAAACTAAGTAAACTAATTTCAACTAAAACCAGCAGCAAAAGATTCATCATGTAAACGGCCATCTCGCAAAAAAGGGTCAAAACTAGTATGTAACTAGGAGATCGAAAAGGGTCAAAACTAGTCTTCATTACTATAATGAAATAAAGTTCTGAAGCACACAAAAAAATTAGCAGCCACACCTTTCAGTTCAAGCAACAAATAATCTGAAGTTGGCATATGGATTTAGATTTCAATGATATACATTCATAGTTGAGAAGAACTGGTTAAGTATGCACTTCCATAAAAAGCATATGAAACAACAATACTACAAATGTTTCATAAGAAACAGTTTGTTATCAATGATAAGTATTATATATTAAACAATGGTCACAACGTCAAGAAACCTAGGAGAACTGAGAAAGAAACAAAATCAATGCATATGAAACATTGGTTTGATATATATTTCAGTTCCCAACGCGCTATGGAAGAACTACTATTGACCAATGCATATGAAACTTGTGTAAAGCAACATCTATAGAAAAATATAACAATAATTTTCTATTTCTTCTAATCTACTAAGCATTGCTTACATTTCTTTCATTTTCTAATATCCAACACTAATGCATCAATCCTACCTCCTCCTGGACAAGTAGTTTGTACAAGCAAATAAAACATTCCTGGATCTAGCATTGTGTAATTCTTCTGGACAACCACTAAAACATCAGCAACCAAATATTGTGTACTGATCTAGGTGCTCATCGGTGATTAACAACGGTGGGAACAATCTGAGAGAACGAGGCGGTGCTCACTTCCTGGATATGGATGTTCAAGTTCATCAGTGACGGTGAAGGCATGAACTCGAGAAAGATAGAGGTTGCAGAGGGGGGAGAAGGAGGAGGGGGCTAACCTTGACCGGAGGAGGTAGAAAACAACCACAAAACCGTCGCCGTCGTGGTCACCAAAGGGGGTCGGAGCTTCGAGGTGGAGGGGAGATCCGGGGAAGGAGGACGATGACGGTCGCGGTCCGTCGCCGTCGCTGGAGGGGAGGATGTTGGATCCTGAACACCGGAGGGAGGGGTCGGGGGCATCGCTTCTGCTGTCGGTAGAAGGAGCTCAGAGGCAGCAACGACGGATCTTGGTCGATGACATGTCATTCACTCGTCTGCCGCTCGAGCCGTGGCTATCCTCCCCGACCTGTCGGGTCGTGGCTTTCCTTCCCGTGGTAAGGTCGTGGGTCGGGCAGGCCCTGGGCCAACTCGGCCCGTGGTTCTCTGACCCGGGGAAACAACGGGGATCCCCCTAGGATACCTTGCAACCAAACGATGCCTAAACGGGGTGAGCAACCCGTGCTTGGAAAGCCAAACAATAAACGATGATTGCATCGCGTGTGCCCTAACAGTTTAACTTAATCAAATTATTATTTGAATATGACACAATGAGAAATTCTTTGATTTAATCAGTAATTTTTGTTTTCATAATTACTCTCGCCTGAACCTAAACTTGTGTAATGCTTTACTTTACAAAGAAGGGAGTAAACTGATATTGGTAGAAAAAAATGACATTCATGGGCACTAGCACCCAAGACATTTTTATAGAAGAAGCCCACCTAGTGCCCTTTCTACTGGGCTGCTGCCTAGCCCTCGTAAACTGATACTGGTTAATGGGTCTTTCTAAATTAGATTCGTTTTAAGTCAAACTTGTAGTTTGACCAGAAAAATTATCAACATTCATAACAACAAATCCATTATACTCCCTCTGTAAAGAGATATGAAGTACTCCCTCTGTGCACTAATATAAGAGCGTTTAGATAACTAAAGTAGTGATTTAAATGCTCTTATATTACTTTACGGAGGGAGTATTACAATAGTGACCTAAACACTTTTATATTTGTTTATAGAGGTAGAGCTATACCTCAGCCATACAGAATGTACGCCCAAACAAGATTTAATGCATTTCTTTTGAGCCAATTCACGGTATAATGCATGCATTTATTCTCCTGACCTGTTCAGATTTACCACCAGAAGACGTACAAGTTGAAAGAAAAAGGCCACAACTAGGCAGACTCAAGCGAAAAGAATAATAGGATTACCCGAAGTAGCCTCGTGCTGCACAAATGGACGATTTTTTCTCGAAAGAGACCACCTGCGCCAACGAATTGCTAAAAAGACCATCTGCAAATGAAATAGACAAAAAAGATCCCCTCGGGCGTGGCGGCAGGCGCGGCAGGCGACATGTGGCACCTGCCGCCATGCCTGGAGGCGGCGGGCCCTGCTGCCACGCCTGTAGGCGGCCAGCCGGATAAAACGTAATTTGTACAGTTCCTCGAGCCGCGACGGAACGGGCCACGCCTGGCGGACCACGCCGCCACCTGAGCAGGCGACCGCTGCTGCTGCTATCGCTGGCAGGCCGACAATAGCAGCTGCACGGTAGGCGAGGTGCGGGCTCGGCCGCCACCGTAGCTAGCGGCAGCACTAGGCGACATAAACACTGTGGCAGACGGCGCTAACTCCCATGCACTCGAAAATTGCTGCTGCAGTCCCACGACAGCGACTCTGACAACACTAATTCCAATGGGCGGGAATATGGGCGCTGATGGTGCTGCTGCTTTTGCCCGGGAATCGCTCCTGCTTTTTCTTCTGCCCGAGAATCACTCCTGGTTTTGCTTCTTTTGCTTGAGCAGATGCGACAGCACTGCGGGAGGAATCCAAGACTGCGGGAACCTGTTGTGCCGACACTACAGGGATCCTAAAATTTCGTCTATTCTCGCTTATTTTCTCGCCATCATTTGCCGTCTAAGCCTATAAAAGGAGACCCTGAGGCTCTTGTCATCCTCGTCCAGCCATCCTCGAAATCACCACTGCGCAAAGTGTGTAACACATTTTTTTAGTCGGTATGAGTTTTCCTTGCTCGGATCAAAGCATTAGGCCAAGGAAAATGAAGAATGCAAGTTTGCCTTCGGGGGTGGTAGTCCTGCGGTGTTGGTGTGGCGATGTTTGCAAGGTGAAGGAGGTGACAGATTTTTCAGATTGGTTGGGCATAAATTTTTTCATGTGCGTCAACTATGAGGAAGATCCACCCGTAGCTATTTCAGAGTACAACAAGCCTTCGGTATGCTTTAACCATCCCGAATACATATTGTATGTATTTTGATTGATTCTTTAATAACATTCTTGTTTCTTGTTGTAGTCTCCTCCGCCTCTGTGCATGTACTATCGTTGGATTGACACGGAGAAGCCGGATTGGGCAGTGACTGCGATTCATGAAAGAAGTCACCGTGCATGGAATAGTTTCTATGCGGAAGAGCGACGCGAGAAGGCAAAAGCTGAGGAGAAAGCAGAGCAAGAGAGAGAGAGTTAAAAGAATACTATGCAGAGCAACACCTTTTTTTTTCAGGATTTAGGAAAGAGAAACAGGGAATAGGCTCGTCGCATGGAGGAGCAGGAATTAGAGCGAAAGGAGGCTCATGAAGTGGAGAGACAGAGAAAGAAAGAAAGGGCTCATGAGGCAAGGCAGCAGAAGAAGCTGGCGATGGAAAAGGAAAATATCCACGCTGGACTCAGTAGATTCCTGTGGTAGTATTTTTAATTTCGCAATCACTTGTATCTTAATTTCTACAGTTTAGTGTAGCTTTATTTAAGTACTTAAATGTAGCTTTATTTCAATAGTATGATGTATCTTAATTTCAGTTATACCGTGTCTTAATAAAAAAATAATATAGTTTTACAATAAAATATGGCGTTTTCTTTCCCTCCACTAATTATCGAACGTCGTGCAACAACTACAATAAGCACAAACTAATAATGCAAGTACATCTGAATTTAACGGGACTGGTGCATTTTTGTTTCAGCATACATAATGTTTCATACATAAGTCGGAAAGTCTGATACTGACATATGTAGATATAATGGGTCGCATACATAGATAGATGAATTATTGTAGTCGACGACGGCCACCTGGCCTTCCCTTCGGACCGAAAAGCGACAAGCGATTAGGTGGTCGAGTTACACGAAGACCACGACTGTACTCCAGTTGCTCTTCATGTGTTTGCGACTCCTGCATAGGTGGTGGAGTCTGTAATCCTTGTTGCAAACCTGATGCGTAATTGTAGGCGTATGGTTGTTGTGACTCCTTGGGGATAAAAGATGGGCCAATAACGTCCTCTCCAAAGAAATCCGTAACTACTGCTTTAACCTTGTCGCCATCATCATGTGATGATCCCTGTATGCGTGTGTTGAGGCCACGTTGGATGTACTCATCATCCCAATTTACATCAGGTATGTCCTGCACATAGAAACATTGTAAACAAAAAACTATCAGAGGATAATATGTGATATCACTGTAAATGCATGAAAATGTAAACATGACTACTTGATCAGATCCCTCGCCTGTACTGTCTAGCCATTCTACGTGGTACTGGTTTAAATCCGGGACACGAGTCTCCTTGGGCATGGAGATCCCTCGTGTGGAGAGATACGACTGAGATCCCTCACCTTGAGTGTATGCGCCATATCCTATGTATGCATATGGGTTTGGGGAAAGATACTGTTCGAGCATCGAATCCAAGCCCATGCCATGGTCCTGAGATGTCTGCCCCTGACGAAGCAGCACTGAAGAAGAGCGATGTAGTGGCAGAGATGAGTCATGTCGTGGCAATGTCGGTGTAGTACTCGGACCCTCCCCCCACTGCCCATGGCTTGTACGCGCCTCGCTCGGTCTGGACGACGGTGTTGCACTCGGTCTGGCTGACCTCGCTACTGGCATGTTATATGCTCCAGTTACAACGTCATCGCCTCTACCACATCTCAACTTTGTTGCCACGTATTCTTTAAAACATTTCTAGAATGACTTGACAGCTAGTCCCCTGGCCGGCATGCTTTCCATCGCCATCTGCCCTATTTCGTTGGCAGTTTGAAGCTGAAAAATATTTGGTTGTTATTTGGTTGAAATGATTACGAAATGATGGACCTGAAAAAATTACTAGTGATTACCATCTGATCATGATAGTTAGCTGCATACAGCTCAACACGTCTTTGCATCTGCTCCTCCCGCGTGAGATTTATTGGTATCGTAGCTGGTTGACTAGCCAGGCTTGTACGCGTGCTGATGCAGTATCACTGCTTGTACGCTTGAGCTGTACTTCCATCGTACGGTCTACAAAATTATATAATTACACCAACCGTTGTGATGAAAGCAAAGCATCTTCACACATCATATGGTCATCGTAATAAAATAATGTAAATAAAATGTACCTAAGTTGATACACTATATCTGCTAGCGCTTCATTTTCCCACTTGTGTACACATTGAATGTTGCGTTCCCTCCAATTGTAAGAACTCCAACCGTGGCCCATATTGGTGAGCCTGCAAATTATGCAACAAAGTGTGAGTTTAGTAAATTAAAAAGGACACTAACTATTTAGGGAGGTCACATCTTACTTATAGGTTTGCTCGTCGGTACATCTTGGAAAAGGTGGTGGAATCTCCTGATACAGACTGAGCTGTCTCATGACACGCTCTGGGTTTTAAGGCTCAACACATCACAGGAACAATAAGTAGCAGTGAGTCAGCCAGAATGCACTATCGGTCAACATGCCTGCTGTGATGGGTCGTATATCAAAGACCATCTGTACATGCTCCCGAGTCCATGGGTTCCATGTGACTATAGAATCATCAAGTACCTCAAACTGCTAATGTTATATAAGGTAACAATTTTTCACAATACTTGGAGACCAATAGTTCCGTGCCTTTGTCCACCTGGTGGCCATAGTTACACTGCTGCCCTCGCTACAGTAGTATGGGTGTATGAGATTTAGTATACGAGGTCGTCCTACAGGGAGGTATTCCAAGGACCACGACTGTAGAAACTCGTAGGGGACACAAAGTAATGGAGCTTTTTTTGCGAAGAAAGTTTTTTGTGTGGCAGCACACAAGCCTCTATATGTATGAGATAGCATGACAGAACCGAAGCTGTATTTTGGCTGCTCGGGTAAAGATTCATCTACCATCTTCTCTACAATGTAGATGAGACCAGTGAGAACTACGTCCCCATGTGAATTTGGAAACATAACCCCGAGGAGCCACAACAAATACGCAAACAGATGTCTTTTCCTCATCTCAGAATCAGCGTAGCTAGATAAAAGTTATCATGAAGCCAGGAGAGTGGGATGCCACAAGGGCCACCAGAACGTTGTGATTCTGGCATTGTCATCCCAAGATGGTCTGATATATTTAATGCCCAAGATGGAGACACTCGTGGAGAGACTAACGGCTCACCTCTAATTGGTAGAGCAGTGATCATAGAAACATCTTTCAGTGTAGGTGCAAGCTCCCCAAAACGAAAGTGAAAGGTGTGAGTTTCAGATCTCCACCGGTCAACGAGGGATGTCAAAAGGGATGGGTCCGAACGTAACTGGTCTTCGCATGATGTGAGCCTAGCAAAAACATGTAGTCCATAAGCGCCAAGGTGAGTAACGAAAGAATTGTGTATTGGCCATTTTTTCTTTACGGTTCGAAGTCTAAAAGTCCGATAATCATGTTTTAATTTGGGTTCAAAAATAGGTGGCAATGGTGGCCGGCATCATGGGGCCCCTCCAAAAGCACTGGCACTTCAGCCATAACCTGCACACAAACAGTCAAATAAAAATTAACTTACAAATTACAAAGAGATACAATTTACATTAATTATCTGAAGTTAACATCACGGGTACAATAATACAAAGAGATTCAATTTAAATTAAATATAAACAATAACACAAAGAGATTCAATAATACTAAGAGATTCAATACAAATATAAGTAGACATAGCGAGTACAGATATATCAACATCATGTAGTGTTGTTCGCTCGATACGGGCATTCCCTACGTGAATGTCCAGGACACCTACAAACGCGGCATCGCCTTGGTTCTCCCATCTGTCTATGGTCCATGTCATTGTGATGACGCCTAGACTGGCGTCGTCCCTTGGCGGTTCTCATCAAGTCGGCGTTCGGAACCCATTTCGGCCCGTCTGGCCACAACATTTTGTAGTTCATATCAATGCCCCAGGCCCAGAACTCACCATTCCAATTGTTGTACAGATTGTACATGTTGAAGTACGGCGATATGTATGGCTCGACACTGATTTTTTGATCTGCAGCCGCCGGGAGCACATGACTACAAGGGTAGGCCTCAAGCTCGGGCTTTTTACATGTGCACTCACAGGACGTTGGGCCGAGGGTGAAAACTTGCTTTTTTGATCCTCTGTGGTGACCCTTAACATACTTGGCTCGCACATTGACCTTCCACTTATTCCTAAGTGCGTCCACTTTCCTGTAACCATGGCTTTGGGACTTCTTTGCTTTCTTGTCCAGATGTCTTTGCATCTTCTCGGACCATGGCTTGTTCAATTCAACTAGTGCATTGGCCACGGTAACCCTGTCTGCAAAGTATGACAGGGTCTAGTTCCAAGTTTCTTCAATTAGGGCTGTGATAGGCAGGGCTCTCGCCCCTTTAAGAACACCATTGTACACCTCTGACATGTTGCTGGTCATTATTCCATACCGAGCCCCGGTGTCGTGAGCCTACGCCCACTTGTACAAATCAGGACAATTCTCGCCGATCCACTGGCTCAAATTTATGGGCATCCTACGACCCCTCCGGTCTTCTCTCTGTGGCAAGGCCGCGCGCTCGATCTCACCATTGATACCTGCCCAGATGGCATTCATTTTGGCTTCAGCTTTCTGCATGCACATCCTCTTGAATAACTTGAACCTATCCTTATTCTTGACACTACTAGGGAAAACCCTAGTAGTAGCACGGGTTTTGATGCTAGCAGCAGCGCGGGATGCGGCGCTACTAGTAAGGCGCTACAGCTAACTCTTAGTAGTAGCGTGGTCCGTACCCGCGCTACTACTATTAACTATATCAGCAGCGCTTTTATGGAACGCGCTACTATTAGTTAGCTGTAGCGGTTTCCTAGCCCCTCGCTACTGCTATATCTTTCATCATTTTCCCCAGCTTCCTACCCCATTTCAGTGGTTTCGGTCCAGATACTAGGTACTACTAGATATCAATTTCATAAAGCATTATAGGTACTAGGTAGTACTCCCTCCGTTCCAAATTACTCGTCGTGGTTCAAACCACGACGATTAATTTGGAACAAAGGGAGTACTAGATAACAATTTCATATATAGTCAACATGCATCCTCAAGCAGTACTTGGTGATATCGACAATGATCATCATATGTAGTTCTATATGAAATCGACGCCGATCATCATATGTAGTTCTAGATGATATCGACGACGAACATCATATGTAGTTCTACATGATATAGCCACACACACATATGTAGTTCTAGATGATATTGAAGACGATCATCATCCTCAAGCCTGGGCGGTTGGTGTTCCTGATAGTAATTAGGATGGCCTGTCCAACACGAAGATTCTTGCCATCGAGGAATCTCTTCCACCCAACCGAGTTTAATGTGTGCGACCGTCCGTGTCCACGCGGTAATTACAAATTGTGACGAAGCCCCTTGCGGTAAGGCATAGTCCAGCTGAGCCTTCTTCATCAGGCTCAATACCATAACTCACAGATAGGCTCTTTGCCTATTTCTGAAAAAGAAAAAACATATCAATTAATAAATAGCCTCGCACATACTCTTACAAATAAGTATGTATGGATTATGTACACTATTAGTAGTTCCTTAGATTCTACACTAATAAGCATATCATCGACTAGATTCCACACAACATATCATTGGACTCTACACTAAGCATATCATCAGATAATTTGCATTTGTAAGTATAACATACCATATTGATACGTCTCCAATGTATCAACTTTTCCAAACACTTTTGCCCTTGTTTTGGACTCTAACTTGCATGATTTGAAAGAAACTAACCGGACTGGCGCTGTTTTCAGCAGAATTACCATGATGTTGTTTCATGTGTAGAAAACAAAAGTTCTCGAAATGACCTGGAAATCCTCGGAGACAAGTTTCACAAAATATAAAAAATCCTCGCAAAAGATGAAGACCAGGGGGCCCACACCCTGTCCACGAGGGTGGGGGGTGAGCCCCCCCTATAGGGCGTGCCCCTATCTCGTGGGCCCCTTGAGGCTCCGCCGACCTCAACTCCAACTCCAAATATTCCGTCTCGTGGAGAAAAAAATAAGAGAGAAAGTTTCATCGCGTTTTATGATACAGAGCCTCTGCCAAGCCCTAATCTCTCTCGGGAGGGCTGATCTGGAGTCCGTTCGGGGCTCCAGAGAGGGGGATTCGTCGCCGTCGTCATCATCAACCATCCTCCATCACCAATTTCATGATGCTCACCACCGTGCGTGAGTAATTCCATCATAGGCTTGCTGGACGGTGAAGGGTTGGATGAGATTTATCATGTAATCAAGTTAATTTTGTTAGCGTTTGATCCCTAGTATCCACTATGTTCTGAGATTGATGTTGCTATGACTTTGCTATGCTTAATGCTTGTCACTAGGGCCCGAGTGCCATGATTTCAGATCTGAACCTATTATGTTTTCATGAATATGTGTGTGTTCTTGATCCTATCTTGCAAGTCTATAGTCACCTATTATGTGTTATGATCCGACAACCCCGAAGTGACAACAATCGGGATACTTCTTGGTGATGACCGTAGTTTGAGGAGTTCATGTATTCACTATGTGCTAATGCTTTGGTCCGGTTCTCTATTAAAAGAAGGCCTTAATATCCCTTAGTTTCCACTAGGACCCCGCTGCCACGGGAGGGTAGGACAAAAGATGTCATGCAAGTTCTTTTCCATAAGCACGTATGACTATTTACGGAATACATGCCTACATTACATTGATGAACTGGAGCTAGTTCTGTGTCACCCTATGTTATAGCTATTACATGAGGAATCGCATCCGGCATAATTATCCATCACTGATCCATTGCCTACGAGCTTTTCATATATTGTGCTTCGCTTATTTACTTTTTCGTTGCTACTGTTACAATCACTACAAAACACCAAAAATACTGCTACTACTATCTTTACCTTTTACCACAATTACCATTACTATCATACTACTTTTCTACTATATACTTTCCTGCAGATACTAAGTTATCTAGGTGTGGTTGAATTGACAACTCAACTGCTAATACTCAAGAATATTCCTTGGCTCCCCTTGTGTCGAATCAATAAATTTGGGTTGAATACTTTACCATCGAAAGCTGTTGTGATCCGCTACACTTGTGGGTTATCAAGACTAATTTCTGGCGTCTTGCCGGGGAACATAGCTCTATTCTCTGAGTCACTTGGGATTTATATCTGTTGATCACTATGAAGAATTTGAAAGACTCTAAAACCAAGTTCTATCCCTCAAGTACGAGGGGAGGTAAGGAACTGCCATCTAGCTCTGCACTAGATTCTCCTTCTGTTATTAATAAGCTTGCGACACCTAAACCTGTAACTACTATGAATTCTGATATGTCGCATGTTATCGATGATGCCACTTCTGCTTTGCATGATACTTATGATGAAACTACTTTTGTGCGTGATACTACAGTGCCATTAGGTGAATTTTTTGATGAACAACTTGCTAGGGCTAGAGAGAATGAAATTATTGAAGATGCTATTATTGATGATAGTGATGATGAACATTCTCCGAATGATTATGAATTGCCCGTTGTTCCAGAGGGTTACGTTATGAATAAAGAACCTGCTGAAGCTATTTTTGCTTGCTAAGATAGATATGAGCTTAAGAAATTATTAGCTAAATGGAAGCAACAATCTCTTAATGCTAGAATGAAACCTGACCCTGTTTTTGCTACTTCACCTATCTGTGTTACTGATAAGGATTATGAATTCTCTGTTGATCCTGAAATTATTACTTTGGTAGAATTCAATCCTTTTTATGGCCTTGAATCTGAAACTGTTGTGGCACATCTTACCAAGTTGAATGATATAACTACCCTGTTTACTCATGATGATAAATCTCGCTACTTTTATATCCTTAAGATATTTCCTTTCTCATTAAAGGGTGATGCTAAGACTTGGTATAATTCTCTTGCTCCTGGTTGTGTGCGTAGTCCCCAGGATATGATTTATTACTTCTCTACTAAATATTTCCCTGCTCACAAGAAACAAGCTGCCTTGCGGGAAATATATAATTTTGTGCAAATCAAAGAAGAGAGTCTCCCACAAGCTTGGGAGAGGCTCCTCCGATTACTTAATGCTTTGCCTGATCATCCACTTAAGAAAAATGAAATACTTGATATCTTCTATAATGGACTAACCGATGCTTCCAAGGACTACTTGGATAGTTGTGCTGGTTGTGTTTTCAGGGAAAGAACAGTCGACGAAGCTGAGTTACTATTGAATAATAATGTTGACTAATGAAAATAATTGGACTCTCCCTGAGCCAATTCCTGAGGAAATTCCTTAACCAATTGAGCCAACTCCTGAGCCTATTCCTAAACCTACTCCAAAGAATAGAGGTGTTCTATTTCTCAGTCCTGAAGATATGCAAGAGGCAAAGAAATCAATGAAAGAAAAAGGTATTAAAGCTGAAGATGTTAAGAATTTACCTCCTATTGAAGAAATACATGGTCTTAATATACCGCCTGTTGAAGAAACACATTGTCTTGATAACCCGACACAGGTAGTAAAGGTAAATTCTCTCTATAGATATGATAAAGATGAAATCCCATCTACAAAATTTCATAGCCCTTGCTTAGATGAACTTGATGATTTCATGAATAGACAAGCAAATTTCAATGATTATGTTGGTAGAAAATTGAAGAATAATGCTTATACGATAGTACGCTTGAATGATTATGTAGCTAGAGTTAAAGGTGGACTTAAACTCACTAGTAAACATGCTTCCATGGTTGCTACTCAAGATGAACAAGTACTTAAGGCTCAGAATGAATTGCTTGCTGAATTAAATAATAAAAATGACTTTGCTGTTAGAGTGGCTACTAGAACTGGTAGAATGACTCAGGAACCTTTGTATCCTGAAGGCCACCCTAAAAGAATTGAACAAGATTCTCAGAATAATAATCTAGATGCTCCTAGTTCTTCTAAGAAGAAGAAAAAGAAGAATGATACGACTTTGCAAACTTCTAGTGAACCTAATGTAGAAACACCTTAGAATCCTAATAATACTTCTATCTCTGATGCTGAAACACAATCCAGAGATGAACATGAACCTGATGATAATGCTAATAATGATGTTCATGCAGATGCTCAACCTAGTAATAACAATGAAATAGAAATTGAACCCGCTATTGGTCTTGATAACCCACAATCAAGAAACCAACGTTATGATAAGAGAGATTTTGTTGCTAGGAAGCATGGTAGAGAAAGAGAACCATGGGTTCGGAAACCCATGCCCTTTCCTCCTAAACCATCCAAGACAAAGGATGATGAGGACTTTGAGCGTTTTGCTGAAATGATTAGACCTTTTTTTTACGCATGCGCTTAACTGATATGCTTAAAACAAACCCTTATGCTAAATATATGAAAGATATCATCACTAATAAGAGGAAAATACCTGAAACTGAGATTTCCACCATGCTTGCCAACTATAGCTTTAAGGGTGGAATACCTAAGAAACTTGGTGATCCCGGAGTACCCACTATACCTTGCTCTATTAAAAGAAATTATGTTAAAACTGCTTTATGTGATTTAGGAGCCGGTGTTAGTGTTATGCCTCTTTCCTTGTACCGTAGACTTGAATTAAGTAAGTTGACACCTACTGAGATATCTTTGCAAATGGCTGACAAATCAACTGCTATACCTGTCGGCATTTGTGAGGACGTGCCTGTTGTTGTTGCGAATGTTACTATCTTAACAGACTTTGTTATTCTTGATATTACCGAGGACGATAGTATGTCTATTATTCTTGGTAGACCCTTTTTAAATACTGCAGGAGCTGTTATTGATTGCAACAAAGGCCATGTCACCTTTAATGTTAACGAAAATGAGCATATGGTACATTTTCCGAGGAAGCAAATCCAAGTTCATAGCTTAAATACTATTGAGAAAATCCCATCAATTATTATTGGAGGTTTTGAATTTCCTCTCCCTACTGTCAAGAAAAAGTATGATATTCTTATTGTTGGGGATTTTCATATCCCCGTTGAGGTAATTAGTGTTATTCGAAATTTCTCCGGTTCCGTGTTATTCGGGATGAGTTTATTAACAAGACTTTATCAACCTTGTTAGTGGATTCATTTTGATGATCATGAGATGGATGAAACTAGAAGGAACAACCTTCTGTACTTTATTTTTACTTTCTTTTATTTACAATAAATAAAACAAAAATAGTATTATCCGTCTGTTTTCTGAATTTTCCGTGCAATAAAAAATAGCCCAAAAATAAAAGTGTTCCAAATGCCCTGCAAATTTAGTATGATTTTTTATGGAATATTTGAGGATTTTAGGCACTGAAATCACTGCAGTAGGGGCCAGCACCAGGCCACGAGAGTGGAGGGCGCCCCCCCTATAGGGTGCACCCCCTGTCTCGTTAGCCCCTGGTAGCCCTCCTCCACTTATGCCAGCACCCACACACTCCATCTTCTACCCAAAAAAATCCCCATGCAGCTCAAGCACGAGTTCTAGCTCGTTTTGCTGCGATTTTCGATCTCATTGCTCAAAGCTCCATTCACAAAACTGCTTTGGGAGATTGTTGCTTGGTATGTGACTCCTCCATTGGTCCAATTAGTTTTTGTTCTAGTGCTTTATTCATTGCAAATCCTTGCTGCCTTGGTGACCCTGTTCTTGAGCTTGCATGTTAAATTTATGAGGTTCCAAGTAATTCTAATGCATGATGTAGGCTCTAGGCACTTGTAGGAGTAGTTGCTACCATTCTTGTTAAGTTTTATTCACTTTTATTTTGAAGTTACTAAAATTTCAGAATTATTCTAGAAAAAGAAATATGCTTAGGAGAATGTACCAAGGTGGTTCCTCGGTGAAGAAAGGGCCCAAGATTGCTATACGTGAGCAAGATGTTGAATTGCCGAGGAACGCGGATGTACGAGCTTGTGAGTGGCCATCCGATGATTTTATGGTCAAAGCAGGCTTCAAGGAGGAATTTGACGCGTATGTGTGTAATGCTGAGCTGGAGGACTTCCTACAAGATAAGTGTCCCCAGTACTATCAATTGACTGATTCCATTGTGCGTAGGTTTAAATATAACTGTACGCGTAATTCTCCTAGTGTCATATTTGATATTTATGATACATATTATACCATGGATTCAGAGGATTTTACAACTGCTTGCAAACTCCCGCAGTGGGGTAATATTAATGATCCTCACAAATCTGAATTTAGAGATTTCCTTGCTAGTATTACCGTGGGAGAATCTAGGGACATAGCACAAGCTACCATAGGGAGCATTCATTTTCCTGCTATACATTATTTTGCTCTCTTCATCGGTAGATGTATCAATGGTAAGGATGAAGCATGTCACATGTGTGTCCCTAATCTGAGTATCCTCAAGAGTGCTGTGTTAGGTTATAAATGTTATAACTTGGGAGCAATAGTTGCACGAAGGTTGCAGAATAATAGTAGAAAGGGAAATTTATTTGGAGGAATTTATGCAACCCGTGTGGCTAATTTTCTTGGTATAGCCCCACGAGAGGGAGATATGATAATACCTCCTGTTTATTTGGATTATGAAGCTATGGTCAGTCATCAATTTCTTGGGAGGAATGAACAATTCCTCCAATATCGACTAACCCATGACAGACGCAACATCGTCCATGTTACTTTTCCTGCTCCCTACCTTTTTGATTATCAGGCAAAAGGAAGATATGTTGTCACCAGGGAGGAAGCAGCTGAACACGAGAGGAGAGCGGAGGCAGCTCGCCAACATGCCGCTGCTCAGGAGGCATTTGCTGCTGCATCTCAGTACGACCCCGGTTTCACTTATGGATATCAGCCAGGCGGTCCCTCACATTAGACCAACTTAGGCCAAAAGCCTAAGCTTGGGGGAGTACGTATTTCTCACCGACTTTACATTCATGTTCACACACTAGTTGTCGGTGCTCATACTCTTTCATTGTATTATCCATGTTAGTTTAAAATTCCCTTTCTAGTTTTCTTCTTGTGTGTTTGATAAACCTTAAGAAAAAAACCAAAAAATTAGTTAGCTTAATTTCCGTGCTTTTAGTAGAATTAAAATGAAAAACCCAAAAGATTTCTCGTTCTTCTTTTACTTGTTGGGAGCTTTCCCGTGTAAATAGTTTTATTTTCTTTTCTTTCCTTTGGGGGTCGAGAAGACCATATTGAAAATGTTTAGTGGCTCTCGTATGCATGATTGTTTATTTAATTTAGAGCCCATATTATTTGTCTTCTCTCTTGAGTTGAATGCTTGCAGATTCCAGCTTAGTCCAATGCACACACACTCTTATTATTACACACATCATTCGGTCGTGCAAGTGAAAGGCAATAATGACGATATAGGATGGACTTATTGAGATGAGAAAAGCTGGTATGAACTCGACCTCTCTTGTTTTTGTAAATATGATGAGTTCATTGTTCCTGATTCAGCTTATTATGAAGTAAACGTATTTGCAATAACATTTAGAGGTTATATTGCTTGTGCCATGCTTGATTAGCTTTGAGTTATAATGGTTTACCTTGCGTGCCAACATGCTATTAGAATGATTATGATGTGGTATGGTGGGATGGTATCCTCCTTTGAATGAATTGAGTGACTCGACTTGGCACATGTTCACGCATGTAGTTGAAACAAAATCAACATAGCCTTCACGATATTTATGTTCATGGTGGATTATATCCTACTCATGTCTGTACTTGGTGTGAATTAGTTTTAATGCATGTTTATGACTGTTGTTGCTCTCTCAGTTGGTCGCTTCCCAGTCTTTTGCTAGCCTTCACCTATACTAAGCGGGAATACTGCTTGTGCATCCAAACTCCTTAAACCCCAAAGTTGTTCCATATGAGTCCACCATACCTTCCTATATGCGGCATTTACCTGCCGTTTCAAGTAAATTTGTATGTGCCAAACTCCAAACCTTCAAATGAAATTCTGTTTTGTATGCTCTAGCCGCTCATGTTCCACTAGGGCTGCCTATATCTTCCATGCTAGGTGGGTTATTCTCAGAGGAGTGGACTCCGCTCCTCATTCACAAGAAAGGGCCTGTAACCGGGATGCCCAGACCCATGATCCAAAAAGATCAAAGCAAATCAAAATAATTAAACGAAACTCCCCCAGGATTGTTGTTAGTTGGAGGCACTCGTTGTTTCGAGCAAGCCATGGATTGATGCTTGTTGGTGGTTGGGGGAGTATAAAATTTTACCATTCTGCGTGGGAACTGCCTATAATGCATGTAGTATGGAAGATACACCCATCTCATAGTTGTTGCATTGACAGCAAAAGTATGCCGCTCAAAATGTTATTCAATCTCTGTTTTAAAATCGAGCTCTGGCACCTATACAAATCCCTGCTTCCCTCTGCGAAGGGCCTATCTATTTACTTTTATGTTGATCATCACCCTTCTTATTAAAAAGCACCCGCTGGAGAGCACAATGTCATTTGCATTCATTATTATTGGTTTATATTGGGTATGACTTGACTGGATCTGTTTTATCATGAATTACAATGTTTAGTCAGTCCTTGATCTTTAAAGGTGCTCTGCATTTATGTTTTGCGGTCTCAGAAAGGGCTAGCGAGATACCATTTTGTTATATCATGTTATGATCGTTTTGAGAAAGTGTTGTCCCGAGTTTTATTATTATGGCTCGCTAGCTGATTATGTTATTGATATGAGTAATTGTGAGACCTGAGTGTTATTGTGAGTATGGTTAGTTTATAAGATTGTTGAAACTTGAATGATGGGTTTGCATGTTTACAACAATAAGAGAAAATAGAGTTTGTAAAAGTTTTTCTTTATCACTTTCAGTCTATCAACTGAATTGCTTGAGGACAAGCAAAGGTTTAAGCTTGGGGGAGTTGATACGTCTCCAACGTATCTACTTTTCCAAACACTTTTGCCCTTGTTTTGGACTCTAACTTGCATGATTTGAAAGAAACTAACCGGACTGATGCTTTTTTCAGCAGAATTACCATGATGTTGTTTCATGTATAGAAAACAAAAGTTCTCGGAATGACCTGGAAATCCTCGGAGACAAGTTTCAGAAAATATAAAAAATCCTCGCAGAAGATGAAGATCAGGGGGGCCACACCTGTCCACGAGGGTGGGGAGCGCGCCCCCCCCCATAGGGCGCGCCCCCTATCTCGTGGGCCCCTTGAGGCTCCGCCGACCTCAACTCCAACTCCACATATTCCGTCTCGCGGAGAAAAAAATAAGAGAGAAAGTTTCATTGCGTTTTACAATACGGAGCCGCCACCAAGCCCTAATCTCTCTCGGGAGGGCTGATCTGGAGTCCGTTCGAGGCTCCGGAGAGGGGGATTCGTCGCCGTCGTCATCATCAACCATCCTCCATCACCAATTTCATGATGCTCACCGCCGTGCGTGAGTAATTCCATCGTAGGCTTGTTGGACGGTGATGGGTTGGATGAGATTTATCATGTAATCAAGTTAGTTTTGTTAGTGTTTGATCCCTAGTATCCAGTATGTTCTGAGATTGATGTTGCTATGACTTTGCTATGCTTAATGCTTGTCACTAGGGCCCGAGTGCCATGATTTCAGATCTGAACCTATTATGTTTTCATGAATATATGTGTGTTCTTGATCCTATCTTGCAAGTCTATAGTCACCTATTATGTGTTATGATCCGACAACCCCGAAGTGACAATAATCAGGATACTTCTTGGTAATGACCGTAGTTTGAGGAGTTCATGTATTCACTATGTGCTAATGCTTTGGTCCGGTTCTCTATTAAAAGGAGGCCTTAATATCCCTTAGTTTCCACTAGGACCCCGCTGCCATGGGAGGGTAGGACAAAAGATGTCATGCAAGTTCTTTTCCATAAGCACGTATGACTATTTACGGAATACATGCCTACATTACATTGATGAACTGGAGCTAGTTCTGTGTCACCCTATGTTATAGCTATTACACGAGGAATCGCATCCGGCATAATTATCCATCACTGATCCATTGCCCATGAGCTTTTTATATATTGTGCTTCGCTTATTTACTTTTCCATTGCTACTGTTACAATCACTACAAAACACCAAAAATATTGCTACTACTATCTTTACCTTTTACCACCATTACCATTACTATCATACTACTTTTCTACTATATACTTTGCTGTAGATACTAAGTTATCCAGGTGTGGTTGAATTGACAACTCAACTACTAATACTCAAGAATATTCTTTGGCTCCCCTTGTGTCGAATCAATAAATTTGGGTTGAATACTTTACCCTCGAAAGCTGTTGCGATCCCCTACACTTGTGGGTTATCACATATCATGTCGATCAACCATGGTACTTGTCAGGCGGGTCACGAATGGCACCCCGACAAAGTCAGCACGTGGCGGCATTATGTCCCATAGGTTGCACACCTCCTCCTCGCTCAACCTCATTCTTTGAGCTACGATGGCTTCATGAAGTGGGTCCTCATCATCTTCATCAAGTGGGTCCTCATTATCTTCATCATCTTCGTCATCTTCATCATCTTCGTCGTCTTCATCACCTTCCACCAGGTTGATATAAATGACAGCCAGCTTGGGTCTTTCTGCTCTGAAGGAGAAGCTGATCAACTCACCACCAGTAAGACGCATGTGGACGAGGAAACGGGCCCATCCATCTCCTCCAATTTGTGAAATATTGCGTCCTTTCTCGACCTCCATAGTGTAGGCCCCCCAGGAGCCTCAAATGTCACAGTGTCTCTTGTCAGCTTGTTGAATTTCATCCTCACATTGCACGGGATGATCTGTGTAAAAAAACAAAATGACAGAATGCAGTAATGCCAACACTAAAAATAAAATAGTTGTTACATTTCATATAATTTCTTACCGCCGCATGACGAAAACTCGTCTGGAAGTCTCAAAGGATCGATATAGTTGACTAGAGGGGGGGTGAAAAGGCAACTAACACTTTTTAATCTTTTCTTTACCAATTTAAACTTTGCATCAAATTAGGTTGTCTAGATATGCAACTAAGTGAGCAACCTATATGATGCAATAACAACTAGCACATAAGCAAGCAAGGGATACAACACAAATAAGCTTGCACAAGTAAAGGCACGAGATAACCAAGAGTGTAGCCAGTGGAGACGAGGATGTGTTATCGAAGTTCCTTCCTTTTGAGGGGAAGTACGTCTCCGTTAGAGCGGTGTGGAGGCACAATGCTCCCCAAGAAGCCACTAGGGCCACCGTATTCTCCTCATGCCCTCACACAATGCGAGATGCCGTGATTCCACTATTGGTGCCCTTGAAGGCGGTGACCGAACCTTTACAAACAAGGTTGGGGCAATCTCCACAACTTAATTGGAGGCTCCCAACGACACCATGAAGCTTCACCACAATGGACTATGGCTCCGAGGTAACCTCAACCGTCTAGGGTGCTCAAACACCCAAGAGTAAGAAGATCCTCTAGGGATTAGTGGGGGGAATCGAATTTCTCTTGGTGGAAGTGTAGATCGGGGCCTTCTCACCCAATCCCAAGCAAATCAACAAGTTTGATTGGCTAGGGAGAGAGATCGGGCGAAAATGGAGCTTGGAGCAACAATGGAGCTTAGGGTTGGAAGAGGTGAGTCTTCTTGGAGAAGAAGACCCCATTATATAGTGGGGGGACAATTCCAACCGTTACCCACCACTCAGCCCGTGACCTATGGAACTACCGCACCACAAGAGTGGTACTACCGCACGGGCCTGCGGTACTACCGCGGTGGACCGCGGTACTACCATGGGTGCGACAGAGCCTGGACCTGAACAGAAAAGCACAGACAGGGCACGGTAGAACCACATGCGCGGTACTACCGCGGCCCTATGCGGTACTACCGCAGGTCAGCCACAGGCCAGGCACGGTAGGCACAGATGTAAAAAATTACATCCGTGACTACCTCCGCTGAGATTTTTTCGGGCGAAAATCCGACATGGTACTACCGCGACCAGGGGCGCGGTACTACCGTGAAGGGTGCGGATGTAAAAAATTACATCCGCCCCTACCTCCGCTCCTGCTGCTGTACCTGGCCAGGCGCCACGGTACTACCGCGCCGCAGCATGGTACTACCGTGTAGGGCGCGGATGTAAAAAATTACATCCGCGCCTACTACCGCTTGAGCAGCGGTGCCAGTCCAGAACTCATGGTACTGCCGCTTATGAGGAGCGGTACTACCGTGGGAGCCCACGGTACTACCCTGCCGGAGCCCGGTACTACCGCTGGCTCCTGCGGTAGTACCACTTGGAGGAGCAGTACTACCGCGAGCCTGGGAAGAGCAACACGGAGTCCTTCATTTCACAGAGACAAGGTGAGATGGAGGAACACTCCAAGGAGCCAAAGGAAAGGTGGTGCAAAAGGGGACGCGTACGTGAGATTCCACCCAAACCTTTCCAAAGCAGACCTGTCGGTGTCAAAACCGGCGGATCTCGGGTAGGGGGTCCCGAACTGTGCGTCTAGGCGGATGGTAACAGGAGACAAGGGACACGATGTTTTACCCAGGTTCGGGCCCTCTTGATGGAGGTAAAACCCTACGTCTTGCTTGATTAATATTGATGATGTGTGTTACAAGAGTAGATCTACCACGAGATCAAGGAGGCTAAACCCTAGAAGCTAGCCTATGGTATGATTGTTGTTCGTCCTACGGACTAAAGCCATCCGGTTTATATAGACACCGGAGAGGGCTAGGGTTACACAGAGTCGGTTACAATGGTAGGAGATCTACATATCCGTATCGCCAAGCTTGCCTTCCACGCCAAGGAAAGTCCCATCCGGACACGGGACGAAGTCTTCAATCTTGTATCTTCATAGTCTTCGAGTCCGGCCGATGATGATAGTTCGGCCATCCGGACACCCCCTAGTCCAGGACTCCCTCAATAGCCCCTGAACTAGGCTTCAATGACGACGAGTCCGACGCGCGTATTGTCTTCGGCATTGCAAGGCGGGTTCCTCCTCCGAATAATTTACAGAAGATCGTGAACACCAGGATAGTGTCCGGCTCTGCAAAATAATTTCCACATACCACCGTAGAGAGAATAATATTCACACAAGTTCAATCTGCTGACGTATTTCGTGGCGTGTCGTCACGTCGCTACCAAGCCTTTACTCGAATTGTTTTTATTGTATCACCTCAGCGTGTTTAGCGAAGCGGTTTCCTTGGCACATCTTGTCGAAGCAGAGATCGTGTTCCCCTTATTCCGGGATTCCCATCAATACGGACGTGGGTAACCCAACCGCGCCATTGATTGTGGCGCTTGGGGGATAAGCGAGTTTTATCAGGCCGGTGGGGACACATGTTTTTGTCCTCCCATATAAGGGGATAAAGATCCAACTCTTTTACCTACGCCTTCTTCTTCCTTGGCTTATCCATCCCTGCGAACTCGAGCTCCAGCGCCCAAGCCCGCACATCTCACCTCAACCTCCTCCAACTATGTCCGGAGCGGGAGGCAAGTGGATGGCCTCCTTCTTATGGAGGGGCACATCCAGAAGCTGCGCAGCGCCAGATATTTGTCCAGCAACATCGCGCATCGGCTCCCCGATGAGGGAGAGCTCATCCCCACCCCCAGGCCCCATGATAGGGTAGTATTTCTTACCCATTTCCTCCGTGGACTGGGCTTCCCACTCCATCCCTTTGTCCGGGGGCTCATGTTCTACTACGGCCTAGATTTCCATGATCTGGCCCCGAATTTCATTCTCAACATCTCGGCGTTTATCGTCGTGTGTGAGGCCTTCCTCTGCATCCAGCCCCACTTCGGTCTGTGGCTCAAGACCTTTAGCGTCAAGCCGAAGGTTGTGAAGGGCAGCCAAGCGGAGTGTGGAGGCGCCATGGTGGGCATGATGTCCAACGTTACTTGGCTTGAGGGCACTTTTGTGGAAACCATCAAGGGGTGGCAATCGGGGTGGTTCTACATCACCGAGCCACGTGACCCTGAATGGGCAGCGGCCCCCGAATTCAGATTCGGCATCCCCACACGTCTCACCTCCTGGAAAGAGAGCGGCCGGACTTGGGGTGATTCGGAGGAGCTGACCGGACTCCAAGCCTGCGTCCAAAAGCTGGTGGACAAGAAGCTCAAGCTTGTCAACGTGGTCCAGGTCATGCTCATCCGCCGGATTCTCCCGTGCCAACGACGGGGCTTCAACATGTGGGAGTTCGATCCGGTGCAACACCAGACTTTGAGCGGGCTCTTCCACACTACGTACGAAGATGTCTGGAAGGTGCTGTTCAAGGGCGCCGAGGCTCCCGCATCCGCTACCGAAGATCGTGGTTTCAGCTTGCAGCGTCCAGCTGAAGAGGTAAGCGATTTTGTCCTTTACGGGATGCTCGTTTTCCATAGTTTGACTCCATGCGGGATCTAAACTCCCTTTCCTTTGATAGGGCTGGCTGGCGAAGGCCGAGCAGACTATCTGTCCGGCCCCATTGCCAGAGGACCCAACGGACGCCCGCCTAACGGGGCTGCTAGCTCCGGCACCCCACGTGGTGCCGGAGAAGAAGGCCAAGAAAAAGGCCACGGGGACTCGGAAGAGTTCCCGTTTTCAGGTGCTATCGGATGACGACTCCGAGGCCGACTCCTCTCACCAAGGTGAGGAGGAGAAGAAGAAAGCCTCTCCCCCAGTGGGGGGAGAGAAGAAAAGGAAGGCCTCCCCAACGAGGGAGGCCAAAGGGTCCAAGAAGGGAAAAACTCTTCCCCCGGACTGCTCTGCCAACGCCAGTGACGACGACGAGGACTGGTCTCCAAGGACCAAGCCCCTGGCGAGATCGTGAGTATCCGGACTCCCGAATAACTTCATGGTTTTTTTTTCTTTTTTGCCACACAATGTCTTTCTAATGCCGCATACAACCCTGCAGTCCGCCCAAGGACGATCTTCCCGCTTCGTCGAGCGGGTTCTTAGGTGCGTCGGATATGGATTCTCTTCCGACCGCCTCCACCCCCCGTGACACGGATGATGCCGAGGTGGGATCCCGGGAAGGGACCCGCCAGGAGGAGGAGGCTCCGGAGGTGTCGCAGGACAACCTCCCGGACTTTGCACCGGACTCGGCTTCGGATCCCATAGTGGCTCTGGAGTCCGGCGGGCGGCCCCTTCGTAAGAAGGGCAAGACCGTGACGCCGGCGGCCTCCGTCTAACCGGAGGCGCCGGATAGCTTGCTGGAGGCGCTCAATGGCGCCTCCATCGAAGAGGAACACCACACTGTTATGAGTGCGGTGATTCAGAAGGTGTAGCTCGCCAAGAGCGGGCTGACCGAAGCCTGCAGCAGCCTTCTAACAGGCTTTGAGGTAAGAATTTTGATATATGTAAAATAGTACCGCATAGACAGTAGCCCCTGATGCTCGGTTCGGTGTTCGGAAAGAAAAGCCGGACTGAGGATCTAAGAAGATATACGCAGGAGTCATAAAAAATATGTCAATATGGGATTGCAGGTTGCGCTGCTGACCTCTGCCGCACTGACTGCGGAGGTCAATACTTTGAAGGAAAGCCTCGAGCGGTCCGAGAACGAGCTCGGCCGTGCCAAGAAGCAGCTCGAGGACAAAGAAGGTGAGTAACACCTTATTAAAATAGTACCTTACAGAAAAGGATTTTGGTTGCAAAAAGAATGACAAGGATAACGTGGGTATTGCAGGGGCCACTAATGAGGTGGCGGCCCTGAAAGAGGCGGTGGCCGCGGCCGAACGCAATGCGGCCGCGGAGCGCACCGAGCGAGAGAAGCATGAGGCGCGGGTGGCGGAGGTACAACAAGAGCTCCAGGATCTCGTGAAAAAACATGAGAGCCTGGAGTGTGACTCGAAGACTCGAGAGTCTGAGCTTGCAACTACTCTTGAGAGTGCCAAAGCCGCTAAGGCATAAGCCTACAAGGCCTCTCAAGAAATCGAGGCGTTGAAGAAAATAGCAGCGGGTAAGGCATTTTCATGCAAAGTAAGCATGTGAGTGTTAATTACCTGTTGCTTACCCGAATTCGGAGCTCTCCAGGAGCGTTCACAGATCTTCCTCGCAGCGTGTCCGATGCTGCCGCATTCTACCGGGCCGAGGAGGGGAGCTCGATGGAGAAGGTCTTCTGGTCTCAGTATGCTGAGATCGGGCATCCGGTGCCCCTTAGCGACCAGCTGAAGCAGCTGGTCGAGCTCCACAAGGCGGCCGAACAGGCCATGAAGGGCCTCATAGTTCGGCTGTGGCCTAAGGAGGCCCTGCCTGGGAGCTACTTCGGCCTGGTGCGGCGGCTGGTGGATGCGTGCCCGTGGGTTGAAGTCATCAAGCACTCCGCCTGTATTGAAGGTGCCCGTCGGGCCCTTGCCCGCGCAAAGGTGCATTGGGGCAAGATGGATGCCCAGAAGCTTGTGACAGACCCGCCACCGCAGGGCAAGGAGCATCGCACGCCCGAGATGTATTATAAGAGTGTGCTGAAGGGCGCCCACACTATTGCGGGTGAGTGCTCCAAAGATGTAATATTTGAGTAGACTCGCATTTTGTTATCCTGTGCACTGAAAACTTAGTTCATATGCGCTAAGCAACGCTTGTTAATTTAAAATATTACCTTCTGTGCGGCTGTTTATCAAATCTGAGAGATGGCAAGTCGTCGGCTTCAGCCCCCATGCCACGAGTGCTGGGGTGTTCGGGATAAATTTGAGCACTCTTGTTCCCATATTTGGGTCCATCTAGGGAGGCGCTCAACACAACGAACAAGGCAACCAGACTTATAATGCTTGAACACTCTCACTTAGCCATAGAATTCTATAATTTTAAATTTCGGCGAAGCCCCTAGTCTTTGGAAGGCCGAATTTGGGGCGCTATCCACGCCTGGGCCGGACAGAGTCGGCTCCTTGCTCTAAGCGGCATAAGTATTAAAGGACTCACAAAAAACCTCTCGAACAGCGACCAACTCTCACCTCATCATGACGGTCAGTTTTAGCTTTCTCCACTGAGGCGCTCGCCCAGCTCAACCGGGGCGCAATCGCAGTGGTTCTCCCAGTGCTACCTTAGCCGATACAATGGAACATAAGATACCAAAACATGGGAGCCGGGCAAACCCAACTATTGACCCAAGACATGATTCGGAGCCGATGCATATAATGCTATAAGTTCGGGGTGCCGCACTTGTGAAAGTGTTCGGACTTATCACACCATGATGCGGGAAACATAAGCCCCCGGTGTATTTAGCCATACCAAAATGTACGGATGTGACATGTCACAAATGAACTATGTATAAGAGAGAAATGCAATTGGAAGCAAAAAGGTGCTGCATTACTTATTCAAGAAAAACTGCTGTAAGTGCAGAACGATACAAATAGTGCGATAAGCAAGGGATGGGACTATTAAACATGTCCCCCTCCAGGGGTAGGCTGCGGAATGGTGCATAAAACAGACTTAATGCTCGTAATGGAGACCACCTGGATATTCATTGTAGCCTTTCTCCTTCCCTGGCTGTTGCATCGTGAGTTCGGCAGGTCTACTGCCGGACAGGGCCTCTGACGAACGGAGTCCTGTGGGTAAAAATAAAAAGAAAAGAAAGAAAAAAAGGACGACACACTTGGGAGCCCCTGGAGTGGTTAAGCCGTATTCTGGGCCTATCATGGTCGTGCCCCTCTCCCCATGCCCATGGTATCTTCAGAGCGTAATGGTGTACGCGAAGGACCTGTCTTGACGTTTTGCAGGGGCTGGGGTTGGGGCCGCACTGCTACGCGTGCTCGGAACGTGCCAGGTGGTCTTGTTGTATGTTACTCCGGGCGCGTTTAGCCGTGTCCGGTCGCTTAACGACCAGACTCGAGAATTGCCTTAAGAGGCTGCATTGTACTTCTGCCGCGAGAGCGGCTGTATGTTCCTCCGTTTGGAGAGAGTGTTCAGTGTTTTCGTTGACCGTGATGACTCCTCGAGGGCCTGGCATTTTGAGCTTGAGGTATGCATAGTGCGGCACCGCGTTGAACTTTGCAAACGCGGTACGTCCGAGCAGAGCATGATAGCCGCTGCGGAATGGAACTATGTCGAAGATTAACTCCTCGCTTCGGAAGTTATCCAGAGATCCGAAGACCACTTCCAGTGTAACTGAGCCTGTACAATTGGCTTCTACACCTGGTATGACGCCTTTAAAGGTCGTATTGGTAGGTTTAATCCTTGAGGGGTGTATGCCCATTTTGTGCACTGTGTCCTGATAAAGCAGGTTCAGGCTGCTGCTGCCGTCCATCAGGACTCTGGTGAGGTGAAATCCATCGACGATTGGGTCTAGAACCAATGTGGTGAATCCGCCATGGCGGATGCTGGTGGGGTGGTCTCTTCGGTCAAAAGTGATCGGGCAGGAGGACCATGGATTGAACTTCGGGGCAACTGGCTCCATCGCGTATACATCCCTGAGTGCATGCTTCAGCTCCCTTTTGGGTATGTGCGTTGCGTATATCATGTTCACCGTCCACACCTGTGGGGGGGAAACCCTTCTGTCCTCTACTGTTCGGCGGTTGGGTCTCTTCCTCGTCATCGCTATGCAGCCCCTTGTCATTGTTTTTGGCAATTAACTTGCCTGCCTGCTTGAATACCCAACAGTCCCTATTGGTGTGGTTGGCTGGCTTTTCGGGGGTGCCGTGTATCTGACACGAGCGGTCGAGTATTCGGTCCAAATTGGACGGACCCGGAGTAGTTCTTTTGAATGGCTTTTTCCGCTGACCGGGTTTAGAGCCTCTGAATCCGGCATTGACTGTCGTATCTTCACTGTTATCACCGTTAATGTGGCGTTTGTTTTTGTTGCGACGCGACCTGCCATTACGGTCCTTGAAATGCGGACTGCCAGAATTTTTGCTGAGGTTATTGCTGCGTGCGAGCCAACTGTCCTCACCCGCGCAGAAGCGGGTCATGAGTGATGTGAGGGCTGCCATGGATTTCGGCTTTTCCTGTCCTAGGTGCCGGGCAAGCCACTCGTCGCGGATGTTGTGCTTGAAGACCGCTAGGGCCTCTGCATCGGGACAGTCGACGATTTGGTTCTTCTTAGTTTAGAACCGTGTCCAGAATTGTCTGGCTGATTCGTCTGGCTGCTGAATTAT
Organism: Triticum dicoccoides; assembly: GCF_002162155.2. Taxonomy (NCBI): domain Eukaryota; kingdom Viridiplantae; phylum Streptophyta; class Magnoliopsida; order Poales; family Poaceae; genus Triticum; species Triticum dicoccoides. The sequence continues at coordinate 124,430,188 of NC_041385.1, forward strand.
GTGGCTTAGGTCATCGGCGTCTAGTGGTCGCACATACGTGCCTTGGAAGTTATCTAGGAATGCGGCTTCCAGGTCTTCCCAACTCCCGATTGACTCTGCTGGCAAGCTGTTAAGCCAATGCCGGGCTGGTCCTTTGAGTTTGAGTGGGAGATATTTGATGGCGTGAAGATCATCACTGCGGGCCATGTGGATATGAAGGAGATAGTCTTCGATCCAAACCACGGGGTCTGTTGTGCCATCGTAAGATTCAATGTTTACGGGTTTAAACCCTTCGGGGATTTGATGATCCATTACTTCGTCTGTGAAGCATAGTGGGTTTGTGGCGCCTCTGTATTGGGCGATATCATGACGGAGCTCGAAAGAGCTTTGACTATTTTGTTCGGCCCGGCCGGACTTACTGTGTCCGGCGCGACGGTTGTCGTCGCGTATCATGGGGCGCCCACGCGATCCATAGATCGATCTTGATTTTCTTGCCTTATCCTCCAATATATCTCGCAAGTCCGGAGCGTTCCCCTGTGGCTTTGTGCTTTTCGAGCGATGCCGGGGTACGGTTCTAGTGAAGGGCCTAGGGGCCTCTCTGTCGCAACCACGGGGTGGTCGGTCAGCCGTATTGTCTGCTGGTGACACAGGTTCATATGCCTCCTCCTCTAATCGGGGGAGCAGCTTGCGTTTGGGGTAACTTTTGGAGGGGCGTTTGAGCTCGTGCTCTTCGACCGCGAGGACTTTAGTCCATCTGTCGGCTAGCAGATCTTGATCAGCTCTAAGCTGTTGCTGCTTTTTCTTGAGGCTGTTTGCCGTGGCCATAAGCCTGCGTTTAAAACGCTCTTGTTCGACGGGATCCTCAGGCACGACGAATTCGTCATCGTCAAGTCTTGCCTCATCTCCGGAGGGAGGCATATAGTCCTCTACCTCTTCTTCTGCCGCTCTCTCATGAGGGCTGGCGTCTCCGCCCTCCTGCGCTGAATCTTGCTGGAGTGGGTTGTCTTCGGCACTGTCCGGTGTGTTATTATCTCCGGTTTCTTGCTGTGGCGGGATTTAGAGCGGCGCCGCTGACGCTGGCGCTTGGGCTGTTTCTTGGAGGGGTCATCCTCCACTGTTGCTTCGCCATTCTCATCCTTTGGGATATCCACCATGTATATGTCATACGATGAGGTGGCTTTCCAGTGCCCAGTAGGCGCTGGTTCTTTGTCGTCTCCGGCATCGTCGTCCATACCGTCGATGTCTTCGGAGTCGTAGTCTAGCATGTCGGTTAGATCGTCGACAGCGGCTACCAAGTGGGTGGTGGGTGGGCTTTGAATTTCTTCGTCGTCCGCATCCCAACCGTCCTGACCGCAGTCCGGCCAGGGTTCTCCTGATAACGAGAGATACTTTAGCGAACTCAAGATGTCGCCAAAAGGTGAGTGTTGAAAGATGTCCGCTGCGGTGAATTCCATGACCGGCGCCCAATCGGATTCGATTGGAGGGGGCGCGGGAGGTTCGGAGTCCGGCACCTCGGAGTCACAAGCTTCATGAGGGACAAGGTCAGTGTTCGGCTCTATCGCCGTAGAGGTTGCAGCCCCCGAGGCGGTGTCTAGCCATCCATCCTCGATCTACGCAGCCGGCTCCGAATTGAAGATCGGAGCGGGCTCGAGTGCGGCCTCCACGGTACTGTCCGGCTACAGAGCTAAATCATGCCCGTCATGACAGTGCGGCGCGCTTGGCTGTGGCTTGAATCCATCGAAGATCAAGTCCCCGCGGATGTCAGCCGTGAAGTTCAAACTTCCAAATCTGACCTGACGGCCAGGGGCGTAGCTTTCGATCTGCTCCAGATGGCCAAGTGAATTGACCCGCAGTGCAAAGCCGCCGAATACGAAGATCTGTCCGGGGAGGAAGGTCTCACCCTGGACTGCGTCGTTGTTGATGATCGAAGAAGCCATCGAGCCTATCGGCGACGACACAGAGGAACTCTCAATGAAAGCACCAATGTCGGTGTCAAAACTGACGGATCTCGGGTAGGGGGTCCCGAACTGTGCGTCTAGGCGGATGGTAAGAGGAGACAAGGGACACTATGTTTTACCCAGGTTCGGGCCCTCTTGATGGAGGTAAAACCCTACGTCCTGCTTGATTAATATTGATGATGTGTGTTACAAGAGTAGATCTACCACGAGATCAAGGAGGCTAAACCCTAGAAGCTAGCCTATGGTATGATTGTTGTTCGTCCTACGGACTAAAGCCATCCGGTTTATATAGACACCGGAGAGGGCTAGGGTTACACAGAGTCGGTTACAATGGTAGGAGATCTACATATCCGTATCGCCAAGCTTGCCTTCCACGCCAAGGAAAGTCCCATCCGGACACGGGACGAAGTCTTCAATCTTCTATCTTCATAGTCTTGGAGTCTGGCCGATGATGATAGTTCGGCCATCCGGACACCCCCTAGTCCAGGACTCCCTCAGGACCCCCTCTTAATAGTACGACTTTCCTATGACTCAACTCCACCGAAAAGAACCGTAGAGAAACGCCGTCTTCAATAATCTCCGAGGGGCATCAAATCGTCTTGTGTTTAGTCAAGATATATCTGAAAAGCTCAATACACACGATTAGTCCACAAAGGCATTGACATCAATCACCAAAACTACTGAGGGACAAGAATGCCCTTACAATCTCCCCCTTTTTGGTGGATTGATGACAATACGAGATTTGCACAAAGGGAAGGAATATAGCACAAGCAAACCCCACATTTATAAAATATAGACGAGCCACCCTAGATTCGTGCTAGAGAGTAAAGTGCTTTGGACTGCACGGCACGAATACTAGGATCACCACTCCCCCTATATTTTAGAAACAAAGCATATCTTGCAATGGTAAGGCTAACACTAAACAAGATATTAGATATGAGAAAAACATAAATAGCACGATATATCATAAGCTCAATAAGGTAATAAGGTACGATAGAGTGCATATGTCTTACACCATATGATAAACTTAGTCTCACGAGCACAACCAAACCAAAGCAAACAAGTTCAACGACGGAAAGCAAAGCAAACGACGAAACACATGACACACGACACGCAAATCTTACACTCTCTCCCCCTTTGGCATCCAGACACCAAAAAGGCAGAGAGGGCACCTACAAGAAAGGTGGTAGCTCAGGCGGAAAACGACTCCTCATCACCAGACTCCGCAGCAGGGACGTACTCCTCCTCAGAATCGGTCCACTGGTAGCCCTGCTTAGCCATCCAGGCAGCCTCGGGGGTGATGTGCTTCTCAGAGCCGCTGGCCACATCCTCCTCGCACGCCCTCAAGATCCTGATGTCGCGACGGCGACCCTCCTTCTGAGAAACATGTGCTTGTACTGACCCTGAACCTGCATGCAGAATAGCCTCTTCATCTTGTTCTTCAGCTTCTTCGCCCAAGAGGGCTCAGCAGAGGGAGTAGTGAAAGCAGAACGGTCCTCAGCAACCTCTTCCTCCTCAATCTCCTCCTCATCCACAGCCATCCTGGCAGCCTGAGCAGCAGTGGTGGTGTTAGCCCATTGGGGCTTGATGCGGAGCTTGATGGGCTCATGACGAATCCAGCCTGGAGCTTCAAACTCATCATTGGGAAAGAGCTGCTCCCAAGTCTTGGAGATCAGGTGAAACAGGTAAGGCCCATAGATGGGGACCTTACGGTTGAACACGGCGAACTGAAGCTCACACCACATGATATGTGAGACATCAAGTGGCTGAGTCTGAGCCTAACGGGCCTCCTCACAAAGGAGCATCATGTCAACGAGGTAAGCATGCACCTGTCCCATGTCACCAATACGCGGGAAGAGCGTGTTCCAGAAGAGCCTATGCATGATGTCAAGGAAGGGGTTAAGCACCCACACCTTCTTCATGCTTGTAAGAGTCTTCTGAACAAGGAATGGCATGAGCTTGTTCTTGTTGGCAGACTCAGAGTTGGCATGAGGGCGAACTCCAACTGGTGAGTCGAGCCCATCATCGGGAACTTGAAGCAACTCCATGAACTCCTTCCAGGTAGCAGACATCCGTCGACCATTGGTCATCCAAGTCATGGTCCTTGCTTCATCGACGCCGAAGTGGACCGAAGCAAAGAACTGTGCTATGATCTCTGGATAAAAATCCTTGTGGAAGGTGAGCATGTTTTCAATGCCGAACTTCTCCACAAGATCCAAGGCCTCTCCAAAGTACCCACGGTCCTTCTCCTGCCTCATGTGATGCATGTCAATCCAGTGAACTTCGACGTAGTGATTCTGCTTGGCCTTGATCACATCCATATAGATCAGATTCTGCTCCTTGTTCTAGAAGAGATCATTGCCTCGCGATCTAGCCCGGGGAGTCACATAGGGATTGATCTTCCTTTGAATGACAAACTTGGCCTGGGGAATCTCATCCATGCCCATGACGGGCTCCTTCTGCTTGCTGGCGGTGTGCTTGGTCCTCCGTTGGGAAGCAGAGGACCCCTCTGGAGCTTCATCTGGGTTGCACAGCCGCTTTGACCCCGTGTCACGTCTGGGATTCGAGCGACGAGCAAAAGAACCGGAGCCACCACCTAGACACAAAAACGCAAAAACGCGCACGAGAACAAGACGGATCAAAACAAAAGAAAGAGGCCAAACTGAAAGAACCAAAAAGCACGAGATCTGGACAACACAAAAGGGCGCATGAGGAATCTACGGTAGTACCGGGCAGGGTTACGGATGTAAAAAATTACATCCGCTCCAGCCGCGGTAGTACCGTGCCGGGGTGGCACGATAGTACTGCGCTTGGGGCGGAAGTAATTTTTTACTTCCGGACGCCAAGCGGTAGTACCGCACCAAGGAGCGGAAGTGCCGCAAGGCGTCACAACCAGGCGAGGCTGTGGTAGTACCGCTCTAGGAGGAGCGGTAGTACCGCGCGCATCGAAAACCACGACAAAAGTCGCGGATCTAGATCTAGAACCTCTGCACGACAACTTCGATACTACCGTTGATCAACCGGAACTATTTTTACTATCCAAAGAGCATGCTTACTACACTACCACTCTCCTACGAGTCCCACTTGCATAGATTTAGCCAAAAATCTCAAGAACACCACATGCATCTCCCCAAAACCTAAAAGCACAAGGAAGAACAAAAAGGAGAGGAACTTGGGGAAAAACCTTGGTCCATGGCAAGAGGGCGAGGTGGGGAACGATCCCACCGGTTGGAATCCGAGGAGAGCGGCCGGAGACGGAGATCCGGCAAAGGCCTCCGGCGCCGTTCTTGGGCAGGAGAGAGAGAGACGGGGTGGGGAATAGAGATGAATGGGTATGGGGAAGTTAGAACTCCCCCTGTCCCGCTCTTAACCCCCACCCGCTCGCGTGGGCGCGGAAGTACCATGGGTCATTGCGGTAGTACCGCCCGGGAGGAAGTACCGCGCGCTGGACAGTAGTACCGCTCTTTCAGCATCAGTAATAAATTACTGCCGCGGAGGTAGCGGTAGTACCGTGCCCCTAGAGGGCCACGCACTAAACATAGAGCCACCAACTCCCGCGGTAGTATCGTGGCTCACCACGGTAGTACCGTAAACCAAGAAAGTGCAAGAACACATGAGAGAAAGGGAGAAAAAGCAAAAATAACCTCCGGAAAAAACGCCGACCAACTAAGAGGCAAACACAAACAACGACCCAAACACGGCAAGGAGAAGAGGAAGGCACACGACAACAAAGACCAACTATGAGACAGAACTTCTCCAAGGGAAGGGCGGTGGCCGGAGCCACCTATGTTTGAGTCAATTGGTATGGCACCGCGAAGAATTATCCTTGGGTCCATGACCAAAACTCGTCTTTGAAGCACAAGTACCATCAAAAATGGCTAATGTGAAAGAGTTGATCAATTTATGCATAATGGGGGGGGGGAAGAGTTCATTGAGAGAACAACACTCCCCTATGTCCATGCCTACACCTAAACTAGACAACAAGTTGAGTGAGATGGGATGTGCAAGGGTTCAAGTCACATTGCTCGAATCAATGATATTTATCTCATGCCTTAACTCGCAAAATCTTGCTTCATCCAAGGGCTTCATGAAAATATTTGCAAGGTTATCATGAGTGTTGACATACTTAAGATCGATCTCCCCTCGCCTAATATGATCCCGGATGAAGTGATACCGAATCTCAATGTGCTTCGTCTTGAAGTGTTGCACCGGGTTGAGAGAAATCTTGATGGTACTTTCATTGTCACACCAAAGAGGCACTTTGTCACAAATGACACCGTACTCCTTTAAAGTTTGCCTCATCCATAGGAGTTGTGCACAACAACTACCGGCCGCCACATATTCCGCTTCGGTGGACGAGAGAGACACACAACTTTGCTTCTTGGAAGACCAACTCACCAAAGAGCAACCAAGAAATTGGCACCCTCCGGAAGTGGACTTCCTATCCACTTTGTCTCCCGCCCAATCGGAATCCGTATAACCTTCAAGCTTGAAGTCTGCCCCTCTTGGGTACCATAAGCCAAAGTTTGGGGTATGAGCCAAATATCAAAAGATTCGCTTGACCGCCACAAGGTGGCTTTCCTTCGGTGCGGCTTGAAACCGTGCACACATTCCCACACTCAACATGATATCCGGTCTAGATGCACAAAGGTAAAGCAAGGAGCCAATCATGGAGCGATATACCTTTTGATCCACTGCTTTACCATTGGGATCAATGTCAAGTTGGCACTTGGTGGACATTGGAGTAGTAGCCGGCTTGGCATCACTTAGCTTGAATCTTTTTAGCATTTCTTGAGTGTATTTGGGTTGGTTGATGAAGGTTCCTTCTCTTCTTTGCTTGATATCGAACCCGAGAAAGAACTTCAACTCTCCCATCGAAGACATCTTGAACTTAGAGGTCATGAGAGTGGCAAATTCCTCATTGAAAGCTTTGTTAGGGGAACAAAAGATAATATCATCAACATATAGTTGGCATACAAACAACTCCCCTTTGACCTTCTTAGTAAAAAGAGTGGGATAGATTTGCCCAACCTCAAACCCGCGATCTTGTAGCAACTCGGTAAGGTGGTCATACCACACACGTGGGGCTTGCTTAAGGCCATAGAGTGCCTTATCGAGTTGATACACATGATCCGGGAAGTAGGGATCCTCGAACCCGGGGGGTTGCTTGACATAAACCAACTCATTAATAGGACCATTAAGAAAAGCACTCTTCACATCCATTTGTTGTAACTTAAAGTTGTGATGGGAAGCATAAGCAATCAAGAAACGAATGGATTCAAGGCGAGCAATGGGAGCAAAGGTTTCACCGTAGTCGATACCCTCGACTTGGGAGTAGCCTTGTGCTACCAATCTTGCCTTGTTGTGAATGATGTTCCCATGAGCATCTTGCTTGTTCTTGAAAATCCACTTGGTTCCAATGACATTGTGGTTCCCCGACGGCCTTGGCACCAATATCCACACCTTGTTGTACTCGAAGTTGTTGAGTTCTTCATGCATGGCATTGAGCCAGTCTGAATATTCGAGCGCCTCATAGACCTTTTGGGGTTCAACACAACAGACAAACACGTGATGTTCACAATAGTTTGCTAATTGTCTACGAGTGCTTACCCCCTTTCTTAGGCTTCCAACCACATTTTCCATGAGATGGCCTTTGGTGGTGAGCTTGGAAGCAATCTTCGCAGCACGACGCTCTAATTCCTCCTCAGATGTGGAAGGAGGAGGATTAACTTGATTATCTTGAGCGCCGTCTTGAACTTGTTCAAGATCTTGAGCTTGCTCTTGATCTTGAACATGCTCGAAGGAGAGAACTTGACCTTGGGCATCATTTGGTGGATCATCACCATCTTGAGGTTGATCTTGACCTTGGTCTTGTTCACGAGGTTGAGGGCCTTCACTTTGTTCTTCGGAAGCGTGTGGGTCTTGGGTTGGTGATGGCTCCACTTGAGTGGAGCATTGTCCTTCTCCTTCGGCCACAAGGGGTTCCTCAATGGGTAGGATATGACCCACACCCATTCTTCTTATGGCTTGGGGAGGAATTTCATCACCTACATCACAAGTACAACTTTGCTCCACTTGGGAGCCGTTATTTTCGTCAAACTCCATGTTACACGTCTCCTCAATGAGTCCAGTGGACTTGTTGAGAACACGGTAAGCATGAGAGTTTGTAGCATAACCAACAAATATGCCCTCATAAGCTCTAGCCTCAAATTTAGACAAACGAACACCTTTCTTGAGAATGAAACACTTACACCCGAACACCCGGAAGTACTTGAGGTTGGGCTTGTTACCGGTGAGTATTTCATAAGGAGTCTTGTTCAAGCCTTTATGGAGATAGAGCCGATTGGATGCATGACATGCTGTGTTGATGGCTTCGGCCCAAAAGTTCTATGGAGACTTGAACTCTGCCATCATGGTCCTTGCCGCATCCATCAACGTCCGGTTCTTCCTCTCTGCAACACCATTTTGTTGAGGGGTATATGGAGCAACATATTGATGCTTGATCCCCTCATCACAAAGAAACTCATCCAAGGTGTAGTTCTTGAACTCGGTGCCGTTGTCACTTCTTATCGTCAAGATCTTTGCATCATGTTGATGTTGAGCTTCATTTGCAAAGTCGATGACAGCTTATTGAGTTTCACTCTTCCTCTTGAAGAAATATACCCAAGTGTATCTTGAATAATCATCCACAATCACCAAGCAATACTTTCTACCCCCAAGACTATCAAAGGATGGAGGCCCAAAGAGGTCCATGTGAAGGAGCTCCAAGGGTCTCTTCGAGTAGATGATAGTCGTGGAAGGGTGAGCCTTCTCATGAAGCTTTCCTTCGATACAAGCACTACAAGCATGATCTTTGGCAAAACTAACATTTGTTAGTCCAAGGACATGGTCCCCCTTGAGAATACTTTACAAAGATCTCATATTGACGTGGGATAAGCGGCGATGCCAAAGCCATCCCACATCAACTTTAGCCATTAGGCATGTCACGGTCTTAATGGGTCGCTCTGAAAAGTTAATCACATAGAGACCGTTCTCGACATGCCCAACAAAGGCTACTTTAAGAGTCTTGCTCCACAAGAGGGCCACGGTATCAATATCAAAGAAAGTGGCAAAGCCCATAAGTGCAAGTTGACGAACGGAAAGAAGATTGAATGCAAGGGACTCAACAAGCATGACTTTCTCGATCGTTAGATCATGAGAAATGACAACCTTGCCAAGACCCAATACCTTAGAAGATGAGGCATCACCCCACTCGACGTTGGTGGGCATAGATGGGATCTGGTGCATGTCCACCACCAACTCCTTGCTTCCAGTCATATGATTTGTTGCTCCACTATCGAGCAACCATGATCCTCCACCGGAAGCAAACCCCTACATGAAATCAATGCTTGGTTTTAGGTACCCATTGAGTAATGGGTCCTTTGATGTTAGCAACAAGGGTCTTGGGAACCCAAATAGACCATTCAATGTACTCATAAGGAGAACTAACAAATTTAGCATAAACATGCCCATCACTAGCACGACACAACACATAAGAAGGGTTAAAGTCGCCGACTTTGTTGGAATAGATGGCTTTGCCCCTTTTGGCATCACCACTCTTCACATTGTTATTCTTCTCCTTAGGAGCACCCTCTCCCTCCTTCACAAAAGTTTGCTTAAGAGGGGGAGGTCGTTTGGTCTTGTCATTCTTCTTCTCGTTCTTCTTCTTATCCTTGGACTTGGGAGTGAACCCAACTCCCTCCTTGGCCACGACTTCCTTTTGATTGCTCAAAAGGTCATTGAGGTTCTTGTCACATTGTATGCATGACACAAGACCTTTCTCGAGTTGTTCCTTCAACTTGGCATTTTCCTCCACAAGATGCACATGCTCACAACACGGGTTAGTAGCATTTGTGTTATCAATTAAGACCATATGAGGAAAAGTGGCTTTCTCCTTGGTTAACTTCACTTGGAGTTGAGCATGAGACTCCTTGAGGCTAGCATGAGCACCCTTCATGGCCTTGTGTGCTTTGTCAAGTAAATCAAACTCCTCTTTGAGTCTAGCAAGATCAACCCCAAGTTTAGCCTTCTCGGAGTTTGCCACACAAGAGATAACAAGAGCATGATCAAGATCTTTCTTTAATTTAGCATGGTCATCGTTGCGTGACTCCTCAAGAGTCAAACGATGCCCACGCTCTTCCTCAAGAGCATTAGAAAGATCCGATATCTCATCGGCATAGTCACGACTATGCCCTTCCATCTTAGAGATGGTTTCTTCGTGAGCCTCGATCATGTCATTGGCTTCACCAAGTTGTTCCAAGAGAGCAACAAAGTGCTTCTTGGATTTTCCCTTGAGTTTACTCATAAAAGACTCAAATTCATTCATCTCTTCATTAGACCCCTCACTTTCATCAATGCAACCCGTCAAGGAAGGATTAGGAATGATGGTGGTTTTGATGTTGGGGGTTACCTTGTTGGTGGCTTTAGCCATGAGGCACTTGGCGGTGATGTTCTCATTGGGTGAATCGAAGAGAGACATCCGGGAGTTGTGACAATGGCAACGGATGCCATGGCCATTGCTTCATTATCTTCATCATCATCGTCATCCTCACGGTATTCTTCTTGAACCACCAACCCTCGAGTAGGAGTCTTCTTGGTGAAGTTGTTCTTGTTGGGGAATGACTTGGCTTTGTCTTTTCGGATGAGCTTGCCACCATTGTCTTCCCGCTTCTCGTAAGGACAATCCGCAACGAAATGACTCACATTGCCACAGTTGTAACAAGTTCTTACTCGTTGCTTGCCCTTGAAGCCACTTGAGTTGTTCTTGTTGAAGTTGGGTCTTGAGTTCTTCTTGCTCCAAAATTGCCTTGAAGCAAGAGCCATGTGCTCATGATAATCATATTTTGTATCTTCGGGGTTGCTCTCCTCATCTTCCTCCTCTTCCTCTTCTTCCACAATAACCTTGGCCTTCAAGGCAAGGTTGGGCTTCTTTGCCCTTTGAGAGCGGAGCACCACGTTATCGATGGTCTTGTCCAAGATGCTCATTGCAATGAATACATCCAACACTTCACTTGAGGTCATGGAGTGGAAGTCCGGTCTTTGACGAATGACGGAGGACATGGCCTTGTTGTAGGGCATCATGGCCTTGAGGAACTTGCGCTTGATCCAATTGTCATCCGCGTCCTTACTCCCATGATCTCGGAGTGAGACCACGAGTTCGGTTACTCTCCAAAAGAGCTCACAAGGTTCTTCATCTTCCTTCATTGCAAACTCATCGGCTTCATCTTGCACCACTTCATAGTTGGAGCGTTGAATGCTTGCGCTTCCCCGATAGAGAGACACAACACAATGCCACGCGTCTTTAGCCATGGCGTAGGGTCGAAGATAAGGGAGATCTTTGGGGAGAATTGCATCTTGGATGATGAAGAGAGCATTCTCATTGAATTGATTATCCACGGCTTCTCTAGGGGTGAAGTTGCTTGAGTCATGTGGATAGAAACCTTCTTCAATGATTCTCCAAAGATTAGTATTCACATGATTTAAATGACACTTGAAGCGATACACCCAAGAATCAAAATCCTCATTTTTCAAAATCTTAGGAGGAGGACCGACATGATTTAAATGAGTAGAGGGAATCGGTCCTCCATAAGTTGGAGGTTCCACATGGGCAAAGATGTCGGTGCCATTTCTACCACTAGTAGAAGGACCCTTTTCACTATTAGCTTCCCCCTTGTCGGAGGTAGCATCCGTCACCTTGTTAGTGGGATCACCCACTTTCATCGGCGAGGTAGACAATTTAAGTCCTTCTAGGAATTTAGTAAACATGCTTTCAACCTTGGTCGTCATGGAGGTTTTCAATGTGTCCAAAGCCACATTGAATTCCTCACGAGAGACCGTGGTTCCCCCATCGACCGTAGACAAGATAGGATTCACACCGGAGTGCTCCTCCACACCGTTTATGGTGTCAACCATACTCTTCGGACGGCGAAGTCCTTAATAAAGAGACGAGACTCTGATACCAATTGAAAGGATCGATATAGTTGACTAAAGGGGGGGGGGTGAATAGGCAACTAACACTTTTTAATCTTTTCTTTACCAATTTAAACTTTGCATCAAAGTAGGTTGTCTAGATATGCAACTAAGTGAGCAACCTATATGATGCAATAACAACTAGCACATAAGCAAGCAAGGGATACAACACAAATAAGCTTGCACAAGTAAAGGCACGAGATAACCAAGAGTGGAGCCGGTGGAGACGAGGATGTGTTATCGAATTTCCTTCCTTTTGAGGGGAAGTACGTCTCCGTTAGAGCGGTGTGGAGGCACAATGCTCCCCAAGAAGCCACTAGGGCCACCGTATTCTCCTCACGCCCTCACACAATGCGAGATGCCGTGATTCCACTATTGGTGCCCTTGAAGGCGGCGACCGAACCTTTACAAACAAGGTTGGGGAAATCTCCACAACTTAATTGGAGGCTCCCAACGACACCATGAAGCTTCACCACAATGGACTATGGCTCCGAGGTGACCTCAACCGTCTAGGATGCTCAAACACCCAAGAGTAACAAGATCCGCTAGGGATTAGTGGGGGGAATCGAATTTCTCTTGGTGGAAGTGTAGATCGGGGCCTTCTCACCCAATCCCGAGCAAATCAACAAGTTTGATTGGCTAGGGAGAGAGATCGGGCGAAAATGGAGCTTGGAGCAACAATGGAGCTTAGGGTTGGAAGAGGTGAGTCTTCTTGGAGAAGAAGACCCCCTTATATAGTGGGGGGACAATTCCAACCGTTACCCACCACTCAGCCCGTGACCTGCGAAACTACCGCACCACAGGAGCGGTACTACCGCACGGGCCTGCGGTACTACCGCGGCGAACCGCGGTACTACCGTGGGCGCGGCAGAGCCTGGACCTGAACAGAAAAGCATAGACAGGGCGCGGTAGAACCGCGGCCCTATGCGGTACTACCGCAGGTCAGCCATAGGCCAGGCACGATAGGCACAAATGTCAAAAATTACATCCGTGACTACCTCCGCTGAGATTTTGTCGGGCGAAAATCCAACACAGTACTACCGCGACCAGGGGCATGGTACTACCGTGAAGGGTGCGGATGTAAAAAGTTACATCCGCCCTACCTCCGCTCCTGCTGCTGTACCTGGCCAGGCGCCACGGTACTACCACACCATAGCACGGTACTACCGCGTAGGGCACGGGTGTAAAAAATTACATCCGTGCCTACTACCGCTTGAGGAGCGGCGCCAGTCAAGAACTCACGGTACTACCGCTTATGAGGAGCGGTACTACCGTGGGAGCCCATGGTACTACCGTGCCGGAGCCTGGTACTACCGCTGGCTCCTGCGGTAGTACCGCTTGGAGGAGCAGTACTATTGCGAGCCTGAGAAGAGCAACACGGAGTCCTTCATTTCGCAGAGACAAGGTGAGATGGAGGAACACTCCAAGGAGCCAAAGGAAAGGCGGTGCAAAAGGGGACGTGTACTTGAGAATCCAGCCAAACCTTTCCAAAGCGGACCCCCTCTTAATAATACGACTTTCCTACGACTCAACTCCACCGAAAAGAACCATAGAGAAACGTCGTCTTCAATAATCTCCGAGGGGCATCAAATCGTCTTGTGTTTAGTCAAGATATATCTGAAAAGCTCAATACAGACGATTGGTCCGCAAAGGCATTGTCAACAATCACCAAAACTACTGAGGGACAAGAATGCCCTTACAAAGTCGATGTCGAACAGCTTGCCAACTGCAAGGCTGCTGGCGCACCTTGACTTGCACAATCGACATGGTGGTGGTGGTGGTGGCGCCATTTTCCTAAAGCAATATGAGCAAAGGATTAATGATCCACTTCACACGAAAGAAAAACAATAGCCTATGATTTTTTTTCTTCTTCACTTATATTTTCACAGCTAGGTGGTGCCAAATCTTCAGAGCTATCAACTAGCATACTAAATCAACTAAATCAAAATGTTCTATAAATCAACTAAATCAACTAGCCTATTAAATCAACTTGCCTACTAAATCAAATAAATCAAAATGTTCTATAAATCAACTAAATCAACTAGCCTACTAGATCAACTTGCATACTAAATCAACAAAATCAAAATGCTCTAAATCAACTAGCCTACTAAATCAACTAAATCATATGAACTAAATCAAAATGTTGCATATGACCTAGCCTACTAAATCAAAATGTTGCATACGACCTAGCCTACTAAATCAAAATGTAGTAGGGAGGAGGGGTTGTGGATGGAGGAGGGAGGAGGGAGGAGGGAGAAGGAGGGGCGACTGGAGGAGGGAGGAGAGAGTAGGACAGAGGAGGAAGGGCAGAGCGAGGAGGGGCCGGCCGGTGGCGAGTCCAGGGAGGACGGAGGAGGAGGGTGGTACCGAGTCTAGTGAGGAGAAGGAGGTGACGGTGGCGCAGAGGGAGGAGGCGTAGGCGACTGTAACGCCCGGATAATTAGGCTACGGTAAAACTCTTCTAATGATGCCATGTCATCCGTGTTACTGTTGCTAATCAAGTGGTAGTTCAAAATCATTGCAAATTCAAAATATGAATTAGTGACAAACACCCTAAGTTTTCAAAAGGCAAAGCGAAAATGTTCGGGGGTTGCCAAATATTGCACTGGTAATTATGGTGAAGCAAACACCATTTTATAAAATGCCTAAATGCCCTAAAACTAAATAAAACAGAAAGGGAAAATAAATAAAAGAAAGAGATTACAAAAAAAACAAAAAAGGGGGGGAAGCCCCCTGGACCAGGCAGCCCAACCCACCCGCACGGCCACCGCCCAACCCCCCTGGCCCGCAGCCAGCCTGGCCGGCCCAGCCGGCCCAGCTCCCGCACCGCGTCCCCTTCCCCTGTTCCCCCGACCCGGGTCAGAACAGGGCACGTCCCAGCCGAACCCCCCCTCGCCGGCGACGAGACGAGGGGATAAGGACGCCGACGCCGCGCCCCCTCGGTCTCTCCTCCCACTCGCCCCTACTCTCCCCTCGGTCCTTGCGCCTTCCCCCTCAGATCCACCGCGCTCCCCTTCGTTCCCCTCCGTAATCGAGCGCCGCCGTCGCAATGGCTGCGCCATAGCCGCGGCCACCGGCCACCCCGCGCCTCGCTAGCACGTCCACGAGACGCGTCGACGACCTCTACCTCGGCTACGCCTCGCCATCGAGCTCGAGGAGCACCGCAGGCCACGGATCGAGTCATCTGCTTCCTCGACGGCCGCCGGCGATCCCCTTCCTCCCCGGCGTGCTCTGCTGCTCCTAAGCCACCACGGGTCTTTCTTGACCGCTCAGTGAGCTCCACTCCGTCCTCTCCCCTCTCCTTCTTCGCCTCATTGCGCCCTAGCTAGCTGCCGCCGAAGCACCCGAGCGCCCCGTCGCGGATCTCGTCGCCGGCGCCCTTCCGGTGACCAAATGGTCACGGGGCCGAGCCCCTTGTGCTCAGCGCGTCGCGCAGCTCCCCCCTGGCCTTCCCGTTAGCCCCGAAGCGTGCTGAGTCGCCGTGGTCGTCTCGCGCCCGAACCACCTCACCGCCGATGAGCTCGCCACGCTCGTTTCCGGCCACCACTGCCCGCGCAACCACCACATACCGACGCGTCGTCGTCTCGCCGTTCTAACGCGCCCGGCCGCGCTCGCTTTGGTGCTCCGTAGCACGATTCCGGCCAACTCCGGCGAGGCACCGCCACTGTTTTGGTCGCCGGAGTCACTCTGGCGCCGGCCGCTGACGTGGCTGGCCTGGGGCCACCCCAGAGCCACTGCCAGTGGGCCCTGTGGGTCCTAGTTGACTGGGTTGACCCAGTCAACTGCTGACATGGCAGCTACTGCCACTGACATGCGGGCCCCATGTCTTAAACGAATAAAAATAAATAGATAAATTGCTAATTAATTAAATTAGTTAATTAAACACTAATCTCTCACTGACTACCGGGCCCCACCCACTAATTAACCCAATTTAGTTAGTTTTAGAATTCTGTTAATGTCCCTGACAATGACATGTGGGTCCCACTGGACCCACCTATCTGGTTTGACTGGTCAACTGACCAGTTGACCTGCTGACATCACTCTGATGTCATGCTGACGTCATCATTCACTGTTTTGGATAATGTTGGAATTAAATAACTAATTAAAATTAGAAAATGATTTAAATCTTTAGAAAATCATATCTTTTAATCCGTAACTCGGATGAAAATACTTTCTACATGAAAGTTGCTTAGAACGACGGGACGATTCCGGATACGCAGTCCGTTCGTCCGCCACACACCCCTAACCTATCGAACTCGCAACTTTCCCCCTCCGGCTCCTCTGCCCGAAAACGCGAAACCCCGGGAATACTTTCCCGGATGTTTCCCCCCTTCGTCGGTATCACCTACTACCGCGATTGGGCACACCTAGCATCGTTACTTGTCATGTCATGCATCGATATGCATTTGTTTGCATTGTATTCATTGTTTCTTCCCCCTCTTCTCTCCGGTAGACTACGAGACCGACGCTGCTGCTGCCCAGTTCGACTACGGAGTTGACGACCCCTCCT
>NC_041385.1:124446794-124506943 GCF_002162155.2 Triticum dicoccoides
TGCTGCTGCCTAGTTCGACTACGGAGTTGACGACCCCTCCTTCTTGCCAGAGCAACCAGGCAAGCCCCCCCCCCTTGATCACCAGATATCGCCTATTCTCTTCTATACTGCTTGCATTAGAGTAGTGTAGCCTGTTACTGCTTTCCGTTGATCCTATTCTGATGCATAGCCTGACATTGTTGCTACATCTGTTGATACCTTACCTGCAATCCTAAATGCTTAGTATAGGATGCTAGTTTATCATCATTGGCCCTACATTCTTGTCGGTCTGCCTTGCTATACTATTGGGCTGTGATCACTCGGGAGGTGATCACGGGTATATACTACATACATACATACTATACAGATGGTGACTAAAGTCGGGTCAGCTCGAAGAGTACCCGCGAGTGATTCACGGATTGGGGGCTGAAAGGACCTTTATCCCGACGGCCCTCTGTGTGGATCTTTGTGGCGGAGCGATAGGGCGGGTTGAGACCGCCTAGGAGAGAGGTGGGCCTGGCCCTGTTCGGCGTTCGCGGATACTTAACACGCTTAACGAGATCTTGGTATTTGATCTGAGTTGGCTACGAGCCTATACGCACTAACCATCTACGCGGGAGTAGTTATGGGTATCCCGACGTCGTGGTATCAGCCGAAGCACTTCAGACGTCAGCGACGGAGCGGCGCGCGCCGGATTGGAATGTAAGCCTGCTCTTGTATTAAGGGGGCTAGTTCTGCTTCCGGCCGCCCTCGCAACGTGCAGGTGTGCTATGGGCGATGGGCCCAGACCCCTGTGCGCTTAGGTTTAGACCGGCGTGCTGGCCTCTCTGTTTTGCCTAGGTGGGGCTGCGACGTGTTGATCTTCCGCGGCCGGGCATGACCCAGGAAAGTGTGTCCGGCCAAATGGGATCAAGCGTGTTGGGTAAGTTGGTGCACCCCTGCAGGGAAGTTAATCTATTCGAATAGCCGTGATCTTCGGTAACAGGACGACTTGGAGTTGTACCTTGACCTTATGACAACTAGAACCGGATACTTAATAAAACACACCCTTCCAAGTGCCAGATACAACCGGTGGTCGCTCTACCTCAGGGATATGAGGAGGGGATCGCCGGGTAGGATTATGCTATGAGGTGCTATTTGGAGATGCTACATGGAGATGCTACTTGGAGGACTTCAATCTACTCTCTTCTACTTGATGCAAGACGGTGGCTGCGAGAAGCGTAGTCTTCGACAGGATTAGCTATCCCCCTCTTATTCTGGCATTCTGCAGTTCAGTCCACTGATATGGCCTCCTTACACATATACCCATGCATATGTAGTGTAGTTCCTTGCTTGCGAGTACTTTGGATGAGTACTCACGGTTGCTTTCTCCCCCCTTTTTCCCCTTTCCTTTCTTTCTGGTTGTCGCAACCAGAGGCTGGAGTCCAGGAGCCAGACGCCACCGTCGATGACGACCCCTACTACACTGGAGGTGCCTACTACTACGTGCTGCCCGCTGATGACGACCGGGAGTAGTTTAGGAGGATCCCAGGCAGGAGGCCTGCGCCTCTTTCGATCTGTATCCCAGTTTGTGCTAGCCTTCTTAAGGCAAACTTGTTTAACTTATGTCTGTGCTCAGATATTGTTGCTTCCGCTGACTCGTCTATGATCGAGCACTTGTATTCGAGCCCTCGAGGCCCCTGGCTTGTATTATGATGCTTGTATGACTTATTTATGTTTTAGAGTTGTGTTGTGATATCTTCCCGCGAGTCCCTGATCTTGATCGTACACATTAGCGTGCATGATTAGTGTACGATTGAATAGAGGGCGTCACAAGTTGGTATCAGAGCCGACTGCCTGTAGGAATCCCCCTTCCACACTCCTTGGCCGAAGTCGAGTCTAGACATTACAAAAACTTCTACTAACTTGGCTGTGTGCCTTACGGGCCCACGTCGCCATCGGGTGGTACTAGGATCTTTTACTCCTCGACCTTTACTCTGGGACTCTGAACTCTTTTCTACTCGGGTTAAACGAATTTACTAACTCTGACATTAGGATCCCGTTACCACGTTCACCCCAAAGTTGGATAAGCCATAGTTATTCTGTAGGATAGCATTTTGAATAGTGCCCATGTTGTCATTTGACTCCATTGAAACATCTTTGTTTTCAGATGGAACCCACGAGGCAGGTCGTGCGCCACACTGCGGCCATTGGTGCCTCAGGATCACCTGCTGTGCTAGCTGATATGATGACCTATCTGGGTTATCGCTGGCACCCTGAGTACACCGTCTACGAGGAGTACCAGGACTTTAACCAGGAGCAGTACCGTGCCATCGTCCACCTCTACTCTCGGGAGTATGAGTCCACTACCGTGCTGCACACCGCTCATGGTGTTGGAGTGACCATCGAGATGGCAGTCCACGATGCTGCTCATGCTGCTCTGACACGTCTTCGTGGAGAGTATCAGGCGTTGGACACTTCCCCTTTCAGACACATTCCTATCGCATCTGACGTTGGCGCGGAGGGATACTACACTGCCGCCTACTCCACCGTCACTCGAGAGCCCTTCCACCATCAGCGCCTGGTTCTGCATACTGATGGGCTGGACCGAGCTAACAGAGCTCTTCGCCACGAGTTGTACACCACTCGTCAGCACCTTTACAGGGATCTGATGCTGTTGCACCCCTTTGTCCGGTCTGGACAGCTTCCACATTCTGCGATCTCCCCAGCCAGGACCGTGATGCCCCACGGTGTCGGATGGCCAGAGGTGGGAGGCTACTCTCCCGCACTTGGTCCTCTTCTGCCACCTGAGCGTTGGGTTCTACACCAGAGTATCCGCGGCCCCCAGGCCACTGACGTGGAGGACTATCCGTTGCCTCACTACCAGCTGTCAGGTTACAGCTACCTTCACAGTAACTCCTGGGACTGATGTAGTCTTGCTCATTAGTATTAGATGCATTCGCGAGCCTGCGTGCCGCCTATGATGACTTAGTCTATGTACTGAACTCTGTGTACTGAACTCTATGTCCGACCCCTTTTGTAAGTTATGCCGACTATCTATGTGGTATCTGTCGTGCTCCTTTCATTATGCATGTTTCATCATGAATGACTCTTGTCTATGCAAATTTCTCAATACTGAAATACCCCTGTTATATATTAACAGGATGGTTAGACCAGCTGGTCGTGGTCGTGGTGGCAACTTCCCACCACCGCCTGAGTACATGGCTGGTATGATCCAACAGCTTGAGATGAATCACCAGTTCATGGAAAACGTGATGGCTCAGTTTCCTCGCCCCAATATGAACCAGCATCCAAACACAACAACTCTGCAGGATTTCATACGCCTCAACCCAAGCGTGTACCGCAGCTCAACCCAGCCGCTGGATGCTGATGACTGGCTCCGTGACATCACCTATGAGATGGAGTCTGCTGATGTAGCCCCTGCCAGCTATGTCACTTTTGCTTCCTTCTTCCTGAAGGGACCCGCAGCTCAATGGTGGGACAGCCACAGGCGTACTCTGCCAGTTGGAACAATCATCACCTGGCCAGACTTCCAGGCTGCTTTCCGTGCCTGCTTCATCCCCCAAGGAGTCATGGACCGGAAGAAGCGTGAGTTTCGCAACCTCACCCAAGGCAACAAGACTGTTGAAGCTTATCAGCGAGAGTTTCTGGACTTGTCTCGCTGTCAGGACCCCGACTCAATGCCACATCGATCTAGCATGTAACACCTCATATCACTTTGCGGCCTCACGCACGGTATTCCCACGGGTGTCGCCTTACCTTTGCCCGGGACCGTTTGCGCCTTTTGGCACACGTATATGACAGTGTCGCTAGCATCCATATGATAAGGAGCCCGGGCTGACATGGCTAGTCGTAAACCCAAAGTGGCACAGACTTACAGGGACAGGCATCCATGACCCAGCATCGAACGTGTCGGTCATCAGCGAGTGAATCCAGGCTGTAGCACTGGGCTAGCAGGACTCCGGTGAACCGGGCTGTAGCGGGCTAACAGGACTCTGGTATTCATCGCGTGACATTTCCCCGAAGGGACAGACACAGGAACGAAGAAGGACACATGCCGGCCAGCCTAAGTGTTCCGGAGCAGTAGCAAGCTACCATGGCTCAGTGAAACACTAGGAGACATTTCCCCGTAAGAGAGGCTACTAAAGATAAACAACTAGATGGTCAGATCCCACACATACCAAGCATTTCAATAACATACACACAATATGCTCGATATGTGCAAATACAACATGGCATCACAACATGACTCTATGACTCAAGTAATTTATCAATAGGCTCCGAGGAGCGAGATATTACAAACATGGGTCTCATGACCCAACATTCAGAGCATACAAGTCAAAGCACATGCGGAAGCTTAACATGTCTGAGTACACACATCTGTAAATGAAAAAGGCTGAGAAGCCTGACTATCTACCAATCCTGCCGAGGCACAAGATCGTAGCTGAGGTAACAAGCTAAACGTCGAAGTCCACGTGGAACTACTAGTGAGACCGAAGTCTCTCTGCAAAAACATAAAATAGGCAAACGTGAGTACAAATGTACCCAGCAAGACTTACATCAGAACTATCTACATATGCATCATTATCAACAAAGGGGACGGTGGGGTTTAACTGCAGCAAGCCAGCTTTGACTCGGTGGCTATCCTAAACTACGACTGCGAGTAACTCTTTTGAGGTGGCGCACACGAGTCCACATATTCACCAACCAACACACCACTATGGAACCGCTCCCGTCTCCCTACGAGAACGCCATCCATAGCACTCACGCTTATCTTGCGTATTTTAGAGTATCCACTTTCACTTGTCTATGAACTGATATAAGCAACCCAGAAGTCCTTTTCCGCGGACACGGCTATTCGAATAGATCATATTAACCCTGCAGGGGTGTACTTCTTCACACACGCTCTCACCACTTACCGCCGTTTACACGACATGTACTCGGCAACCTTCAAGCGGAAGCCCAACGTGGGTGTCGGCCACGGCCTGCCTAAACACTCAAGTCTCTAGTCCAGGTTTATCGCCTATTCGGGTTCCATCCATGAGGAGATCCGGCCGGAGTTTCGCTCACAGCCCCAAACGATGTGAACAGGGTTCCGTGACACCAAACGGGCGCCCGGTTTACCCGGCCACATGCCTACCGCATCACAGCCCACCCCTACGGTCAGCGCTGCGCACGGCCTCCAGCATACTACAAACACCAGAAACTACTTGCAACTCCTGGACAGAGGACAAGGGTGATTAAGAAGCCGAGAGGGTCCATTGGTTTCGGGCCCAATGCGTGGTAGTAGCTGAATCATGGATCACAAACACAGAACTCAGTTCCTGAGGACGGCTGCAATGAGATAACCCACCATGTACTCCTACATGGCCTCTCACCGCTACCTTTACCAAATCGTGTTCACACACTTAGCTCACACACAGTAGGACATGTTCACACACCTCTGATTCATCCCCGATGAATCAGACCCGACTCAACTCTAAGCAGTAGCAGGCATGACAAACAAGCATGAATGAGTAGGCACAACAGGGCTCAAACAACTCCTACTCATGCTAGTGGGTTTCATCTATTTACTGTGGAATGACAGGTCATGCAGAGGATAAAGGGGTTCAGCTACCGTAGCAAGTAACAGATGAATCGTTGTTGTCCTAATGTAGTAAAAGAGAGCAGGAGCGAGAGAGTGGGATTTTATCGGAATGAACAAGGGGGTTTTGCTTGCCTGGCACTTCTGAAGATAACATTGAGTCTTCATCAGTGTCAACGATCACATCGTCGGTATCACGTCTATCGAGAGGGGACAAATACCGGCAATATAGAAGGGAACACAATCAATGCAATACACAATATGATGCATGATCATGACATGGCAAAATGAATGTGTTTTTGAGCTAATGCAACTAGCAACAGATTAAATGAAGTTGGTTTGAATACAAGATTCAAATTCAAACTCCATATGTGATTATTCAAATGCCATTTAATTGATTTGTGCTAAACAGCAGCTATAAGTTGTTCTAACATGCATGAAAATGGTACAGATGGATTCCTTGAATTTTTCTGATAATTTTTCATATATAATTTATTTAATTTGGAGTTACGGTTGAATTTCTATGAATTTTTGAAGTTTTAGCTATTTTCTGGAATTTCCTGAATTATAATAAATCCAGAAAATACTTATTGCGTCAGCATTGCGTCACTATGACGTCAGCGGGTCAACGGGCTGGTCCAGGTCAATCCTGACCTGTGGGTCCCATCCGTCAGTGACTAACCTAACTAATCTAATTTAGTTAGCGGCCTGGGGCCCATTGTCAGTGTCTATTAAACTAACTAATATTTAGTTAACACTAATCCTAGCCTAATTAACAGGCCGGCCCCACATGTCATGGACACAGGGGGGGGGGGTCCCGCCGTGGTCAAAGTGGGTCAAACCCACCGGCGACTTGACGCCGGCGAGGCCAGCCGCGGTGGCGAGCCTCGGGTTTGCGTCTCCGGCGACCAAACGGCCGGCCGAGTGCACACGCGGGGAGCTGGGGCTCGCCTGTATCCAGGGAGGCTTGCGGCAGCAGCGGGGACGGCCGGAGCTCGCCGGAAACGAGCTCGAGGCGGCGCCGGCGTTCGGTTGTTTCTGGCTACGGGGCTGCTGCGGCCGTGGTATCGCGTTCGTGGCACCTACAGCAGCTACGCGAGGCAGCGAGCATGTTGGACACAACGCCCGGACCAAATGGTCGCCGGAGTCATGTCGGCGGTGAGTGCAGGCGGCAACACAGTCGGGCGAAAGGGGCGAGGCGGCTACGGCGTGCCAGAGAGGGAACGGAGAGGGGGAAAAGGTTCGGTGGCTCACGGCGGTTGCAGCGGACGTCGAAGCAGGCTCGGGGAAGGCCGGACGGCGACGAGTCGATGATGGGGATCCGCGGCGGCCGGCGATGAAGAAGAGGCCGGTGACGGTGTTTTGAGGCATCCGGCGTCGAGTGAGTCGACGGGGAGGACGAGGAGGTCGAAACGGAGGCCATGGACACGTCGGCGAGGCGGGGGAGGGCCTGTGGCCGCGGTGGTTCTAGTCGGCGGCTACGGCTGCATTCGGTGGTTGCGCGCGAGGGAGCCAGAGGAGGAGAGGAGCTCGGGGAAAGAATGAGAGGGGTCCGAGGGGTTGCGTGGCCGTCTCCGTGGCGCTGGAAGGGCCTCGAGGGCGTGAGGCAGGCAGGGAGGAGGCCACGGCGTCGCCAGCGCTCGCCACCGAGCTGCTTCGGGGCGAGGGGAGGAAGACGACAGGGGGGTAGCGGTGGCGGGCTGGGCCACTGGAGGAGCTGGGCCGGCTGGGCTGAGAGGTGAGCGCCAGGTAAGTACTCTCTCTCTCTCTCTGTTATTTCTATTTAATTCTGTTTTCTATTTTGCAGGTTTGTTTTGAATTTGGTTTTGAAACCAATTCAATTTATTTTGCTTCTGACAATATTTTTAGGAGCTAAAAGAATTAAAACAATGCTCCACAAAAATATTTCAGAATTATTGGACCTATATTTATTTAACAGTAGATATAAGTCCAATTCAAATAGCTATTGATTTAATTCAAATACCCAAAATAAATGTTTCTGGGATACCGAAAATATTGGTTTGGATTTTACCTCTTGCCAATATTTCCAGAGGATAACAAGAACATTTTCTTGGACTTATTTGAAGCAATTTTTATCTTGATCATTTTTTTAAAGGATTCTGAGGCTTTGAAAATTCCTCAATTCAAATTTCATTTGAATTTAAACATGATGCAGCAACCAAGCTAGTCCAAGGCCAGGGTAAAGCTAGGGATGTGACAACTCACCCCTACTAAATAAGAATCTCGTCCCGAGATTCAAGACGTGAGGTAAGAAGACAGAGGGGACACGGAACTGACACAGTCTTCATGATCCATTATCCTCCTCAAAGATGTTGATTCATTGCTTCAAATTGATCTCGATGTCTTCGCTTTCGAGATCTTCATCCAACACGATGACAACAGAAAGAAACTCTACAGGAATCGATCTTCTCGAAGGTCGAGCAACTCACGGAATGAGACATAGGACCATCTCTCGGGTTGAGACACGAGATACACATCAAGAGGGGTGGAAAGAAACGGATGACGAAGGTGCACTAGGTAGACAATAATTTCACGCTTAAGAAGGTGGTAATCGATTGCCAACGTAGCGAGGAGTTGAGTTGCCATGATACCACAATGAGGCATCTTAGGGATGGTGACTCGTAGATATATCCCCTTAAGTGGCAAGAAGAACTACCTTTGATTCAGAGATCATTGAAACTCTTTAAACCAGCCTAAGGCAATTCTCGAGCGATCGTTTGGAGGGGGTCGGTGGAATGGCATACTCGGACTTGGATGATGTGGATTACCTTGTTGAAGACAACGTAATGGATGAATTTGCTTGCCACCGGAAATGGAAGAGACCCATGGTAGAATGGCACATTGGCGGTGCAAGCTAGGAACAAAATGCAAATGCTAGGAATGATTCTGGTAACTGGGGAAGAACCCAACAATAAAGAGTGAATTCACTGTTGGAGTGGTTATAGCATAACCGACGAGACTAGGAGCAATCCCGGCTAGTGCCGGCGATAATACCTAGCGCTTGTGCGTGCTCTCAAGAACTTGAGCATTTCCACATTCATCAAGGTTTTACCAATATCCGTGTCAAGGATCCTGGCAACACATTTTGCTACCACGATGAATGATGATGGATGATGCAGATGCAAAGGAAGATAACACTTCTCAGATTTCATCTTAGCGAAGCCAAGGAAATAAAATCTGGATGATCGACCGAGAGACATTTAGCACTCCGCTTCTAATGTTCTTCTTGATGTGCTAGTGTAACCCATTCATAGATATGGTTTGATATCTAGAACATCAAGTAAAAGGTCGGACTTCGGGAGCAATAGAATCCATAAGGAACAGTTACGGAGGTAAATCCTACGAAATCCTTATGGGGAGGTGGCCAACTTCTTCAATCAAGATACTACAATAATAGGTCTTTCGGCTGGGTGGTGCTGGCCACGACATCCACTTTACCAGTTATCGAGGAACCAATATTATAGTTCTTGGGGAAATGTTCCAACCATCATATCTGCCTGAGATTCAGATCTGGTTGGTGTCAGGATATTCCAGACCCATCGAGTCTAGGAAGAAAAATGAGAGTTTGCAACACAAATCGACGAGATGACGTTGCGGGATTCTCGGAAGATGAACTACGATAGCAAGCTCCAAAACATGAGCTGGTTCTGCTACAAACATCTGAACACGTTGTCCCAGACAAGCATGCCCACATGGTAGTCTTACAATAAAACACTACCGAGTTCTGGTTGGGAACCATCAGCGAGGATATCGAAGTTCTTTCATAAGTCCGGATTAGCTCTTATGAAGATACTCCTTCTCCTTGAACAAATCAATCAGTGGCTTGGTGTGCTAGGGATACATATAGATTGAAGGTTGCAAGTCTGCAAACCACAGCATTCTTCGCACGTGTGCATGACTGATTTGGAATGATTCCAAAGAAAGCAACATTGACTTTCTCGAATCCACGGCGGCAACTTGCATCAGATGCACATGAATTAAAGGAAGTCACTACCTTCATCCAAACATATGCTTCATGAGCTAGCATGAGAAAATGCTTTCAAAAGTTTCCAACACTAGCTTAATGTTCAGCAAAATTATGGAGAAGACAAGGATGTTGTCAATGGGCACAACAACAATTCATCTGGGTTTCCTTTTAAAAGGAATTCCATAGTTAAGTGAACACGTGATAGCATTGGTCAGACCCAAAAGATATAATGGTGTATGCTCGGGGGATCAACCACGAGTAAGACAGCATTACGAGCATCGTTGGTACTGATTTGATTTGACGATAGCCCACACTCAAATCAAAGGATTGATAAGACAATAGGTCCAGCAACTGATCACAGGGACCAATCGATGAAGATATCATCTTTCTTCAACACACACTACACAAGAATATCCCTTTGGAACGAACTAAGTTAGGCAAGCTTTTATCTTCCAACTCTCCAAGTTGTTGTCTAGCTTAACCAACTAGCTCAGGGGTATCCAACACGGATTCTTGGAGAAAGGGGTGGTTTACAGGATAAACCAACTTGATCACGAGCTTAACATAACAGTCAGGTGACAACCTGGTGATACTTCCGAGAAGATATTTGGAAAGTCACGAACCACCGGTATGTTACTAAGCTCGAGAACAATCTCGCTTTTGAGGGCAAGACGATATGATCAAATGAGTGAGGACTTGACAAGATCCTAACTCATCAATCGAAGGGTGCACCGAAATAAGGACTAGGTAGCACGATCAGTCTTAGAAGGATGATTCAAAAACCAACACGCTAAGAATGAAATTATTATCCTTTAACTACCAAGCAACGAGGTCGCTGGGAGTATTGATTTCACACATCACAATTCATTTGTCGGTATTCCGGTTGCATCAACACGAGGGCCGAGGAATGACTAATGATGGTGAGAAGTATCACTACATCAAAATTCATGAGAGTTGGTGCAGTTCTCATGACAATTCTGACATAAAGAGGGTAATACTCCAAGGTAGAACAGAACCAAAAGCTGGATTAGCAATTTGATCTGCGGAGCACAACTTCTTTGACCCAATCCTGGATAGGGAAGAGGTACTGGAGTTTGTTTCTCCTAGTCATTCCGCGATGGAATGGCTTGACGGACCACAAGAGTAATAGGCATCGATAAACGAACGCACGCATACTCTTGACTATCAATTGATAGACGAAGGTCAGTAGACAGCTAAAGAGGGACAACTCAAAGGAACATATAACTTTCTGAGTTGTGGATGCATAGATTAGTATGTCGAACCAAGTTCAACAAGTTTCTTCCGAATAACCCATGCAGAAAAGTAGAACTGGCAGGGTCACAATATATAATGGAGAACTCATCGAGAGCACTCTTGTTGTCATCTTTTGGTTCAGAAGAACTTCTGCCAAGAATGGTTCATGGTAATTGGAAGAAGGATGTACCACGAACCTCGAGGGCTATCGCAAAGGTTACTAATATCCTAAAGGAACTAGCAAACCCTATCAACATGAAGTAAGTAGAGTGAATCTCGGGTTCAAAACCCAAGGAGTAGAATACCTACTACTAAGTAGCATCACGGGATGCTTTCGAGAATGATGGCCAGAATCATCACACTGGAAACACAAATCATGGCTAAATTACTAGATGATCCCCTAGGACACCTAGGGTCATAATAATATCTCCAACATATTTGTCGAGGCAACAGAGTACCTCAACTCACCGATTAGTGTGGTTAATCTGGCCCAAAGGAACATTGAAACGGGAAGAAAGGATTTGCAAATGCATCAGACTACTTAGAAACCTGGGATGACTCGGACAGCATAACGGCTGTAAATGCTCAGAAAAGATTTGAGACATTCACAAAAATGGTGGCATAACCACTCAGAAGCACAATATCAAGGTTTCGAGATCAACAATTAACATACGGAAGTAGTAGGAACTGAACTGACAATTAAATCCAACAATCTTATAAGTCCACTGATTAGTAACACGTGATCCTAATAGAAAGAAGGGATAGCCTAGTTCTTAATCCCCGTAGAAGAGAAGATGATGACTCAGATCAGAAGGGCATGAGGTAAAGGAGTAAAAAGAGCCTTACGTTCCATCCCACAATCAATTCCCTTACATAACTAAAGAATTTCTAGACTCAACTTCGACCAGTTTGGCTTGGTAATCCTACAGGCAGTCAAGCTCTGATACCAACGCTGTCAGGACCCCGACTCAATGCCACATCGATCTAGCATGTAACACCTCATATCACTTTGCGGCCTCACGCATGGTATTCCCACGGGTGTCGCCTTACCTTTGCCCGGGACCGTTTGCGCCTTTTGGCACACGTATATGACAGTGTCGCTAGCATCCATATGATAAGGAGCCCGGGCTGACATGGCTAGTCGTAAACCCAAAGTGGCACAGACTTACAGGGACAGGCATCCATGACCCAGCATCGAACGTGTCGGTCATCAGCGAGTGAATCCAGGCTGTAGCACTGGGCTAGCAGGACTCCGGTGAACCGGGCTGTAGCGGGCTAACAGGACTCTGGTATTCATCGTGTGACATTTCCCCGAAGGGACAGACACAGGAACGAAGAAGGACACATGCCGGCCAGCCTAAGTGTTCCGGAGCAGTAGCAAGCTACCATGGCTCAGTGAAACACTAGGAGACATTTCCCCGTAAGAGAGGCTACTAAAGATAAACAACTAGATGGTCAGATCCCACACATACCAAGCATTTCAATAACATACACACAATATGCTCGATATGTGCAAATACAACATGGCATCACAACATGACGCTATGACTCAAGTAATTTATCAATAGGCTCCGAGGAGCGAGATATTACAAACATGGGTCTCATGACCCAACATTCAGAGCATACAAGTCAAAGCACATGCGGAAGCTTAACATGTCTGAGTACAGACATCTGTAAATGAAAAAGGCTGAGAAGCCTGACTATCTACCAATCCTGCCGAGGCACAAGATCGTAGCTGAGGTAACAAGCTAAACGTCGAAGTCCACGTGGAACTACTAGTGAGACCGAAGTCTCTCTGCAAAAACATAAAATAGGCAAACGTGAGTACAAATGTACCCAGCAAGACTTACATCAGAACTATCTACATATGCATCATTATCAACAAAGGGGACGATGGGGTTTAACTGCAGCAAGCCAGCTTTGACTCGGTGGCTATCCTAAACTACGACTGCGAGTAACTCTTTTGAGGTGGCGCACACGAGTCCACATATTCACCAACCAATACACCACTATGGAACCGCTCCCGTCTCCCTACGAGAACGCCATCCATAGCACTCACGCTTATCTTGCGTATTTTAGAGTATCCACTTTCACTTGTCTATGAACTGATATAAGCAACCCAGAAGTCCTTTTCCGCGGACACGGCTATTCGAATAGATCATATTAACCCTGCAGGGGTGTACTTCTTCACACACGCTCTCACCACTTACCGCCATTTACACGACATGTACTCGGCAACCTTCAAGCGGAAGCCCAACGTGGGTGTCGGCCACGGCCTGCCTAAACACTCAAGTCTCTAGTCCAGGTTTATCGCCTATTCGGGTTCCATCCATGAGGAGATCCGGCCGGAGTTTCGCTCACAGCCCCAAACGATGTGAACAGGGTTCCGTGACACCAAACGGGCGCCCGGTTTACCCGGCCACGTGCCTACCGCATCACAGCCCACCCCTACGGTCAGCGCTGTCCACGGCCTCCAGCATACTACAAACACCAGAAACTACTTGCAACTCCTGGACAGAGGACAAGGGTGATTAAGAAGCCGAGAGGGTCCATTGGTTTTGGGCCCAATGCGTGGTAGTAGCTGAATCATGGATCACAAACACAGAACTCAGTTCCTGAGGACGGCTGCAATGAGACAACCCACCATGTACTCCTACATGGCCTCTCACCGCTACCTTTACCAAATCGTGTTCACACACTTAGCTCACACACAGTAGGACATGTTCACACACCTCTGATTCATCCCCGATGAATCAGACCCGACTCAACTCTAAGCAGTAGCAGGCATGACAAACAAGCATGAATGAGTAGGCACAACAGGGCTCAAACAACTCCTACTCATGCTAGTGGGTTTCATCTATTTACTGTGGAATGACAGGTCATGCAGAGGATAAAGGGGTTCAGCTACCGCAGCAAGTAACAGATGAATCGTTGTTGTCCTAATGTAGTAAAAGAGAGCAGGAGCGAGAGAGTGGGATTTTATCGGAATGAACAAGGGGGTTTTGCTTGCCTGGCACTTCTGAAGATAACATTGAGTCTTCATCAGTGTCAACGATCACATCGTCGGTATCACGTCTATCGAGAGGGGACAAATACCGGCAATACAGAAGGGAACACAATCAATGCAATACACAATATGATGCATGATCATGACATGGCAAAATGAATGTGTTTTTGAGCTAATGCAACTAGCAACAGATTAAATGAAGTTGGTTTGAATACAAGATTCAAATTCAAACTCCATATGTGATTATTCAAATGCCATTTAATTGATTTGTGCTAAACAGCAGCTATAAGTTGTTCTAACATGCATGAAAATGGTACAGATGGATTCCTTGAATTTTTCTGATAATTTTTCATATATAATTTATTTAATTTGGAGTTACGGTTGAATTTCTATGAATTTTTGAAGTTTTAGCTATTTTCTGGAATTTCCTGAATTATAATAAATCCATAAAATACTTATTGCGTCAGCATTGCGTCACTATGACGTCAGCGGGTCAACGGGCTGGTCCAGGTCAATCCTGACCTGTGGGTCCCATCCGTCAGTGACTAACCTAACTAATCTAATTTAGTTAGCGGCCTGGGGCCCATTGTCAGTGTCTATTAAACTAACTAATATTTAGTTAACACTAATCCTAGCCTAATTAACAGGCCGGCCCCACATGTCATGGACACAGGGGGGTCCCGCCGTGGTCAAAGTGGGTCAAACCCACCGGCGGCTTGACGCCGGCGAGGCCAGCCGCGGTGGCGAGCCTCGGGTTTGCGTCTCCGGCGACCAAACGGCCGGCCGAGTGCACGCGCGGGGAGCTGGGGCTCGCCCGCATCCAGGGAGGCTTGCGGCAGCAGCGGGGACGGCCGGAGCTCGCCGGAAACGAGCTCGAGGCGGCGCCGGCGTTCGGTTGTTTCTGGCTACGGGGCTGCTGCGGCCGTGGTATCGCGTTCGTGGCACCTACAGCAGCTACGCGAGGCAGCGAGCATGTTGGACACGATGCCCGGACCAAATGGTCGCCGGAGTCGTGTCGGCGGTGAGTGCAGGCGGCGACACAGTCGGGCGAAAGGGGCGAGGCGGCTACGGCGTGCCAGAGAGGGAACGGAGAGGGGGAAAAGGTTCGGTGGCTCACGGCGGTTGCAGCGGACGTCGAAGCAGGCTCGGGGAAGGCCGGACGGCGACGAGTCGATGATGGGGATCCGCGGCGGCCGGCGATGAAGAAGAGGCCGGTGACGGTGTTTTGAGGCATCCGGCGTCGAGTGAGTCGACGGGGAGGACGAGGAGGTCGAAACGGAGGCCATGGACACGTCGGCGAGGCGGGGGAGGGCCTGTGGCCGCGGTGGTTCTAGTCGGCGGCGACGGCTGCATTCGGTGGTTGCGCGCGAGGGAGCCAGAGGAGGAGAGGAGCTCGGGGAAAGAATGAGAGGGGTCCGAGGGGTTGCGTGGCCGTCTCCGTGGCGCTGGAAGGGCCTCGAGGGCGTGAGGCAGGCAGGGAGGAGGCCACGGCGTCGCCAGCGCTCGCCACCGAGCTGCTTCGGGGCGAGGGGAGGAAGACGACAGGGGGGTAGCGGTGGCGGGCTGGGCCACTGGAGGAGCTGGGCCGGCTGGGCTGAGAGGTGAGCGCCAGGTAAGTACTCTCTCTCTCTCTGTTATTTCTATTTAATTCTGTTTTCTATTTTGCAGGTTTGTTTTGAATTTGGTTTTGAAACCAATTCAATTTATTTTGCTTCTGACAATATTTTTAGGAGCTAAAAGAATTAAAACAATGCTCCACAAAAATATTTCAAAATTATTGGACCTATATTTATTTAACAGTAGATATAAGTCCAATTCAAATAGCTATTGATTTAATTCAAATACCCAAAATAAATGTTTCTGGGATACCGAAAATATTGGTTTGGATTTTACCTCTTGCCAATATTTCCAGAGGATAACAAGAACATTTTCTTGGACTTATTTGAAGCAATTTTTATCTTGATCATTTTTTTAAAGGATTCTGAGGCTCTGAAAATTCCTCAATTCAAATTTCATTTGAATTTAAACATGATGCAGCAACCAAGCTAGTCCAAGGCCAGGGTAAAGCTAGGGATGTGACACTCGCTATGCTGAAGAGGACATTGCAACTGATGCACGTAGGCAGGGGAAGTTCCGTGACGGCCTTCAAGCTGACATCAAGCTCGCACTTCTAGTGCACGACTTTGCTGATTTCGCCACCTTGGTGAATAAGGCCATCAATGTTGAGACTGGTCTGCAAGAACACCAGAGCTCTCAAAGGCGCAACCGTGACACGGGCTCATCTTCGGACCCGCCCTCGCAGAAGCGTAAGATATGGATCCCGAACAGCATGTACCGTCCAAATGCACCAGCCCCAAGGCAGTCTTACGCTGCACCTCGTCTGCCTACTGCTCCAACTAGGCAGCCAAGGCTTCCAGCTCCGCCACCCCAAGCTCCTGTTCCCACTCCCAATAATGGCCTGTGCTACAAGTGTGGTCAACCAGGTCACCATGCTAGGGATTGCATTCAGAATCAGAATCAACTGGCCCTTCCAGCCGCTGGCCGTGGAAACAACCAGACCCGCAATAACAATGCCAAGTCTTATGGCCGTGTTCATGCCAACCACGTTGATCTGAATGAATCTCAAGACCAGCCTGCTACTGTGATGGGTACACTCCTCGTAAATTCAGTACCAGCATCCGTTTTATTTGATACTGGTGCATCGCATTCATTCATGTCTGAAGATTTCGCATTCATGCATGGCATTAAAAGTGAAGACATGAATGCTTCACTATTAGTACACACCCCTGCGGGCCAATGTCGAACCTCCATGATTTGCAACAACGTCCCCGTTGAAATCGAAGGACTGGAATTCCTTGTCTCACCCATCGTACTGAAGTCTTGTAGCATTGACCTCATTCTGGGAATGAATTGGTTAATGGCGCATACTGCCTCTATAGTTTGCGCCACTAAGACCGTTCATCTGCTACACCCTTCCGATGAAATAGTCACTTACCGAGCTCATCTGGTGCAAAATGCCGAGGCAAGGCTCTATGCATTGAATGCATTGAACGCTGCACCACTCGAGGGTATTGAAAACATTCCTTTCGTGCGTGACTTCCTCGACGTCTTTCCAGAAGAACTCCCAGGGATTCCCCCTGCTAGAGCTGTCGAATTCGTCATCGACTTGAAACCAGGCACCACTCCTATAGCCAAGCGACCCTACAAGATGCCGCCGCATGAACTCCTTGAGCTTAAGGAGGAAATCGATAAATCTCTTCGAAGTGGTTTCATTCGCCCAAGTTGCTCTCCTTGGGGAGCACCTTCTCTCTTTGTCAAGAAGAAAGATGGGACAAACCGATTGGTCCAAGACTACCGTCCTATAAATCAAGCTACCATTCAGAATAAGTATCCTCTTCCTCGGATCAATGATCTGTATGATCAACTGGCTGGTTCATCAGTGTTCTCTAAACTCGACTTGAGGTTGGGTTACCACCAGATCCGTGTTCGTGAGGAGGATATCCCCAAGACCGCCTTTGTGACTCGTTATGGTTCATACAAGTACACCGTCATGTCTTTCGGCTTAACCAATGCTCCAGCCACCTTCTCTCGCCTGATGAACTATATATTCATGGATTACCTCGACAAGTTCGTCGTGGTTTATCTGGATGATATCCTGATATTTTCCAAGAGTGAAGAAGAACATGTTGAACATCTTCGTCTTGTGCTGGAAAAGCTATGAGAGCATCAGCTATATGCCAAGTTCTCCAAGTGTGAATTCTGGCTGCCCGAAGTAACCTATCTCGGGCATGTCATCTCTAAGGATGGTATTGCCGTCAACCCTGAACGAGTTCAGGCTATTCTCGATTGGACTCCTCCGAAGAACGTTAAGCAAGTCAGAAGTTTTCTCGGTCTCGCCAGCTACTGCCGTCGATTCGTCGAGAACTTCTCCAAGATTGCCAGGCCTCTGACTAACCTATTGCATAAGGGCGTCAAGTTCCAATGGACAGATAAATGTCAGGAAAGTTTCCAGGCACTCAAGGACAAGTTGACTTCTGCCCCAGTACTAGCTCCTCCTGATACTAAGAAGGACTTCATCATTTACTGCGACGCTTCCCGTCAAGGATTAGGCTGTGTCCTAATGCAAGAGCGCAAAGTGGTTGCTTATGCCTCTCGGCAATTGCGCCCTCACGAAGAGAACTACCCAGTTCACGACCTCGAACTTGCTGCTGTCATTCATGCGCTAAAACAGTGGCGACATTACCTACTCGGTAATCGTTGCGAGATCTTCACTGACCACCAAAGTCTGAAGTATCTGTTTACTCAGCCAGACCTGAACCTCCGTCAGCAGAGATGGATGGAGACTGTTGCAGACTTTAATTTGGGTATTTCCTATACACCAGGCAAGGCTAATGTAATGGCTGATGCCTTGAGCCGCAAGTCTTACTGCAACCACCTCCAGGTTCACAAAGTTCAGCCCTCACTTGTTGAAGAATTCAGAATGCTAAACCTCCATATTGTTCCTCCGGGTACACTCGCTCCCCCTCCTCCGGAGTTCCGCAAGATGAATCTCCGTGTTGTTTCCCAGGGTTCCCTCTATACCCTGGCTGTTGAACCCGATCTCGTGGGCACCATAAAGACAATGCAGGGATTTGACTCTGAAGTCTACAAGATTAAGCAAGACCTCAAAGAAGGAAGTCCCTCATCCTTCACTATTGCTGATGATGGCGCCTTGTACTTCAAAGGCCGCCTAGTGGTGCCGTGTAAGAAGGAAAACCTGAATATGACTCAGAAAGTTATGAAAGAAGCTCATGATACGCCTCTATGTATCCATCCTGGTAGTACGAAGATGTATCAAGACATTCGTCAGAGATTCTGGTGGTCTAATATGAAGCAAGACATTGCTCGCTATGTTGCTGAGTGTGACGTTTGCCGTCGTATCAAAGCAGAACATCAAAGGCCTGCTGGAACTCTGCAACCTATCTCTGTTCCTGAATGGAAATGGGACCATGTCGAGATGGACTTCGTTACTGGATTTCCCAAATCGCAAAAGGGTAATGATGCTATTCTTGTCGTCATTGACCGACTTTCTAAGGTTGCACATTTTCTGGCGGTCAAAGAAACGATCACTGCTAGTCAGCTTGCAACTCTCTACATGTCCAGAATTGTTTCGCTTCACAGTATTCCACTGGTTATCAGTTCAGACCGTGGCAGTTTATTCACTTCAAGATTTTGGGCAAGTTTCCAAGAAGCTATGGGCACTCATCTGTCTTTCAGCACTGCGTTTCATCCGCAGTCACAAGGGCAAGTTGAACGTGTCAACCAAGTTCTCGAAGACATGCTTCGAGCTTGTGTTATTTCCTTCGGCAAGAAATGGGAGGAATCTCTCCCGTATGCTGGGTTCTCTTATAATAATAGCTATCAAGCTAGTCTGAAGATGGCCCCCTTCGAAGTGTTATATGGACGAAAGTGCCGAACCCCTCTGTACTGGTCAGAAACTGGGGAACGTCCACTCTTCGGTCTGGATATTATCCAACATGCCGAAGAGCAAGTCCGCATTATTCGCGAGAATCTCAAGACTGCTCAGTCACGCCAAAAGAGTAATTATGACCGTCATCATAAAGACATGGTCTATCAACCTGGCGAAAAGGCCTATCTTCGCGTTACACCAATGAAGGGTGCTCACCGCTTCGGGATCAAGGGCAAGCTAGCTCCTCGCTATATTGGCCCATTCACTATTCTCGAGAGGCATGGAAAAGTGGCATATCAACTGGAGCTTCCGTCGAACCTTTCTCAGGTTCACGATGTGTTCCACGTGTCGCAGCTCCGTCGCTGCTTCAAGGACCCAATCCGAGCAGTGGATCATGAAGTGCTCGAATTGCAACAGGACCTCTCCTATAAAGAGCATCCGGTCCGCATTCTTGACCAAGCTGAACGCCGCACACGCCAGAAGGCGATCAAGTTCCTCAAAGTCCAGTGGTCGCACCATTCTGAAGATGAAGCCACTTGGGAACGTGAGGATCGCCTGCGTGATGAATACCCCGCACTGTTTCCTTCTACCTCCTAAATCTCGGGACGAGATTTCTTGTAGTGGAGGAGATTTGTAACGCCCAGATAATTAGGCTACAGTAAAACTCTTCTAATGATGCCATGGCATCCGTGTTAGTGTTGCTAATCAAGTGGTAGTTCAAAATCATTGCAAATTCAAAATATGAATTAGTGACAAACACCCTAAGTTTTCAAAAGGCAAAGCGAAAATGTTCGGGGGTTGCCAAATATTGCACTGGTAATTATGGTGAAGCAAACACCATTTTATAAAATGCCTAAATGCCCTAAAACTAAATAAAACAGAAAGGGAAAATAAATAAAAGAAAGAGATTACAAAAAAAACAAAAAAAGGGGGGAAGCCCCCTGGACCAGGCAGCCCAACCCACCCGCACGGCCACCGCCCAACCCCCCTGGCCTGCAGCCAGCCTGGCCGGCCCAGCCGGCCCAGCTCCCGCACCGCGTCCCCTTCCCCTGTTCCCCCGACCCGGGTCGGAACAGGGCACGTCCCAGCCGAACCCCCCCTCGCCGGCGACGAGACGAGGGGATAAGGACGCCGACGCCGCGCCCCCTCGGTCTCTCCTCCCACTCGCCCCTACTCTCCCCTTGGTCCTTGCGCCTTCCCCCTCAGATCCACCGCGCTCCCCTTCGTTCCCCTCCGTAACCGAGCACCGCCGTCGCCATGGCTGCGCCATAGCCGCGGCCACCGGCCACCCCGCGCCTCGCTAGCACGTCCACGAGACGCGCCGACGACCTCTACCTCGGCTACGCCTCGCCATCGAGCTCGAGGAGCACCGCAGGCCACGGATCGAGTCATCTGCTTCCTCGACGGCCGCCGGCGATCCCCTTCCTCCCGGGCGAGCTCTGCTGCTCCTAAGCCACCACGGGTCTTTCTTGACCGCTCGGTGAGCTCCACTCCGTCCTCTCCCCTCTCCTTCTTCGCCTCATTGCGCCCTAGCTAGCTGCCGCCGAAGCACCCGAGCGTCCCGTCGCGGATCTCGTCGCCGGCGCCCTTCCAGTGACCAAATGGTCACGGGGCCGAGCCCCTTGTGCTCAGCGCGTCGCGCAGCTCCCCCTGGCCTTCCCGTTAGCCCCGGAGCGTGCTGAGTCGCCGTGGTCGTCTCGCGCCCGAACCACCTCACCGCCAATGAGCTCGCCACGCTCGTTTCCGGCCACCACTGCCCGCGCAACCACCACATACCGACGCGTCGTCGTCTCGCCGTTCTAACGCGCCCGGCCGCGCTCGCTTTGGTGCTCCGTAGCATGATTCCGGCCAACTCCGGCGAGGCACCGCCACTGTTTTGGTCGCCGGAGTCACTCCGGCGCCGGCCGCTGACGTGGCTGGCCTGGGGCCACCCCAGAGCCACTGCTAGTGGGCCCTGCAGGTCCTAGTTGACTGGGTTGACCCAGTCAACTGCTGACATGGCAGCTACTGCCACTGACATGCGGGCCCCATGTCTTAAACGAATAAAAATAAATAGATAAATTGCTAATTAATTAAATTAGTTAATTAAACACTAATCTCTCACTGACTACCGGGCCCCACCCACTAATTAACCCAATTTAGTTAGTTTTAGAATTCTGTTAATGTCCCTGACAATGACATGTGGGTCCCACTGGACCCACCTGTCTGGTTTGACTGGTCAACTGACCAGTTGACCTGCTGACATCACTATGATGTCATGCTGACGTCATCATTCACTGTTTTGGATAATGTTGGAATTAAATAACTAATTAAAATTAGAAAATGATTTAAATCTTTAGAAAATCATATCTTTTAATCCGTAACTCGGATGAAAATACTTTCTACATGAAAGTTGCTTAGAACGACGGGACGATTCCGGATACGCAGTCCGTTCGTCCGCCACACACCCCTAACCTATCGAACTCGCAACTTTCCCCCTCCGGCTCCTCTGCCCGAAAACGCGAAACCCCGGGAATACTTTCCCGGATGTTTCCCCCCTTCGTCGGTATCACCTACTACCGCGATTGGGCACACCTAGCATCGTTACTTGTCATGTCATGCATCGATATGCATTTGTTTGCATTGTATTCATTGTTTCTTCCCCCTCTTCTCTCCGGTAGACTACGAGACCGACGTTGCTGCTGCCTAGTTCGACTACGGAGTTGACGACCCCTCCTTCTTGCCAGAGCAACCAGGCAAGCCCCCCCCCCTTGATCACCAGATATCGCCTATTCTCTTCTATACTGCTTGCATTAGAGTAGTGTAGCCTGTTACTGCTTTCCGTTGATCCTATTCTGATGCATAGCCTGACATTGTTGCTACATCTGTTGATACCTTACCTGCAATCCTAAATGCTTAGTATAGGATGCTAGTTTATCATCATTGGCCCTACATTCTTGTCGGTCTGCCTTGCTATACTATTGGGCCGTGATCACTTGGGAGGTGATCACGGGTATATACTATACATACATACATACTATACAGATGGTGACTAAAGTCGGGTCAGCTCGAAGAGTACCCGCGAGTGATTCACGGATTGGGGGCTGAAAGGACCTTTATCCCGACGGCCCTCTATGTGGATCTTTGTGGCGGAGCGACATGGCGGGTTGAGACCGCCTAGGAGAGAGGTGGGCCTGGCCCTGTTCGGCGTTCGCGGATACTTAACACGCTTAACGAGATCTTGGTATTTGATCTGAGTTGGCTACGAGCCTATACGCACTAACCATCTACGCGGGAGTAGTTATGGGTATCCCGACGTCGTGGTATCAGCCGAAGCACTTCAGACGTCAGCGCCGGAGCGGCGCGCGCCGGATTGGAACGTAAGCCTGCTCTTGTATTAAGGGGGCTAGTTCTGCTTCCGGCCGCCCTCGCAACGTGCAGGTGTGCTATGGGCGATGGGCCCAGACCCCTGTGCGCTTAGGTTTAGACCGGCGTGCTGGCCTCTCTGTTTTGCCTAGGTGGGGCTGCGACATGTTGATCTTCCGCGGCCGGGCATGACCCAGGAAAGTGTGTCCGGCCAAATGGGATCAAGCGTGTTGGGTAAGTTGGTGCACCCCTGCAGGGAAGTTAATCTATTCGAATAGCCGTGATCTTCGGTAACAGGACGACTTGGAGTTGTACCTTGACCTTATGACAACTAGAACCGGATACTTAATAAAACACACCCTTCCAAGTGCCAGATACAACCGGTGGTCGCTCTACCTCAGGGATATGAGGAGGGGATCGCCGGGTAGGATTATGCTATGAGGTGCTATTTGGAGATGCTACATGGAGATGCTACTTGGACGACTTCAATCTACTCTCTTCTACTTGATGCAAGACGGTGGCTGCGAGAAGCGTAGTCTTCGACAGGATTAGCTATCCCCCTCTTATTCTGGCATTCTGCAGTTCAGTCCACTGATATGGCCTCCTTACACATATACCCATGCATATGTAGTGTAGTTCCTTGCTTGCGAGTACTTTGGATGAGTACTCACGGTTGCTTTCTCCCCCCTTTTTCCCCTTTCCTTTCTTTCTGGTTGTCGCAACCAGAGGCTGGAGTCCAGGAGCCAGACGCCACCGTCGATGACGACCCCTACTACACTGGAGGTGCCTACTACTACGTGCTGCCCGCTGATGACGACCGGGAGTAGTTTAGGAGGATCCCAGGCAGGAGGCCTGCGCCTCTTTCGATCTGTATCCCAATTTGTGCTAGCCTTCTTAAGGCAAACTTGTTTAACTTATGTCTGTGCTCAGATATTGTTGCTTCCGCTGACTCGTCTATGATCGAGCACTTGTATTCGAGCCCTCGAGGCCCCTGGCTTGTATTATGATGCTTGTATGACTTATTTATGTTTTAGAGTTGTGTTGTGATATCTTCCCGTGAGTCCCTGATCTTGATCGTACACATTAGCGTGCATGATTAGTGTACGATTGAATCGAGGGCGTCACAGCGACAACGGCCGACGGGGGAGGACCGGGGCGGGGGAGGGGGAGGGGGTTGAGGGGGGGATCGAGTGAGTGTGGATCGGATAGAGAGGAGAGTGGGTGGTGAGATAGCTAGTTTTAGCAGTAGCACGGTGCACGTAAAGGTGCTACTGCTAAACTACCTAGCAGTAGCGCCCTTCTATTTAACGCGCTGCTACTATAACTAGCTCCGTGGCGGGGTCGTGGGAATTGTAGCAGTAGCGTGTCTTAGAGGTGGCGCGCTACTGCTACTTTTCTTTCAGCAGCGAGTTCTGGTGAAGTGCGCTACTGATAAATTGCAGCAGTGCCTTATTTTAAAACCCGCTGCTGGTAAGATCCTGTGTATAGGCTTTTCCCTAGTAGTGTGAATTTGGAGTAAAAGTTTGCTGCCAAATGCCGCATGCACCACCTTCCCTCTAGATCCGGCCACCCCCACTCTTCTGACGACTCCTTAATTATGTCTCGAGGACTTAATAATCCTGTGTTGCGATCAGAGATGATGCAAACACCTAAATGTTCTTTCACGACACCCATCTTCACACAGCTCAGGAACCACAACCAGCTATCTTTGTTCTCGCTCTCGACCAGTGCGTATGCAATAGGAAGAAGCTGATTATTTGCATCTGCTTCAATCGCCACCAATAGTGTGCCCTTGTACTTTCCAGTGAGAAAGGTACCATCAACTGATAATACCTGGTGACAGTGCCTGAAGGTTTGTATAGTCTGGGCGAATGCCCAGAATAAGCGGTCTAGGATTAGCTCACCCGGGTTCTTTGGGTTTGGACGTTCTCTCCGCCAAACTTGAGTCCCCCTATTAGCACTTGCTATCTGATGAA
This sequence comes from Triticum dicoccoides, assembly GCF_002162155.2. Classification (NCBI taxonomy): domain Eukaryota; kingdom Viridiplantae; phylum Streptophyta; class Magnoliopsida; order Poales; family Poaceae; genus Triticum; species Triticum dicoccoides. The sequence goes on from NC_041385.1 coordinate 124,471,377, forward strand.
GCATTCTGGGGGCATAAGAATAGGCCTCCTCATAGGTTCCATACAAGTTCTGGAATATCTTTTCCTTCACACGCCTAGCCTTGTTGTAGCTGACAGGGAAGCCAATCTGATCTTCTGCATTTTTTTTGCAAATCCCGAACACTAATGTTGAGACTTGCCTGCACAATCGTTTCCATCGCCTGTGCCACATATCTTGCTGTCACATTGCAGTGATTTGAAAGAGTCCCAGTTTGTTCACAGCTATGCTGCACTATTTTTGTGATATGCCATGACTGACATACCCCACGCTTCAGTCTAGCGAGAACTCTTCCGCAGCAACCTTTCGCGGTGTGGATGCATATGACCTTTAACTCTTTTTTATCAGTCTGCTTCACTCTATGCTGGCGGTGGAGGGCGATTGCATAGCTATGAATTGCCTGGTAAGCAGACTTCTTGTTTGGGAAAACCTGCCCAACCTCCAGACTCCCCGCTTCTAGGCCAAAAACAGAGTGAAATTCATTGGTGATGCTCATATCCTGTAAAAACCCAGGTTGCAGTGGCGCCGTGACCGCCCTCTAGGGAGGAACTTCTTCTTCTTCGCTTGACTCGGAAGACGCGGAAGAGTGATCATCATCATCTGGCGCCTCCGGCAATCCCTCCACGTGTTCGCTCATGTCAACGGTCGCAGACCAATATCCTGTGTCATACACAGGCTGGCCGCCCGTCGGTTCCGATGGGCCAACGCTAGGGGCTGATGTGATGGCCAACTCCACGTCACCACCCTTGCTACTGCATCCGGCAACATCAGTGACTGAAATGAACTCCACATACACCATCGGCTGACCAAACATTGAGTTATTGGGATTGCTTGCAAACCTCATGTACGACCCCCACGACTGATCACCTGTGACAGGCCACAAACCCCAACGGGCAGCTGTCCCATCATTTCCTCCGTCAACGACGAAGGCCTCCATTGTCATTTTCCCCCCTGCATCCCTGGGCCAAACACAGCTCGGATGCACCTTCTGACTGCTGTGTAACCCACGTTCACCATGTCTTTCACTACAACTGTAGTCAACCCACACAAGGACACATCCACCCCGAAAGGACCATCGCGTAAGACGTCCCCATAGTACATGAACAAATTTTCCATAGTACCTAACCAACATCCATATTTACATTTCAAATAATTAGTAACCGAACATTTAGTAGTAGTACGATGACAACATTTAGTAGTGGTACGACTAAAATAATAACCATATTTTCGTTACAAATATTCGGTTTGCTCTTTTAATCATTTGCTTAGACTTTAAGGGGTTGTTAGGTTAACGAGTATTTCAAGATTTTTTTTTCTCAAACTCGTCTACCAGCGTATAAAAAACTAAAACATTGTTTGCTTTTCTCTAACAAAATATCCTAAACTGGTTCTCGTAGCATGCAAAAACATAGCTTTTGGAAAAACAACTATTGGTAAAAGACGAACGTAATTACTTGCTATCCAAACAACCACTAAACATAATAGTAGCGATAATAACATTTTAATATCATATGAGTATAACATTTAATATCTTCCAGTTATATTTATTTTTCTTCATATCATACAATAATAATAATTTATTTACAAATATTAATATTCGCAGCGGCATGCATATTATTCACAACATTACATCAATATAAAAAATATTAACAAAATTACAACGTCATTTATACCTTAGCTCCAATATGGATGTGCTTGCGAATGCAATTAAGCGCCAAAATATTTCGAATAAATATCCGTCACCAGTATTATATGAACGGAGTCAACCTATTATCACATGAACATCAGTATTACACACGGAAAGGGACAACGAACATGGAAACAAAATTTCTCCAATCACGTCATCTCTGCCTTGTTTGCTACTAAGATGAATTATTTTACCTAATTACATACATCATTAAGTACATTAGCACGTAGTCTTAACATATAAAATTTAGATTATTGCGACATAACAAAGTAGACATATGGTTTCCTAACTATAGACTTAGTAATAAACATACCACATGAAATAACATACCACATGCAATGAACAATTGCAATGCAATGTTTTCTTAATTACCGTATTAAGATTTTCTCGCATGTCAATACTAAAGGACGAAGCTAACATTGATACAACATCTTCAACCTACTCTTCTAAAAAAATAGTATAAATGCAACATCTGTCGTTTGGAATTTTTCCTAACTTCTATGCATTAACATCGCATAGCTAATGACGAGCTAAAAGACTAACTAATTACCATCCTGCATGCACAAAAAACAATGTATTGCAAAGCTCATACCTTGATCTTCAACTTCGTAGTTCACTTTGGTAGGCAAATCCTACTCCTGAGGCTCTAAATGACTCCAAAAAGTGATGAAACAATGCCTAACACAACAGAGAACACATAGTTATGAAATAAAAAAAGAGTAAAAACATGATGCATGCGAACGAAAACAACAAAAATACATAGATCTTACCTTCGTCCATCTTTTCTTCAACTTCAGCATATTCCAAATCCAACTCTAAATCGCCCTAAATCACGAGTGAAAGTGCCTAGTGAGTTTTTCTTTCTCTCTGTTCTTACACACTCAGAGAGCAGAAGTGGAGCCCAGAGACAGTGTGCTTGCGCACGGAGCAGAAGCACGGTATATAAAAGGAAGAGGATCCCTGTAGTGTCGGCACAACAAGATAAACTCACCTACCGCAGCCTCGGATTCCCGCAACGAGAGACTGATGTCGTCACGTCCTCTGAAGCAAAAGCAGCGCTGAGTGACTGATGCGGTCGCGTCTGCTGAAGAAAAAGCCAGCGGAGTGAGTGATTCTTGGTTCATACGAATCAGTGGGCATAACACTACTGGAATCTGGCATTTTGCCGTCCGCCACGTCTTTGCCGTCGGCCAGCTGACGGCAAAGAGGCTCTTTGTCGTCCGCTTCCACGAAGCGGATGGCAAAGAAAGTGTGGATGGCAAAACTGCAATTTGCCGTCAGCTGCTTCTTTGCCGTCGGCCAGCTGACGGCAAAAAGCTAGAAGGTAGACGACAAAGAGCCAGGTGGGCCCCACAGGGCACGGCGTGGCTAGGTCAGATTCTTTGCCATCAGCTAGAGGACGGCAAAAGAGGTGATTACTTTGCCATCTGCTGGCCGACGACAATGTTAGTCCTTTGCCGACTGCTTGTGGACGACAAAGAGGAGATGTGGGCCAGCCCTAACGGTGGCCCTCGTTGCCGTCTGCTAACAGACGGCAAAGAAGGCCCACTTAACGGACCGAGCCGTCCCCCTTCTCTCTCTTTCTCTCTCTCCCTCCCGTGCGCCCGCCTCTCCTCTGTCGCCACCGCCGGCCAACCCCGCCTCGTCGACCCGTTGCCTCGCCGCCCCACCGCGCCTCGTCGCCCTGCCGCCCCGCCGCCCAGCCGCGCCATGTCGCCGGAGTGGCCTGCGCCGGGCCGCCCCAGTGCCTGACCCCTCCCCGAGGTCCATGCGTCGCCCCGCCCCGCTGCCGTCCTCCTCCCCACGGCCCCTGTGCCGCCCCGCCCCACCGGCCGACCTCGCCGAAGCAAGAGGTAATTTTTTCTGTTTTTTTCATGTTTTTTTGTTCTCTATTTTCTTGATTTGTTTTAGGTTAGTGCTAGGTCTAATTAGGTGTAGTTTTGAGTTTTTAGGTTTAGGTTAATGCTAGGTTTAGATGTATTTTTTCCTGTTTTGTTTTAGGTTAGTGCTAGGTTTAAGAAGAGGAAAAAGGAGAAGGAGAAGAAGAAGAAGAAGAAGAAAAGGAAAAAAGAGAAAGAAGAAGAAGAAGAAGAAAAAAAGAGGGTTCCTCGGTGTCGATGGTACCCTAAATAGCAAGTATCGTCAGTGCGAGGTACATGTGGCCGTCGGTGTCGAATACTACATCCACGTCCCACAAGTGACACGGGGGTCATGCATCCAGCAACAACAGTTCTCGGCGTCGATGGCGGTCGAACACCATTGCGAATTTGTCTGGCAGCCTCAGAGATGATGATTGAAAGCTAAGTGTTGAAACTTGAAACACCCAAACTAACTCAAGTCGGTTTGGTTGTTCGAAATTTCAAAACTTGGCTTTAATCCTCATCGTAGAGGCTGCCAGACAAATTCGCCAAGGTGTTCGACCGTCATCGGCCACCAGAACTATTGTTGCGGGACGCCAGGCGCCGGCTTCACTTGTGGGATGTGGATCTAGTGTTCAACGCCGACCGCCTCATGTACCTTGCACCGATGGTAGTTGCTATTTAGTTTACCCGGGGACGAGCGGGTTAGAGGGTTCCTCGGTGTCGATGGTACCGTAAATAGCAAGTATCGTCAGTGCGAGGTACATGTGGCTGTCGGTGTCGAATACTTGCTATGTTACTCATCCTTCAATTTAACTATGCAGTTATTTCATCATTGCGAGGGTCTAGTGTTCGACGAGCTCCGCCCCTGCGTTCGTTGGTGAGCACAAATGACATCTCCTCCTCCCCCCTTCATTTGCTCTGTTCCGGTCTTCGTGCCGATGAAACTTGCTAGCTATAGGTGTCAATCATCAGTATGCGTAACCACTATGCGTCTCCCGTTCGAAAGGGTTACATCTATAAATATGCATGCATTTGCATATTTATAATCGTGATTCTTTCGAATTGTCCAACGTTATCCATGGACAGCCCGAGTATGTGTAGATTGGTTCGTTCTCCCATATGCTCAGCTCTGCATCCAATGCAGAATTTCGTTAGTGCCTCCCTGTTGTTCTCCGGGCACACATCCTCTCTGCTTATTGCCGAGACGTGTATCAGGAGAACAACAGGGAGGTGCTGCCGAAATTTTGCGTCGGATCCGGAGCAGAGCATGGGAAAACGAACCCGATCTACACATACTCAGGTGGGATTAGGACCTATCCTTACCAATTAGCGTGTAGGTTGCATGGACGTAATAAAACTAACAAACTCCATTAACTGATGGATATGGTTTGCTTAATTATGTATATATTTCTTGTGTGTCCAGTAGGAAGTCAATATGAGTGATCGTGTGTGGATGTACACGGTTACACTAGTCAGTATGTTTGGACCAAGGAATGGTTAACAAAAACTAAGGGGTTTGTTAGAGCCGCATTTGCAAATGGCCAGAAATTTAGCTGGTGCCCCTGTGTCCGGTGCGACAACTATAATCAGAGGGATGAGCTTGAAATGAGTAAACACCTGTAGAAGTTTGGTTTTACGCCTGGTTACATGGTCTGGACATTACATGGTGAGTCTGCCCAACATGCCAGAGCCGAGGTGGTTTGTCGTCGCACCGACGAGCATGGTACCGGGACCGCAGACATGGTGCAAGACTTTGACGATGCTCGGGAATCAGATGAGGAGATGGAGGAATCTGCAAAGGCCTTCACTGAAATGTTGGAGTCCTCAAAACGTCCTCTCCACGAGCACACTGAGCTTTGTCAGCTGGATGCCATCTCATAAATAATGGCTTTGAAGGCTCAATTCAACTTGGGCAGAGAATGCTACGGCGCGATGATGACAGTTTTCGGACGATTTCTACCCAAAGGCCATGTGCTACCTCCAAACCTGTACCAGTCAGACAAAATCCTCCGTGCTCTTAAGATGCCCTATGAGAAGATACATGTCTGTGAGAAAGGATGGGTCTTATTTAGACTTCAGTATGAGGACTTGAACTATTGTCCCATTTGTAATTCTTCCAGGTATGTTGTGGTAGACAACGGTATGGGTGAGAAGACGCCGACCAAAATACCCGTTAATGTTCTTCGGTATATGCCAATCGTACCAAGACTCAATGTATTTTCATGGTCGAAGAGATGGCCAGACAGATGACATGGCACAAAACCGGCAAAAGAACCGAACTAAATGCAGATGGGAATGTGATGATGGTGGACACATCGGATGGTGAAGCGTGGAAGCGCTTCGATGCATTACATAAGGAAAAAACGGCAGATCCAAGGCATCCTCGAGTCGCCGTCAGCACAGATGGGTTCAGTGTGTTTGGTCAGATGGCAGCCCCATACAGCTGTTGGCCCGTGTTTGTCATTCCACTCAATCTCCCTCCCCCTCGGGCAAATTATGCAAAGAAAGAACATTTTCCTGACATTGATAATTCCAGGGCCCAACTATCCGGGGAGGAATATGAATGTGTACATGCAGCCTCTTAAGGACGAATTGCAAGAAGCTTGGGATAATGGGTTCAAGACATACGACACCTTTAGCAAAGAGAACTTCATAATGCTTGCATGGTACATGTACTCGACACATGACTTGCCAGCGTATGCGCTATTCGTTGGCTGGTGTGTGCATGGAAGGTTCCCGTGCCCCACATGCAAGGGAGCTCTTGAGTTTCGTTGGCTGACGGCGGGGCACAAGTATAGTTGCTTCGACTTGCATAGACAGTTTCTAGATCCTTGCCATAAGTTCAGGAAAGACAAGAAGAACTTCATGAAAGGTCGAGTTGTCAAACACTCTGCACCACCTGCGTTGACAGACCAACAAAACCTAGATCAGTTACACGCTCTCGAGCCAGATCCAGAGCGTCCAGGTATTTCAAGGGGTATAATAAGGAACACGCCTGGACTCACAACACATGCTTTTGGGATCTGCCTTACTTCAAAGACCTCCTTTGCCCACACAACATCGACGTGATGCACACTGAAAAGAATATCACCGAAGCCATTTTTGGTACATTCTTTGGCATAGAGGGGAAATCAAAGGATAATACTAAGGCCAGAGACGATCAAGAGGAGCTCTGTGATAGACCGTTACAAAACATGCAAGAACCGAAAGGAAAGCGGAACTGGAAGAAGCCAAAGGCATGGTTCAATCTTGGAAGGCCAACTATGGAGGAAATTGTTTTGTGGGTGAAAATGCAGTTGATGTTCCCCGATGGGTATGCAGCAAATCTAAAGAGGGGAGTGAGTCTTGATAAATTGAAAATATTTGGTCTAAAAAGTCATGATTGGCACATATGGATAGAGCGGATAATGCCGGTGATGTTGCGTGGCTTCATCCCTGAGGATGAATGGCTAGTACTGGCAGAGCTGAGTTATTTCTTCCGTGTTCTTTGTGTGAAAGAACTATCGCCTGGCCTCCTAGAAGAAATGGAACAGTTGGCGCCGGAGTTGATCTGCAAGTTAGAGATGATATTTTTGCCAAGCTTCTTTAATCCAATGCAACACTTGATTTTGCATTTCCCGACAGGGGCACGATTGGGGGGGGGGCGTGCAAAATCGTTGGTGCTACTCAACTGAGAGGATGCAGAAGACGCTTTGAGCAAAATGTAAAAATAAACATAGAATAGAAGCATCGATGGCCAAGGTATTCATCACTAAGGAGGCGTCAAACTTCGTGGTAGCACACTACGAAGCCAAAAATCATCATTTGCATAATCCAAAGCCTCGGTACAATGCTGACGAGCCTAAAAAGGGTCAATCCAACCTCAGCCTATTCAAAGGGAATCTCGCACCATCCAGTGCTTGGAAACTAGTATCGTTGGATGTTGAAGAATGGCGGACCATTTCGCTGTATCTCTTTAACAACCTAACAGAAGTGCGGCCGTACATCGAGTAAGATCTCGTTACATTGTTTTGCAACTTCTAATTTCTTTGAACTGCTCTTATTCCTGGATATTTGATGCAGTCGATACGTCGCCATATTCTCGTATGGAGCGGTGATCCAAAAGGATTCCGTCGAAGAGTATGAGCTTCTGGCAAAGCAAGGAGGCGAATATCCCAGTTTCATCTCTTGGTTCAAAAAAAGGTAATTTCCATTAGACCCTTTCATTTCTTTGGCTAATTTGCGAGTAATGCAACAATCCTTTTGTATTAAACTTGTAGGCTAATTCAGAGATTATGGATGCCGAATTGAGACAAGTAGCTAATGGTTTTGACTATAAGGTCCGTTCATTTGACAATTACGACATCAACGGGTATTGCTTTCGTACCTATGGCAAAGAGCTATCTATGGCCGACCGAAAGTCTACAAATTGTTGTGTCTCTGCTATCGGCGAAGGAGGTGTCGAGTATTATGGAAGAGTTGAAGCAATTTATGAAATTCAATTCTATGGTGAAAACCCACCAAACGTCGTAGTCTTCAGATGTTATTGGTTCTAGCCCAAGAAGACTAGAAGGACTCATGAACATATAGGGCTAGTCGAAATCAAACAAAGCACCCATTTGGATGTTCCCGATGTCTATATTACGGCTCAACAGGTAACCCAAGTTTTCTATCTACCGTGGGCCTGTCAAAGTGATCCAAATCTCAGTGGTTGGGATGTCGTTTATGAAGTGCCGCCACGTGTTAGACCACCTCCCCCCAATGAAGAGGATTATGAACGTCACATTAACCAAGACACATATGACGAAGGACAATTCTTCCAAGAAACAAGTCTTGCCAAAAAACATTTCAAGAAATGCTCTACTCCACCCCAGAACATTGAAGTAGACAACGATAGTGAATCTGACCCTGAGTCGGAACAAGAAGAGCCGGAAGAAGAAGAAGTTACTGCTGCAGATGACTTGTCAATGCTTGAACGATTACGTAAAGATGGCCTTCCACATGATGATGCATTTATTAATGATGATGATGAGCATGTCATTACCGATACTGATGATGATGATGCATTTATTAATGATGATGATGAGCACGTCATTACCGATAGTGATTATTAGGTATTCAAATTTTTATGTTGTACTTTGTATGATTTATATAGTTGGTATGTATAATTTCTTACTTTGTATGGTTGTTTCTTATACATAGTGCCATGGTCTTGATGTCCGTCCCCGTCAGCCCTCGCCCGCTTTATGATTCGGATGTGGTAAATTCTCTTTCATAACTATTTGTTGCATTTCGTATTTATGACAATTATGACCATCAAGTTGACATAGAGATATTTTAATCTAGGAGGTATGTGAACCGGAATTTGAAACTGACCCTCTTGTCGAGAAGTTAAATTTAGTTGAAAAAGAAAATGAGTATTTAAAAGGAAAAATTAAAAGAATTGAAGAAGAGAAGATGACATTGGAGTTGTATGTTGCCGATGTCATCGATGATCACAAGATGAAGATGAATGCAATGCGCTTGAAGATGGATGCAATGCGCCTGAAGCTTAAGAAGATTAGAAAATATGCCATTGATAATGAGGCTTGGTATCATTATGCCGTTGGATCAATTGTTACCTTAGTTGCAATCATCACCATATTTGTTGTGACGAGGGTAAGTTTTCTCTAATGTTTTGCTTTACAAATGGATACTTAGCTTATTTTCCTCCTAAATGGCATAATTACCTAAGTTATATAAAAAATGAGCTATACTTAGCTTATTCAGTTCATTTATGACATACTTAGCATACTTAGGTCAAAAATGGCATGATAATCTTTGCTACGTCCAAAATGATATAGACTTAGCTTATTTTCCTCGAAAATGACATAATAACCTTACTAAGCTCCAAAATAACCTATTTACCTAGCTTAGCTCTAAAATGACCTACACTTAGCATTTTTACCTAGCTTAGCAATAAAATGGCATTTTTACTTACCTTAGTTAGAAGAAGAAGAAGAAGATAATTAAAGAAGAGGGGAGGAGAAAAAGAAAGAGAAGAAAAAATCTTCTTCTTCTTCTTCTAACTAGTCTTATTCTTCTAACTAGTCTTATTCTTCTTCTTCTTCTTCTTGTTCTTCTTCTTCTAACTTTCATCTTTCCCAATTTGCAGATTTGCTTTACATGAGGAGGCTTGGATTCATGGAGTGCACTATTCTTTTGGTGCTTCCTTGTTGTTTATGAAAACTTGTTTGGATATGTATGTCTATATGGATATGTTGTCGAAAACTTGTTTGTGGTTATGTATATATGGATATGTTGGACTTTGTTGAACTATGTTGTTGGATTTGATCAAATATGTTGTTGGACATGCTGTTGGATATGTATGCATGTATATCTGTGTTTGAAACCGTGTCTAATTAATTGGATTTAAATAAAAACAGGGGATGTGTAGCCTCTTTGTCGTCTACTAGCGGACGGCAAAGCTCTTTGCCGCCCGCTAGCAGACGGCAAAGAGGACACGTGGCAGTCACCTGTGCAAACTGACAACACTGGCTGCCTATTTGGTCATTTTGCCGTCTGCAAGCGGACGACAAAGTGACCAAATAGGTCTGGCAAACAGGGCCATCTATGCCGTCTGCTGGCAGACGACATAGCTGGCCACGTGGCAGCTTCCCAGTGCTGCCCTAGCTAAGCTCTTTGCCGTCTGTCAGCGGACAGCAAAGAGCGCCGTTAACCCCCTAACGGCTCTCACCCCACACCGCTGCCATCCGTCGTTGTTGCCGTCTGCTGGCCTTGGATGGCGGACGGCATAATCCTTTGCCGTCCGTTTCTTCGAAGCGGACTACAAAGAAGGCCTTTGCTGGCAGGTGTTCAGCCGGACAGTTTGCCGTCCGCTCGCTGACGGCAAAGGACTTTACTATCCGGGATCTGTGCTTTTGCCGTCCGCCACGGCGGACGACAAAGAAGTTGATTCCAGTAGTGTAAGAAAAGAAAGGACGCAAATTCCCGCCAAAGCAAACACCGTCGTCTGTGCGCATGGGAATCATCGCAATTTAACACAGTGCGCGTAGGAATCAGCGTCGTCTGCAACAGGAAAGCTATCGCGCGTGCAGCCAGTAGCAACAACATAGGAATCAGTGCCGCATGGGAATCAGTGCCTCCGGCCGTCCCGCATGCATGAGGTGGCCGCCTTGGCTAGTGGCGGCATGGCCCACTAGCAGGGCCCGCGAGCAGTGCGGCCTATCGGCCAGGTAGCGACAGCGCCAGCAGTGGCCGCCTCCCTCGGTGGCGACAGGGCCCACCTGGCCCGCCCCGTTCCATCCCAGCAAGGTGCGCTGCACCAATGACGTTTTGCCTGGGTAGCCGCCGTCTACCGTGGCGGCAGGGCCCGCCGCCTCCTAGCGTGGCGGCAGGTGTCACGTGTCGCCTGCCGCGCCTGCTGCCATGCCTGAGGGGGTCCTTTTTGTCAATGTCATCTGCACGTGGTCTTTTTTGGCAATTCGTTGGTGCAGGTGGTCTTTTTCGACAAAAAATCCAAATGGACGGCCATCCATACCCCTTAAGTAGGGTGTTCAGGGTCGGGCTCTCGCTGGGAGCCCTGCACACACTATGCTGCAGGGCCAACCGATGGCCAACACCTGTCCTTGCAGGGCCCCACCTTTAGCAAACTAAATTTCGTTTTTCCTAAATCACCGAAAATTCTCTCTCTTCCTTATCTCGGCGGCAGCCTGTCCTCGGCTCGGCCGCGTCGTCATCTCAAAGGCCGGTGTCCTGGCCGAGTCAGTCGATTACCGCTTTGTTCTGGAGCACCCGTCCCGGCCGCATACGAGGATTCCTGGATGGCGCTCAGCCGGGACGCATCGAGGCTCGCGCAGCGACCCATGGCTGTCGGAGCACGGCGATGCCGACCGCATCTTACTGCCGGCGACAGTGGCAGCGCCAACATATTTCATAACATGGCAATCATGGCCGGCACTGATCAGTACGGTTTACCCGAAGATGCGCTGGTAGAGCGAGCGATCCTAGTTCACCCTCAGCTTGGAGGGAAACAGTCAGTCGACGGCGAGACGGTAGACACGAAGCTCTGGACCAACCTGATATGTCCGCAGTGCCAGGCGCACAAGGGATGTACGATCCGAATTTTAACCCGATGGATCCTCGGGCGCCAAGCTTGCGCGCGCTAGCATGCTGGAAGTTGCTTGTCCGCTTGACCGAGAGGGACTTCACGCGGGCAAGGGCGGCCGCGTATTAGCATGCCATCAAGGGGAGCGGGTGGCCTGGCACGGCCGTGTGGCTGGAGTCTGAGGGGGAGGAGCATGGGTTCTTCCTCCTCCAGCCTGAGTGTCATGAGTGTGATGCACTTCATTATGATGATTTTCTCAAGCTTAACTACAATCAGTGATTGAAAACAAACAAGAATCAAGAATGGCGGAATATGTGCATATGTGCTACCGTCCTCTGTTTCTATCCGGCAAGCTAGTACTCCCTCCGTCCGAAAAAGCTTGTCTCAAACTTGTTCCTCAAATGGATGTATCTAGCACTAACTTGGTGTTAAATACACCTATTCTAGGGACAAACTTTTTCGGACGGAGGGAGTACATGGGTAGATGAAGTAATGAACTACCACTCACCTCTGCACGACCTCCTGCGGCATCTCGCAGAAGCAGTACTGCTTCACCCACCTGGCCACCCGGCGCCCGCACACCCTACAGAGTTGGTCGGCTCAATGGGGCATGGCGGCATGTTAGCAGCTGCTTCTGCCTTGGCCCGGGCTTGGCTCAATGGAGGCGGGCGGCACTAGCCACAAAAGCTTTGGTCTTACTAGCGGCCACGAGCAAGGGCTGTGGACCTCACCGTGGGAGTTCTTTCTCACGGAAGCTCGAACTCAATAGAATAATGGCGGCTAGAAGGGACAACATCGGGATGGGGAAGAGAGGATTTTCAGTGAACTAGGAAAAACGAAAATTAGTTTGCTGAAAGGTGGGCCCTGCGAGGACAGGTGTTGGCCATCGGTTGGCCCAGCAGCATAGTGCGCGCAGGGCTCCCAGGAGAGCCCAACCCCCTTGAGTATGCCCCGGGTGGTGTTGTTTCCCATTGATTGCACTGAACGTCCATGGATGCTAAACCCTCCCCCAGCCGAAGTTAGGAGCACGTACGGAGTCACGGCAACAAAGGTTCTCTCCGGGAATCGATGGAGAGGGTTCAAGGACGTTTCTAGCGAAGACGATGGTGCCCGACTCCTCCTCAATTACGAAGAAGGCAAACAGATGGTCAGCAACGAAATCCACAAGAACCGGTGGTGTCTTTGGTGGTGCGGCGCAGCCGCACATTATACCGGCGGTGACGGCCGCCGACTCGGTACCATCCTCGTTCACCTCGATGACGGCCTTACCGCTCAAAGCCAACGGCTTACCAAACACGTCAGGCGAAAAGGCGAGCTTGAATCGGGACAGCTTGAAGTTGCCGACCGAGACCAGGCTCGTTGGTGTTATCAGGACATCTTTTTTACGTTAACTGGCAGGAGTTGTGTCGTTGCATTATATTACCTCCGTCTCAAATTAATTGTCTTAGAGATATACCCATTTTTTTTAATATGATAATTTGGGACAAAGGGAGTATTAGATTATAAGGGCGACCCAAAAACATAAGAGCAAAACAGAGAAAAACGCTGGCTATACAAACCACGGATGAGTGAAAGGCCACGTTTGAGCAATGGACTAGATGCACATCAGGTATTCTTTTCTTTACTTCAGCCAATTGGGAGGCGGCTAGGGTTTCTGCCTCCCGTCGGCGGCGGCGCCGATCTCCCACGTCTCTTGTGGCCATAGGGCATGGGTGCGCGGTGGATCCTAGCCGTTGCCGGCAGGAAGGCTCTGTTTTCATGTGCTTCTTCAAATGTTGTTAGGGTTTGTATCCTGCTCAAGAAGACGAGACAACAGCAGCTTCTTGAATAAGGTCCTCCCCGCCTAGCCCCAGTGCCAATGGTGTGTCTAACATCGTCGGAGGGCGTATGGAGGTGTGTCTTCGACTGATCTCGCGGGATTTGGTCGGTGGTTGTCTTTGGTGGATCCGCTTTGATCCGGTCTCTGTTCATGTGTCTTCAGGTTGGATCCTTCCGATCTAAACTTCTCTTCATCGGCGGCGGTTGCAGTTCTGAGGCGCTGGTCCTATGGGACCTTAGCACGACGACTTTCCGACCGTCTACTACAACAAGTTGTGTCCGGCTCCGGCGAGGGAGGGGCAATGACGGCGGCTCGCCCTCGGCTCGCTTCAATGCTTGTTGTCGTCGCTAGATGGTCTATGAGTCTGAATGTAACTTTTATTATTTCTGGTGTTCGCTGTACTGCCATGATTAAAGATGAATTGACCAACAAAGTTTCCCGCAAAAAAAACTTAGAACTTCAAATATTTTGAAACAAATGGAGTATAACCAAACGAGCAAAAAAAAAAACCATGGCAACCTCAACCAGATTACCGAACTTGGTGATGTTCACCTCTTAGCCCAGGTCTAAAAATATGCGATTTAACAATTTTAGACAATGCATGGACATCGCCCCAATCAACCCGTGCTTGGAGAGTGAAACAATAAACGTTGAATTTCCTGTTCAAAATAGAAGTTGCATCGCGTGTGACTTAACAGTTCTACTTAATCAAAATATGACAGCCTGGTACGAGAAATTCTTTGATTTAATCAGTAATTTTAGTTTTCATAATTACTCTCATGGAGTGTACTTTACAAAAAAGGGAGTAAACTGATACTAGTCGATGGGTCTTTCTAACGGTAGTAATACAACCATCCTTTTTGCTTCACAAATTAGTTTTGTTTTAAGTCTAACTTTTGTGTAGTTTGACAAGAAAATTTATCAACATTCACAACAACAAATCGAACTACCCGCAAAAAAAAAAAAAATCAAGCTGTTATAGAACACGTCAAAAGAAATCCATCATATAATATTTTTTCAGTTTTGCTAAAGCACATAGTTCTATATAATTGATCTTACATTGAGATTCATGTAGATATTTTCTTTTTCTTTTTTCATTTTCTCTTTATGCTTGATTCACTCACCTAGATGTACAATTAACTAGAGCACATCTAGATGTGCTCTAGACACACCCTTACTTTTTCATAGTGTATTGTAACAGGGTTAAGATCCTCTGCAGTATTGTACACTGCTGTAGTGCGGATGACGCATGGGGCCGGGTCCACACGACATCGACCGTACTGCACGGTGCGCTACAACAGAGGATCCTAACCCATTGTAACATAACTTGGTCAAACTTTACTAAGTGTGACTTAAGACAAAACAAAAGAAGCGGTAAAGTACGTAAGTATTACTGCCTCCGTTCCTAAATATTTGTCTTTTCTAGAGATTTCAACAAGTGGCTACATACGAAATAAAATGAGTGAATGTACATCCATATATGAGAATATTTATAGAACTGTTTGAATATTTTAAATCAAAGAATTTTAAATATTTATAGAACTGATTAAATCAAAGAATTTATAGACTTCCATGTGGATAAAAAGATATTTCAAACTTCTTTTAATTATTCTATTTAAATATTTGAATATTTTATTTACTAATTAAAAGAAGGACTTGAGATAAAAAGATAGGATAATTAAAAGGAAGAATTTATAGACTTCCATGTGTTGGGGCTATTAAATTAAAAAAGGAAGGATTTGAGTCCCGACTAAAACGGGCGAGGACGTCACGTTAACTAAAGGAAGGATTACACTTGAATGGAATCAGTTGAAGATTATGCCCAACAAAGAAAATATGAATATGGCTAAATTGTATCGTATTTTTTATGTTCATTTTGTAGAAGGATGTTGCGTTGCAGCATTTTTTTCATAGTGAATCCGGTGCTGTGGGACATTATGCTTACACAAAACATCAATTTCTCCCGTTGCAACGCACAGGCATATGTGCTAGTCAATATTAATAGCATGAAAATTATTGTACCTGCTCACCCGCAAAAATAAAATAAAATTGTACTTACATATGTATGCACGATTGTAGAATTTCTTTACTTGCGCTTATCATTTCCAAGATCACGCGAATGCGGTTATGCAGAAGATTGCCAAGAAGTTTGTCCACGACATAGACTATGAGGGGCGCGTCTAATGTGTGGTCAAGTTTTACGCGGAAGGGGGCGTCAAGTTCTTCAGTTGGCTTGTTCTTCGCAACCGTTGTTCGACCTCTGACAGGCTGCGGCGAAGGGGGCTGCCTCGTCAGCCCTGATGTCCACTTTGCTTGCAAGAGCCTGAGTTCGTGAAGTCCATCTGTTTGAAGTTCTTCGATCAAAAGGATTGGAGTGCCACTACCCAGCACAACATGACATGTTGGTAGAATGGTGGACGGTGGCAACTTCTTTGGCCACAACCCCGATCACAAAGCAATCAACTCTCTAATCATTCTCACATTGCACTGCTTATGGAAATAACGGGATAGGAGAGTCTTCAATGCGGTCGTTGCTCTTGTCAGCGTGCTCACAAACATCATCGAGGGAGAATGGCGTATTTGGTTGCTCACCTGGCGGCTCAAGCACGACAATGTTAGGACGACGGGCAGCCCTGAGTAGTCCTATCATGCGAGTTGTAGGTGTATTAAGTAGAGGCTCCATGATATTGGATGCCTTTGATGTAACCATACTGTACTTTGGTTCTCCTCTCTCAATTCAATGACGCACAATTCTCTTCGTGTTTCGAAAAATATACTGCAAAATAAAGCTCGGCAAAAAGGATGCTACTATTGCCTAGATGACCGTTACTTAGTTTCTTTCATATGATGTATTTGTGCATTTAGATGATTCCTGGATGGGGCGTCGATAAAATTTCATGCTAAACATCCTAGCATGAAATTTTGTTTAGAATAGAAGACCACCTCCTAGCATGAAATTTGTGCATTTAGATGATTCCAGATTCTTCGTCATTGTTGCTGCCGGAGCTCTGCCTGGCCGCCGTGCCGTCCACCGTGAGTCACAGAAGTCGCCGGACACCTCCACGACGAGCCCCGCTGCCTCCAGCGCCCTCCCTGCGTCGCCGTGCTCCGGCGCGAGCTCTGGGGTGACCACCGGCCGGTCCAAACGAGACGCTCGGTCCGGCTCGGGCTTTTGTCGCTGCGGTCTGGTCCCTGAAAACAGGACCGGGACGATGCTCGGTCCGGTCCGGTCCGGACCGCCGACGGCCGGTCCAAACGACGGCTCGGTCAGGGCCCGGACCCGTCCGGACCGTGTCCACCTTGAGTGTCAAGACAGCTGATGGTGAAAGAAGAAAAAAACACAAGCACAACTACCTAACAGAAGTTTTCTTTTAAGAAGACCTAGCAGAACTAACACCATCCGTTTTCCTCCCGGATTGTGCAAAGTAGCAATTAGATCATCACCAGCACATTTGTCATTTCCTTTTTGGCAAGTTTCTTTTCATTAGTCTATACCTACTATTAAAAGGAATAGGTATATTTTGTTTGATTCAATCCTTTTCGTTTCGTTTGGTTTGATCGCACGCTAAAGTTTTGTACGGTTGGCTCGTACACAGGCTAAGTGATGTGGGCCAGGTGCTTGTATGTTGATGGACTATTTATGGGTTTTCATAGTGATCGTGAAAAGTAATTGGATCAAAATAAATCAACATTGTGGGAATTGAAACAGGACCTTCTGTTTGGATCTTCGATGCAACAACCTACTCCATCCGTCCTTAAAACAGTGTGCTTCCAATTTTGTTGGAAAGTCAAAGCTTTTATGTTTGACCGTATTTGTAGAATAATACATCAACATTTATGTCATCAAATTAGCGGCATTAAATTAATGATAATATATATTTTCATCATATACCTATTTGGTTCCACAAACATTGATTTAACTTTACATAAACTCGGTAAATTACGAGATAGTTTGACCCTCCAACAAAGTTGGAAGTACACTCTTTAAAGGGCGGAGGGAGTATGCGTCATTTAATAATTCCAACTCGCTCTAAGTATACGAGTGGCGGTACTAATGTTTAGGGCGAGCTAATTAAGCGAATGAGCTAATTAAAAGAAGGATTGTGGACTTAAATAAAACATTTAAACAGATGTGACTAATTAAAGGAAGGATTATGGGTAAACCGGTGGAATAATTAAAAGAAGGTTTGTGGTCTTAATAAATAGAATATTCAAATAGATGAGACTAATTAAAAGAAGGACTTGAGGTAAAAAGGTAGGATAATTAAAAGGAAGAATTTATAGACTTCCATGTGTTGGGGCTATTAAATTAAAAAAGGAAGGATTTGAGTCCCGACTAAAACGGGCGAGGACGTCACGTTAACTAAAGGAAGGATTACACTTGAATGGAATCAGTTGAAGATTATGCCCAACAAAGAAAATATGAATATGGCTAAATTGTATCGTATTTTTTATGTTCATTTTGTAGAAGGATGTTGCGTTGCAGCATTTTTTTCATAGTGAATCCGGTGCTGTGGGACATTATGCTTACACAAAACATCAATTTCTCCCGTTGCAACGCACAGGCATATGTGCTAGTCAATATTAATAGCATGAAAATTATTGTACCTGCTCACCCGCAAAAATAAAATAAAATTGTACTTACATATGTATGCACGATTGTAGAATTTCTTTACTTGCGCTTATCATTTCCAAGATCACGCGAATGCGGTTATGCAGAGATTGCCAAGAAGTTTGTCCACGACATAGACTATGAGGGGCGCGTCTAATGTGTGGTCAAGTTTTACGCGGAAGGGGGCGTCAAGTTCTTCAGTTGGCTTGTTCTTCGCAACCGTTGTTCGACCTCTGACAGGCTGCGGCGAAGGGGGCTGCCTCGTCAGCCCTGATGTCCACTTTGCTTGCAAGAGCCTGAGTTCGTGAAGTCCATCTGTTTGAAGTTCTTCGATCAAAAGGATTGGAGTGCCACTACCCAGCACAACATGACATGTTGGTAGAATGGTGGACGGTGGCAACTTCTTTAGCCACAACCCCGATCACAAAGCAATCAACTCTCTAATCATTCTCACATTGCACTGCTTATGGAAATAACGGGATAGGAGGTCTTCAATGCGGTCGTTGCTCTTGTCAGCGTGCTCACAAACATCATCGAGGGAGAATGGCGTATTTGGTTGCTCACCTGGCGGCTCAAGCACGACAATGTTAGGACGACGGGCAGCCCTGAGTAGTCCTATCATGCGAGTTGTAGGTGTATTAAGTAGAGGCTCCATGATATTGGATGCCTTTGATGTAACCATACTGTACTTTGGTTCTCCTCTCTCAATTCAATGACGCACAATTCTCTTCGTGTTTCGAAAAATATACTGCAAAATAAAGCTCGGCAAAAAGGATGCTACTATTGCCTAGATGACCGTTACTTAGTTTCTTTCATATGATGTATTTGTGCATTTAGATGATTCCTGGATGGGGCGTCGATAAAATTTCATGCTAGGAGGTGGTCTTCTATTCTAAACATAGGAGATGACCGTTACTTAGTTTCTTTCATATGAAGTATGTTTTTGTTTAGAATAGAAGACTAATAGTTGACGTCACGCCATTATAGTTTGAGTAATGCTACATTTACAAAAGGTTATTTTTTTACAAACAAGGTGGTGTGGGGATTGTGAGTGGTAATAGATGATGAAGGGGCCCATCTTAGTTAAATTGAGTACCATAGAATTATGGGGCGTGCTACGCTTCCGTCGGTCAATGTTTTTAAAAGATCGGCCGAGCCGTGAGTCGTTAGATTTGATGCATCGAATGGCTGTGTTACCGTCCATCATTGCAATACATGTCTTGTTGCGAGAATTTCTTGCAATAGACATCTTGTTGCAGAACTTTTTGCAACACGTGTCTTTTCACTTTTTTTTTGCAACCGATGTCTTGTTGCAGATTTTTTATAGAATTTTTTTGTAACAACTATCTGTTGTGAATTCTTCTTTGCAACAGACTACTTGTTGCAGGATTATTTCTATAAAACGAAGCTGCGTCGCATCACATTAGTTCTTCGCCGTCAAGATTTGCAACAACGCCGTTTTTTTTTGAACATCAGTACATACACACATCTTGAGATTTACGAATTCACCGTAGGCGCCTCGTCGTCGATGGGAACGTCTCCTCCCACAGAATGCGCATCGCCGAAAATCCTGAAATAAATCCAGGAATAAATGCGAGCACCAGGATTTGAACCCTGGTGGGCTAGAGATACCACAGTCCCTCTAACAGGTGCCTACACTTGCCTTCGTGTTTGAGGACACGTGGCGGGCAACATAGACGGCGGACGCACCAAGATTATCAGCCGACTGAGGGCAATCATTTCCCAAGAATTATAGTTTGAAAAGTTAAGTTTTTTTAGACAAGTTTGGAAAGGTAATTATTATTATTGTTACTAGCAAAAAGGCCCTATGTTGCAACGGGAGAAAAAAATACCACACGCTCTTAATGTATAAAAAAATGGTCTATAATCTAAGAATTTATAGTTACAGCCTAAATAAAGATGGTCTTAACCTATAAAAGCGCAATTTTAAGATTCTACAGGTGTTCTATTTCAACACGGCTTACATGTACATTTAATCTGTACAAAGAAACGAACAAGTAATCATGCATTTATTCATGTCATATTTGAAATGGGGTATTGTTACTGGCGATAACGAAAAAGATAAAAACAAACGATGACAGCACACTACAGCAACATGTGTGTAAATTTGAATAGGCGAGGAGAATTAATGCATGTATTATATCGTGTGTTGGCTCAGAGAAATGCATTAAATCGTGTTTGGGCGTACATTCTGTCTGGCTGAGGTATAACTCTGCCTCACAGCTTGAATCAACACCAATTTGGGTTACTGTTTGGGTCACAAACTCACAATAAAGTACGGTATATCATGGACGCTACCTAGCTCTTATTTAGAGGGTCCGTCTGATTTGTAATCAAATAATAGTTACTCACTCCGTCCGGAAATACTTGTCATTGAAATGGATGTATCTAGATATATTTTAGTTGTAGATACATCCATTTTTATCCATTTTGAAGACAAGTATTTCCGGACGGAGGGAGTACGTACTTTTCTGCTTCTTTTGTTTTGTCTTAAGTCACACTTAGTAAAGTTTGACCAAGGGAAAAGTAGTGGCTGCACCCATCTTCGGCGCACCCACGGTACACCCATGCAAGAAAATATAGCAAAACACTTCAGAAAAAGTATCGATTAAAACACCTCCTCAATTACAAAGAAGGCAAGTGTATGTTACACCCACGGTGCACCCACAGCGGCTGCACCCACACTCTTTAATCAAGTGTATGTTACAATACACTATGAAAAAGTATTCTATGATGGATTTCTTTTGACGTGCTCTATAACAGTTTGATTTGTTATTTCTTTTTGCGGGTAGTTTGATTTGTTGTTGTGAATGTTGATATTTTTTCTTGTCAAACTACAAAAAGTTAGACTTAAAACAAAACTAATTTGTGAAGTAAAAAGGATGGATGGAGTGCCACTGTTAGAAAGACCCATCGACCAGTATCACTTTACTCCCTTTTTTTATAAAGTACACTCCATGAGAGTAATTATGAAAACTAAAATTACTGATTAAATCAAAGAATTTCTCGTACCAGGGTGTCATATTGAAAATAGTAATTGATTAAGTGGAACTGTTAGGGCACACGCGATGCAACTTCTATTTTGAACAGGAAATTCAACGTTTATTGTTTCACTCTCCAAGCACGGGTTGCTTGGAGTGATGTCCATGCATTGTCTAAAATTGTTAAATCGCATATTTTTAGACCTGGGCTAGGAGGTGAACATCACCACGCTCGGTAATCTGGTTGAGGTTACCATGGTTTTTTTCTGGCTCGTTTGGTTATAATACTTTTCAAAATATTTTAAGTTCTAATAATTTTGTTCTACTCCCAATTGGCTGAAGTAAAAAAAAAGAACCTGATGTGCATCTGGTCCATTCACTCATCCGTTGTTTGTATAGCCAGCCATTCTCTGTTTTGCTCTTGTGCTTTCCGATCCAAATTATCATCTTAAATTTGTTAGTCACGGATATGTCTTAGACATGTTTTAGTGTTAGGTACATCCGTATCTAGACAAATCTAAGACAACTAATTTGGGACGGAGGTAATATTATAATGCAACAGCACAACTCCTGCCAGTTAACATAGAATAAAAAAAATGTCCTGGTAACGCCAGGTGATGATTAAGTGCACAGCTCAGATGATCTAATTCGGATTGCTTCACAAATAGTCTTCCGCTCCTGGTATCAGCATACAACAAGCACATCATGATCATAGCATGATCAGTGTGAACCGTCATCACAAATTCGCTAGATACTCCCTCCGTCCGGAAATACTTGTCATCAAAATGGATGAAAATGAATGTATCTACAACTAAAATGCATCTAGATACATCCATTTCAATGACAAGTATTTCCGGACGGAGGGAGTATCTGTTAGCAAGAGTGCACAACTGTTCCACTTTTTTTACTACAATAGTGGTGTGTAGAATTCAACAAAGGCACCACCCCTGGATGGCTTCAATCTCTAGACCGTGTGAATCGCAGCATCTTACCCCTGCCACAAGATCCTCTCGGAGGCTCGTGTGCCTCCGAGATGTCGCTTCTTCCTCTGGCTTGCCTTGCAACACCGGTGCTGCTCGCTGCAGGATGCTTAGATTGCTGATCCTCCTTTTGGATCGATATATAAAAGGTTTGGAAATACAGCAAGAAATAACCTAGCAGATATGGAAGGGTTTGTTAAAAAACAGGACAATGGACTGGAGATGTACCAAAAACGATGAGAACCAGTTAACATTACAACAATCTGATCATGACAACTTTTATAAACACAGAAAGTGAAGTCAGCCTCTTCTCGTCCAGCTACAATAATCCTAAAACAGCACTCTGATCAGCGATAACAAGATACTATGAAGCTGAAATACAGTAATATAAGCAAGCGGCTGGCAGCAGTCAAAAGAAAGGAAAATATAACACGACTGCATTTTGTAACTGAGCAGCCCTTTTCTGGAGTATTAAGGAAGGAATGCTAATTGACGTTTCATTTCTTCGTCTTTTTTCATGAAAGAAGACAATTGCCCTAGGTATATGACTGAAAACATCCTGAAATGTACTCCAGAAAAGTACATTTCACCTTTGGTTAGTCTTTTCTTACTGGATCAAGAAAAGTTCTCTTTGTACTACATGTGTAGTCACTTGATCTTGGCAACAAGGGTGTTGATCGAAGGTTGTGCATCCTGGAAGATGCAATATTCTGTGGTCCTTTCATTCAGATGGTCTAAAACAAAGTATTTGGAAAAAACAATCACAAAAATGCAGAAATCCATTGGCATAAATGGGACATAATTCGAAAGTGTGAATTGTGAGGACTCGTAATTGCAAAATGAATCCTACATACAAGCAGAGAATAAGCGCAGATTTCCTAGGCAGGCCATAACTCTACCTAAATCCTACATACAAGCAGACAATCAGCTAACATATTTCTTAGAAGTTTCTTCAGTACATGATGCAATCTCAACACATGACTATGCATATGCACAGCTATAGCGTATAACTATACATTGACAAATTAACAATCAGAAATAATGAGATGGGATATTCATCCACAGCACACTATTCAAACAGTAACAACATACAGTAACTGGGAAGAACATAGCAGCAATGAAAACGAGGCTCAGAGTAACTGGCAAGAACAAGTCACCACACAAAAGAAAATCATCGTGCTCATCCCTAAGCACCACCGAGGCAACAAAAATAAAGAATTTGCAGAAGAAAATCACATATCCAACCTCTTAGAACGTTTGTGCATTGCTGGGACACTGGAGGAGGGCTTCACTGATTTTGAAAAGGAAATGTGCCCTCCCTTCTTCAGAGCCTTCATCTCACACACTTCCTTCAAACTAGCCAAAAAATTGTATGAAGTATGAAATAAGCATGAAATCCAAAAAATGGTACCATGGCATCACACAATAAAGTGATTTGGGGAACAAACACTCACCCTTAGCAGCTTGGAGTGGATCGGCAGGGAATCAGGAGAGAAGCATTCAGCCAGACGTAGATACCTCCTGGATGCGCCCCTTCTTGCACATTTTATGGCTTTAATAATTGCAATACCTTCGCAGCTTGACGATTACTGCATGCTTCAGCACCAACAATTCACATATTTTGCCTAATGTGGCAATGTCCAAGATTTGGCAACAGTTTGCTAACATACAGGTTTTCCACGACGCAGGACTGCCAGCAGTAAATCTACACCTAGGTTCTACACAATGTCCACAAAGGATTGGTGCGCGGATCTGAGATGGCCATAACACTCCTCGCTACTCCTGAAGTTCGCCAAGCATGCCCAGCAAATGTGGCAGCCGCATCTGCACTCAACATGGTTGCAGCCTTCAGCTTTTTCGATCGTGTATCCACAGGAAGGGCAGTTCTTCACATTCTCCTTCCCTTTGCGCCATTCAAGAAGTGTTGCGTCTGGGTCTTCCTTGTATTCTTTGTAAGCCTCACAGGATATGAAAGGATGATACTCGAGATGGCACTTGGTGCAGATCTCCACATAGCAAGCCCCACAGACAAAAGGCCTGGTCTCTGCATCTGGAGCTGCCACCTGGTAGATGGATCGGCAATCCGGTGTTGGGCAGAAACGGTATATTCCTGCCCTAGATGCAACAAATGCCCTTAAGGAAGCTCTGAATAGGTCCTCCAGCTTCTCATTTGACACGAGGTGCTTCAGATCAACAATGAGGAATGGCTTCTTGCACCCAGTTTTGAGGCAACAAACAGGGAACCCATCATGCGATTTTGTTGCAACTTCACACTGATCCACCAAGCAAGCCCGACAAAATATGTGCCCACACGATTCAAGCTTAAAAGGATCTTCCGTCTCACACAAGCAAATAGGGCATGCATCCATTGAAAGCTCATTGTCAGCCACCCTTTGATTATCTTCTTTACCGCCTCCAAAATTCTCTGACGGAAGGTGAACCGGGACATTGTGTTTAACTGAGGTTATCAGCTCAGAGATCATCCCCTCCACCCTTCGCTTATCCTCTTTACTGCCCCAAACTTTAAGTATATGGCGGTGTTTATGTAACTCAACCTTTACCGAGGGCGTCACAGTCTTGAATCCTTCCAGATCAACTCCAAAATTTTCTACTGTTTTCTTCATCAAGTCTGGAGGGAGGTTATGCCCACGAAGACAAATTTCAAGAGGCCGCTTCTCAAGGAGCTGTGGAAGTGCATGGACCAATTTCGCTTCCGCTTCAGCCATGTGATGTTGGTGTCCAAAGACTTTAATATTTAGACTTTGCCTGTCATACAAAATGTAAGTACCAGTTTCTTGTTCAATTGATTTCAAATGGGCTACGCCATCACGGGATAAGAGCATCTGAACTGCACTTAATGTCAGATCAGGGTGGTTTATGGTTTTCCCTTTCATCAAAATCTCAAGCGGCCTTCTCAGATCTGCTATTGTTTTTGTGGCATTTGCAGTGAGCTTTACTCGGAAAATACCATTCTCGGTCTTCTCATAATTGTAAGACACACCTGCATAAAGTACACTGATTAAGACTTCGAACTTGCCAGCAGATATAAAATTATGTGCTAAACATTCTTCTTGTACATAAATTGGAACCTGATGAGTTTGCTGGTTTTGAGAAACATCAATGAAGTAGCACACACATTAATTCGACACAAAATTTACATTGATATTTGGAAACAGATGATGTTATGATTTTATCAGTGGAGATTCTACATGTTAGCTGAGGGATCAGCTGACCCACAGATTTTTTATCACACCCTTAGTTTCATTCAGATGTGTGTAAAAAAGTAGAAAATTTCAGAGAGATTAATGCACTTGAACCCACAGCCTTTTTGTCGCTGGCGCCGCCACTGGATTTTATGCTTCTCATGAAGATATTGAGATAAAATAGACAATGAGCTATATAATACTCATGTTCCCCGGTTCAAATTTATATGAGCCACAACTCATAATGGTTTTCTCCCTGGAGCAAGCGAAGACTTAGAAAAAATGTAATTGAGAAAAATGGCTTTGCCCATAATATAGATTCTTTATTAGCTAATATAAATTCTTTGAAGAATGGTCGCGTTTTTATATAATTAGTCTTTCTTTTGAGCTTGTCTATTACGGTACAGAAAAATCAATCCTGTCACTCTTAAAGAACAGGTAAAGGGAATTCAAGCTAAGGGACCCAATGAGGAAATTCCTTATTTGGCACTACATTAAAATGTGCTTCCCTATTTGGGCCTGGAAAAAAATACTTTCCTATTTCACACTGCCTCTAACTTGTATGCCTTTTATGACACTGTCGTCTATTTTGGCCACTAACGGTGTTAATAACACCTGAAAAGACGCTTTTGCCTCCAATGTAGTATGTGACCAAAATTTTGACCAAAGCACTGTGATGAATTTTGGAGGACATTTAGATTTTTTTTCATTGTTACATGGACAGATGATACATACATACATACATTAGGTAGTACACGCACACATCCCCTCAAAAAAAAAGGTAGTACATGCAAACATTACATGCCAGCCAGGCGGCCACTAGTAGCAGTACACGACTACACGCCCCGACCAGACTGCAACGTGCGCACAAAGGCGTGCCATAAGGCGGCAGCTTAATTCCTCCTCCATCTCCCACACGTGCGCTTCCGGCAAGAACGATGGTCACGGTGGCGGGCTGGTGGCACAGCTGCTGGAGGAGGCACACGCTGGGGTTCATGGCAGCGTATCCACCAGCACCCGGAGCTGGCATTCCAGGAGCAGCACACCTCCATGCTTGACGCCCTAGCTGTCCCCTACATCCGCGTTGTGGCACTGCAGCGCCGTAAACCGACCACGCAGATGAGCTCACTGACCACCAGCAGCAGCGGGCGGCCGTTTCACGCAACACCGTCCACCCCCAGACCCTGGACCTGCACCTCTCTTCACTGGTACCGCTACCTCCGCCAACGGCCACGGACCGCCGATACCTGCACCTCTCTTCACTGGTATTGCTACCTCCGCCAACGGCCACGGACCGCGATACCTGCACCTTCTGTTTGTCGATCTGGCACTCCCGCTCGATGAGTTTGCACACCTAGCGGACGACCGTGCCGGAGGCAGAGGGGGACAGCAAGGACAAGGACACACAGGGGCAGGGGCAGGGTCGTGTGTGCACGCAGAGGCCGTGCAGGCACTGCGCCGTAGGGCACGGGCGGCTGCTTCCAGCAGTACCAATGACCGCTTCAGTCGATCTTGGGTGGGGATTGGGGGAGAAATTGAAGGGGATGGATCGGTGGACAAAGAGTGGGGAGGGAGAGAGCGACTTGGGCGCGATGGCCTGTTTTTTTTTTCCTTTCTAGTGTTGTACAGCCAGCGGTAGTTTCGTCCATGCAACAAAAAACTGACAGGTCTTAGACGTGATATGCTAGCGGTGGTTGGCGGTGTCACGAAAGGCATGAAAATTAGATCCGGTGCCAAATAGGGAAGAAAGTTTTTTCCAGGGTCAAACAGGGAAGTCATTACTTTCCTAGTGTCAAATAAGGAAAGGTACTAAAGGCATGAAAAATCTTGAAGTTTCACAAAAAAGAAAACACTGCAAAGTCAATAGCAGTAAGTTCCTCCCTAGGGAGACGAGGGTCCTAGATGAGTTTCCCGAAAAGATGGCTCAGAAAGTCTGGCTACATCGTATAAAACTAAACTAAGTGAAAAAAGAAAGACAAAAAGGAATACAAAAGCAACCACAATGAGGAAGGAGAGATTCAACCAATAGAACAGTGAAAAAAATCAATGCATTTAGCGAATGAGGAATGCAGGCACACCTTTTTGGCTTCGGAAGCTCTCAAGCAGAGAAGTCACTTCCTGGCTGATAACATTGTAAACACGCACTGAACAGGACATAGTGCTATGAAATACATGCTTGCACTGTATTATCTGCCAAGGTTGACAACAAGGAAGAATACTTCCTTCAAGATGGTCCAGTGCTCTTGCAGCTTCTCGATGAAGATTTCCATCAAAAGTTAAAGTTGCTCTCATCATCGAGTCATTTTCCTCGGGAGGGAACACTTCAACACAGAAACTTTTTCCAGGAAAACTCTTGTTTGGCATGAATGGAGAAATTTCTCTAATCAGCGCTTCTTCGCATACAGAAACAGAGGGGCTAGCTATAGTGGCTTCCTTGACCCTGAGCAGACGGATATTAAGGATTCTCCTTGTTGTTGTGCTGCGAAAAGCATCATATAGTTCCGGCTCCGATACATGCAATGGAATTCTTTCGACAAATACACAGTTCTCCTCCTTCTTACTAACCCTACAACTGATATACCTTCCATCGATTCCTAAGGCAAAGCAGTCATCTACAACAGATTGAGCTTCCCCACTGGCACATGTTACAAGTGCAAGGCCCCTGCTTTCCTTACGTGGCCAACATAATTTAGCTCTTACTGAAGGAAATCGTAAACCTTGATTATCAGGAGAACATACAGGAACTATTTTTAGAGAGGAACCATAAAATTCTACCCCGTTCAATTTTGAGACAGCATCTTCAGCATTTTCAGGTTTGAGGAATGTAATCTTCCCCCATTTAGTTTCACCTGAGCCTAGCCGGAAATTTCCACTGGATTTATGAAAATTAGCAACACCGGAAACAAGACTATCCACCAAGCTAATAAGCTCCTTGTCATTGATGTCATTTGCATTTTGATGTAGAACCTCTACTGTCAGATATCTCTTCCCAAGTTCTAAATGTTTGACTTCCGCACCTGAGCCAAATAGTGCAATAGGAGAACTGCCTGACCTCTCGGGAAATAAACTTCTCTCAAGGCACTCGTTCCTCATCAACTTACCTTCACATTCCAAAGCATTGTTAACAATGCAAAAGACCTTTTCCATGTGCTGTGCGGTAGCAAATAACACAACTTCGTTATTGTTAAAGTTAACTTCGACAGTTACTCGGTCATCCCTGCAATCTTCCTTGAGACGTGAGATGATCTTCTGCTGATTTTGGCCAGATTTGCCAACAAATTTTCCCAGCAAGTTATTACCAAGCCCACTAATCACCTTTATCTGCAATTTATGTTTCTCCAGTTGCTGAATGGAAGACATTGGGTGAATTGCATACAAAGCATCATGATCAACAGCAGTTACGCATACCAGATATTGATTTGGGACGGATAAGATTTCTGAAAACACCACCCAATCTGGCTTGGTACCATAATTGAGCAATGAGCATGAGGGATGAAGGTTCACAATCTGATCTGTCGAAATCACCTGGTAACCAAACCTTTCATGTCCTAAAAACATAGCAAGATTACCTGCAAGAGATGACAGGATAATTCTTTTTAGCAACTTATCATGCTCACTGGGAGCCTCAGGATTCCAACACCAATAACTTGGGATTATAATTTTCAACTCATGCTTTAGACAATTTTCAAGTTCTGATATAGTTTCCTGGCACCTCCTCATGGTTTTGGCGTTGATGCTGTTCTGCCAACACCACATGTTCCTGTTTTCATGCCCGTCCTCCCATTTCTTATAAACAGCGAGTAGAGTGAACAGATCTCCATCTTGGTGACACAAACGGACTTTCTGAAGGTCAGCTTTGTGTTTCTCCTCATCAGTGCCCACTCTACAAAAGATGCTGCTAGAATTTGCCATAACTGCAGCTAAAACTACACCTTCCTTCCTCAAACCAAAACCAAAGCAATCAAGCATAATTTTTCCAAGCCTTGGCTCAATTCCCAATTTGACCAAGTGGCGTCCGGTATCAGTCAGCTCATAGCAATTACAATTACATTTGACAGCACCCAACTGTTCAAGGTTCTTCACAGCCATATTGATCGCTTCTGGATTCGGGGCATCAACAAACTCAAAATTCCGTGCATCTTTAACACCCAAAGCAAGTATTCTTAGAACAGCAGTGCCAAGATGAACTTTTTGGATTTCAGGTTCTTGATGCAGTTCCATCATACTGAAGTCGGCTTCGGAGTAAAGTCTATAACACTTCCCCACTCCCGTTCGACCTGCCCGGCCAGCGCGTTGATTAGCTGAACTTTGGGAAATCCAATTGACTTTCAGAACATTAAGACCACTGCTAGGCACAAATCTGCTGTCCTTGACCAGTCCAGAATCAACAACATACTTCACTTCTTTTATAGTAAGTGATGTTTCAGCTATATTGGTGCAGAAGATAATTTTTCTCATTCCAGAATAACTTTTGAAAACACGACTCTGTTCCACAGGGGAAAGCTTTCCATGCATAGGAAGTACCACCGCACTTGCATCGGTGAAATTTTCACAAGCCCATTCAACTTCTAGCTGGGATGTCAAGAAAGCAAGGATGGCACCCTCTTCTTCATTCTTGTGGATGATGCTTACCTGTCTTATAACATCATTGACATAAGAAGCAGCAGCACAAGGACCACACAAAGAGTTTGGCACAATATTGAAAGAAGCATCAACTGATACATCAGGTACATATTTAATTTCAACAGGAAAATTTCTCCCTTTCACATGGAATGTTTGGCAGCCATAAAAGTATTCAGCAAGTCTATTAGCATCAGCAGTGGCAGACATTATAATGAGTCGCAAATCCAACCTATCAAGCAGCTTCTGCTTGATCAAAGCTAAGAGAAGATCGGTGTTCAAACTTCTTTCATGAGCTTCATCAACAATGATATAGGAAATGCCATTCAGGTCCGCATCGTTCATACAGTGATGTAGAAGACAACTATCTGTGCAAAATATAATCTTCGAACTGAAGTTTTGATAATTCAAAAAGCTTGAATATGACGACACAAAATTGTCCGCATAGCAGCCCTTGCTTTCTTCATCGACTCTATGTGCCAATGATAAAGCAGCAATTTTCCGAGGTTGCGTACAGACAACTGAATCATTACCAGAAAGACCTGAGTCAGCAAGAAACTGAACTAGTTGTGTGCTTTTCCCAGAACCAGTTTCCCCGATTAAGATCATAACCTGTAGAGAAGAAAGCTCGTATAATTAAACCTTGACTTTTGCATCAGCATGTTACGGCCGGCAAATTCAAATAAACAAGTGAAACTAAATGGTGCACTGCAATATAATAACATGCACATGACAAAGCTCCACAAGCACGGCTCTTTCTCCTTGATTCTAAGCATGCAAATCCATAGTTTAAAAGGCAAACCGAGGCAGGCGCCTAAGCATGCCTAGGCACTAGGTTATAGAAAAAATTCTAGTGCTTTATTGCGCTTAAGCTGCACTTTGGTCAGAAAAGCACAAGGCGGTGGCAAAACGCACAATTAACACCTGGTGCTTTTTTTAACTCTCAAAAATCATATAAACTATCAAATGGCTCACACTGCATTGCAAATTTGCAGCCATCACAATAAAACTGCAGAAAAGTCACCTGGTTATTGAAAATGTGATTGAGAATCTTTCTGCGGTATGAGTAGATTGGTAGCCCCTCGTTGAGCCTCCTGCACTCGCGCATCATCATCATGTGCAACCTCACAAAGTCCACATCCTCTCCTTCCCCAATCCCAAACACATCCACCCCTTCCTCCTCCACCTCCTCCTCGTCATCCGTCCCACGTAACATGGCACGCCTTATCGAACTCATCGCTGCTTTGTACTCGGCAATTTTGGCATCTACCAATTCCTTCTCAGCCTCCAATGTTTTCTTCTGGAGATTGAACTGATCGAAGTCGCGGAAGTTATTGTGACCGCGAAGGCGGCGTTTAACAGACTGGATGGAGACCGCAAGCTCAGCGGAGCGGGCGGCGGAGCGGGAGACGAGGCCGGAGTCGAGGAGGCGGGACGCGTGGGAGGCGAAGAGGGAGGCGACGAGGGGGAAGGCGTGGGAGGCGAGGGCGGCGTCGGGGAGGTACGGGGTGAGGAGGTGGAGGCCGTCGAGGCGGAGCGACCAGAGCTCGCGCGCGGCGGCCGCGGCGGCTGGGAGGGAGCGGAAGAGGAGTCGGGCGGCCTGGCGGCCGGCGGAGCAGACGGAGAGGTTGTCGGGGGGCGGCGACTGGAGGCCCGCGACGAGGGCGTCGACCTCCGTGGCCGGCGGGGAGGAGAAGCTGGGGCCCGCGCGGAGGAGGATCACCGCGAACTGCCGCGCGTGAGGGGGCGGCTGGCGGTGGAGGTGGGGAGGCGGCGAGAACCGGTCCGGCGGGCGGAAGGGGCGGCGGTCCTGAGACGGACGCATGGCGTCGGCGTGCGGTCCGAGGGTTTTGGAGGGTTTCGGCGATGGTCAGAATCGAGGTCGCGGGGGAAGCCCTGCCCTGGGTCGCCGGAGTCGGTGCGGTCGCGCTTCCAGGGGACGGGGCGAGATTCTGGTTCGAACTCGACTACTCCTCGTCTTCTCCGCTTCGTGCTCCCGTAAATCTTTCTCGTTTCCTTTTCCTGCAAATTTTTTTATCGGATACTACTAAGTCCTTGCACAAAAGTTGTGCAAGGAATAAATATTTATATATACCTTAAAATAAAATAAATATTTAACTATTCACCTCACGTGTATATAAAATGAGAAATCATATCTAACAAATGTCAGAATTTTCGTCCCTCCCGACAAACGTGCTCGTCACAAACGCTTCTCTGTCCAAATACGCCCGCCCACCGCACTAGCTAGCACCTCAAGCATCTACATGAGTGACATGTGTTTGAATCCTAGTTCTCTCTCTTTTCTATGGGATCTCTCGGGTACATAAGATTACGGCGGCGAAAAAGTATTTTGATAGACGCTTCTGCTCGTTTGGGAATATTCCTGAATTTATAGGCCAGAAATTAGGGTTGGAGGACTCGGGACGGGGGGGGGGTGTCAAATAACGTCATGACTTGATCACTTGAGCTCAACTCAATGATGAGAAGACTGTTGACACTCCCTTGGAGGGGGATGGGGGAAGCCAGGGGGCGCGTCCTGAGGGTTTGTGGAGTCCTCGGAACTCTTCTGACTTCTTCTCCAAGTCCCATGTGTGTCTTTTGTTCCAGAAAAGATTATCGCGAAAGTTTTATTCCGTTTGGACTCCGTTTGATATTCCTTTTCTGTAAGACTCAAAAAACAAGTAAAAAACAAAAACTGACATTGGGCTCTAAGTTAATAAGTTAATCCCAAAAATAATATAAAATAGCATATTAATGCATATAAAGCATCCAAAACAGATAATATAATAGCATGGAACAATCAAAAATTATAGATACGTTGGAGATGTATCAACCGCCAACGGTCCACCAACGTTATGAGAGCCATGTGGACAAGCGTCGGCGGCGTATGCTTGAACTGGAGCACGAAACCCAACAATCTAGCTCTCCTGTAACACGGCTCGTAGCGACTATCGTACTTCATCTCTTTGACCTTGGTGTGGATCCTCATACGTAATGGCGGAGGCATCTGTCAATGTGCACACGAAAATAGTTAGTAAAAACTTTTGGGAAGGCAATTTTTGATGGAAGACGTTGATCATTGCTATTTACCATTCCATTCTCGATGTAACGGGTGCGATGACCGTTGTCGAATGCCGGGTCAAGCAGAGTGTAATTAGTGTCAATCGCCAGACCAGGGGGGCTCCTGAAATAAGAGCATTCTTTTAATCAGTATATAATCATATCATATTAAACCATTCAACTAACATCAATCATATCATATTCAACAAATGTAAAAAAATACCATGAAAATGAACTACGGTTCATCTTCAAACTAGTTAATCAATCCTTTCAATCCATAATATCACATAACCGATCATATTCAACCATTCAACTAACATCAATCATATCATATTCAACAATTGTAAAAATAATAATATTATAAAGATTAACTAGGTTCACCTTCAAACTAGGTTCATCTTCAAACCAGTTAGCAAATCAAACATCAATCAAACATATTCAACCACATCACCGCATCAATCACATTCAAACATATTTAACCACATCAAACATCAATAAATAGTTCAATTTTTTTAACATGAACTAGGGTTCATCAACTATATAAATCATATTCTACTTCAACCACATCACCGCGTCAATCATATTCAACCACATCACCGCATCAATCATATTCAAACATTTTTAACCACATCAAACATTAATAAATTATTCAAAAAAATATTAGCATGAATTAGGGTTCATCAACTATATAAGATAGGCTCTATCATATTCAACTGCATCAAACATCATATTACTCCTAACTAAACAAACCTAAAAACAACAAAAAATCAAAATCTACTAGATGAAATATGGTTCATCTTGTGCCAAATAATGCGTCGAATCGAAAACTTTTTAACTAAAACAAATTGAGGGGATTGAGAGAGCTTAGAGCAACTCTAGCAGACCCCCGCATCCCGCTGGCCCGCAAAACACGTTTGCAGTTCACGGAAAACGGCTTTTGCGGGCCGGCAAGGACGGCCGCAGATGTAGACCCTCCAACGGACCCGTATAAAAGTACATTCGCCGAATATGCTTTTATACGGGTCGCCTTTGCGGTGTCTACTCTTGCACCGCTTTTTCCGCATCTCATCGGCCCGCAAAATATATCAAATCCAGCATAATACAACAAACGGAAGCAAACTAAATAATTATTCAAATTCAACACAATACGACAATCATCCACATTACAAAATAATTATTCAAATCTTAAATAATGCAATACAAAACTTGTGATGTGTACAAATACAAATGAATACAAAAAGGAGTCACAGTCCAGCCCTTTGCCAATGATACTCAATGAGATCCTCCTGAAGTTGAAAATGTGTGTCTGCATTTTCAATCTCCTTGTATGTCTGAAGAAAAGCTCTAATGCGGTTAGGGTCTCTAGCTGGTTTGACACGGCTACCCACATTGTCGTAGAAGAATTCCAGGTTCATTCCTCTCTCATCTTCAAGAATCATATTGTGAAGGATAACACAGCATGTCATGATATTTTTCAAGGTTTTCTTATCCCAAAAACGAGCAGGACCATGGACAATGGCAAACCTAGATTGCAAAACACCGAATGCTCTTTCAATGTCTTTTCGGGCTGCCTCTTGCACCCTTGCAAATTCACACTATTTTTTAGTTTTGGGTTCTTTGATGCTCTTGACAAATGTGCACCAAGGAGGGTATATACCATCTGCAAGATAGTACCCTTTTGTGTATTCATGTCCATTGATAGTGTAGTTGCAAGTAGGAGCATCACCACTAGCAAGCCTAGCAAACAAATGAGACCGTTGCAACACATTGATATCACTGAGAGTGCCCGACATACCAAAGAAGCAATGCCAAATCCATAAATCCTCGGATGCTACGGCCTGTAGCACAATTGTTGCATCACGAGACTTGCCACAATACATTTCTTGCCATGCCTTCAGGCAATTTTTCCATGTCCAATGCATACAATCAATGCTACCTAGCATGCCAGGCCAACCTCTCCTCTCATTAGATGCCATCAATTTCTTTGTGTCATCCTCGTTGGGTGCCCGAAGATACTCAGGACCAAAGACACGGATGATCACTTTTGCAAATCTATGCGCGGACTCAATTGTAGTATCTTCACCAATGCGAAGGTACTCATCGGCATAGTCAGCCAGAACGCCATATGCAATCACCCGC
The DNA here is from genome assembly GCF_002162155.2 of Triticum dicoccoides. Lineage (NCBI taxonomy): Eukaryota > Viridiplantae > Streptophyta > Magnoliopsida > Poales > Poaceae > Triticum > Triticum dicoccoides. Next base: position 124,506,463 of record NC_041385.1, read on the forward strand.
ATAGCTGCGAAGATTTTTTGATATGCACTAAATACCTTTAAGCCCGCAACATTTTTTCTTTGAGTAAAATACCGGCAATTTGCCTCGCAGGCTTGAACAATTTTCACAAAAAGAGATCGGCGTATTCGGTACCTTCTCCGGAAGAGGTGTGGTGGATATGTAGGATTCTCCATGAAGTAGTCTTGCATCAACATCTCGTTCCCAAGATGACGATTCCGAGGAATGCAAAGACGCCCGACGGTCGATCCTCGCCTTCTCTTCCGGTTCTCGTCTTCGTGCTCCTTCACGGCAAGTGCCATGACTAATGTCTGCTGCCGAAAGTTGGCAAGCATGGTCTCAACATCCGAGTCATCCGAATCGGACAAATCGGTGAGCAAGAACTTCTTGCACGGGCTCAAATCCATCTACATGCATACCGGCGCGTCAACGAACTATACCGCTCGCTTGCAAAGATCACAAAATACGCACTAACCGGTGGAGG
>NC_041385.1:124507160-124519851 GCF_002162155.2 Triticum dicoccoides
GGGGGGTCGATGCAGCGTGACAGCGCAGGAGGATGGTGGGCGGCCCCACGGCGCGTTTCTACCCGCAGATTTGGCGGAATCGTCGGCTGTCGTGGTTCTAAGTCTGACAGTAGAATGGGGGGTAGGTATGGAGAGGCAAGATCCTAGCTATGGAGCAGTTGTACACACGAGTGTTTAGCGAGTTCAGGCCCTTCTCGGAGGAAGTAACAGCCCTACGTCTCGGAGCCCGGAGGCGGTCGACTGGTTTCTGTGTATATGAGTTACAGGGGTGCGAACCCTTCTACCAGTGGAGGGGGCGGCTTATATAGAGGACGCCTGGACCCCAGCCAACCCACGTAGCAGAGGATTAAAGTACATTATGGCCGGGCGTTACTGGTAATGCCCTACTTAAAGTGTCATCATGACCATCAAGACTACTTAATTACAGACCGTTTGGATGCAGAGTAGATCCTGAACTCCTGATGGTCGAGTGGGTCTTCATGGTCGAGTGTCTTTAGATTCGTCGAGTGTCTTCTAGCCAGTCGAGTGGAGTCTCTCTTGGTCGACTGGAAGGTAGCTTCGTCTAAGGATGTCCTTGGGCATGGTATCCTAGATAGGTCCATGACCCTACCCTAGGTACATTACCTCATCATTAGCCCCCGAATGGATCAAGGTTCGAGTGAGGAAGGAGTTGATGATTTTCTCTGACTCATTTCCTGCGCTTTGATTGTGTCGTATCTCGGATCGGCGATTTTTCTTTCGGCGTTGGTGTCAACTTTTACTTCAGTCGCCTTGATCCATTCTTATCTTCTGTCGAGTGAACTTTTGAACTTTGGTGAACTTCCGAGCGACGGATCGCGGGAAAGATATTGTCTGACAGATTGATCTGCTGCTAGCGGATTTTGCGGGATCTGAAATTTGGGAGCGCACGAAGTGGGGCGGTCCGCGGCAATCGGATGGGATAAGGCGTGGACGCCTCGATTTCCGCACCGCCTTTTTCGCCATGTATCGTGCGTGCGCGATTGTTTCAGGATTTGACAGGATCGCTCGGACCCACTCGTCAGCCACTCGGAAGCGCCCTTATATAAAGCGCCGGGGGAGGGTTTTTTGAACAGTGCCTTCCCATTCTTCTCTCTTCCCTCTCTGCCTCCGCCCACTGCGCCTGCTCTCGCCTCCACCTATCCACCCCTCGCGCGCATCGCCGGCGATAATGGTGAAGGAGAAGACGGCGGCCCTAGAGCGCGCGAAGAAGGCGACGGCGATGGGGCAAGCAAAGGGGAGACCGTCCAGTCAGGGCGGATCTTCGTCGAGGTCCCGCCTGCCGAAGGGTTGGGTCCAAGGGGATTGGATCCGCTCGACCATCACTGAGAGAGATCTCAACGACCTGGCCAATGAGGGACTGATCCCTCACGGGTCAGCGAGGCTCCCGGGGTCCGAGTGTCAACCACAGCCGCAGGAGGGTGAGTGCGTTCTCTTAGCCACTCACGTAGATCGTGGTTTTTCTCTGCCGCCGAGTGTTTTCTTCCGAGGGTTTCTGAATTTCTTTGGGGCGCAACTCCACCATTTCAATCCCAATTCCATCGCCTATCTTGCTGCCTTTGTGTCCATGTGCGAGAACTTCCTGGGTTATCGACCGCACTGGGGTCTCTTCAAGCACATATTCACCTGTCGCTCACAGACGGTGAAAAAGGCGAGTCCGAACGATGAGAGGACCAAGGTTATTCAGATGTGCGGGGGTCTTGGGATTCAGTTGAGGAATAAGAGCACTTTCCCGGCCATGACCCTTCCTGAGTCGGTCAGAGGGTGGCAGTCGACTTGGTTCTACTGCCAAGACGAGTCGACGCCGGGGCAGTCGACTGGTCTCCCTCCGTTCTCCATGGACCGAGTGGACAAACCGTCTTCTCTGATGGTACTTCCTGAGGAGAAAGCCGAGGTAAAAATGTTGATGGAGCGCGTGGTCCAACTCGTTCGGGACGGAGTGACAGGCATGGATCTTCTGGAAGTCTTCCTTAGGCGGCGCATCCAACCGCTTCAGTACCGGGGGCACTCGATGTGGCTGTACTGCGGTACCGAAGACACCACTCGGGTCCATCCAGAAGCAGTCGACGACGCCACGCTGGAGAGGTGGGTGGCCGCCATCACAGGGAACAAGGACAACCCTCGAGGGGCTAGGAGGATCCCGCCACTCGACTGTACTTATACGCCGGACACGGTATGACCACTTATCTCCGATTGTGATCTTGCTTTATCCATTCTGCTTTGTCGCGAATTGGTCGATTGATCTTTGTTTTGCTTTGTTATCTCACAGGCCACCACTGAATTATACTCGATGCCCAATGGATCGCAGACGCCGACTGAGGAGGAGGAAGGAAGTGGGGGCGAAAGCCCGGAGGAGTGGGATTCGGATGCCGACGACGATGACGAGGGCGATGACTCTGGTGAGGAGGAAGAAGAGGAGGAGGAGGAGGAAGTTGTACCTCCCCGCTCGGAAAGACGCTCGAAGCTTGCCCATGATCCCGCGACTGAGCGTGGTAAGGGGGTCGCGATCGCTACCCAGTCGACCAAGCGCCCTCGGACGGCTTCTCCGGCGCCGACTGAGAAGGCTCGGAAGCAATCTCGAGTGGCACCGTCGAAACCTGCGAAGGTCTTGCCGAAGATGAAGATGGTGATCCCCACTATCTCAAGGTAATGGTAGTTTTGAGTTTTCCCCGTTTCATGAACTTGCTCTTGGTCGACTCATGGGCCAATCGACTGACTTTTGGAACTGCAGCGCTGCTACTTCCGATACTTCGGCGAGGGCCGAAGACCACGAGATGGAGGATGCTGCAACCTTGAAACCTGGTATGACTCTTGTGATGCCGTTTTCAGTCGACTGACTTATTGTCTCTAATTTTGATTCTTTCTGCAGTTTCATCTAACATTGTTATTGACCTTCTTGATGATGATGACAAAGAACCACCACGGTCGAGGAGGAGCAAGAAAACGTCTGCTGGCAAGGCGACTCAAGATGTGTCGGCACCCGAGACGTTGGTCGTGGAGGGAGACAATGTCACTCGACCCACCGTAACCTTCGCGGTGCCGTTGACGAGTGCTCGCCCTTCGTCGTCGAGTGCTGCTCAACCCTCGCTTTTCTCCACCTACCCCATTCCAGAAGACCAAGCTAGTGCTGCTAGAGAAGCAATACGCCAAGCGGGGGTCATGATGGAGCAAGTAAAGGCGATACGAGAAGCTAGCCAGGCAGCCTATGACGCCAGTTCGGCTCTTCAGAGTAATGTTCAGGTCAGTCGGTCACTGCCTGTTCTGTTAGGATATGATATCCGTAAACTCTTCTTTCTGCAATTCTTAGAGTTTGTCCTACACCCACTGGGTGTGTCGATTGAAATTCCGGATTAGTGGGGGCACGCTGAGTGCACCCACTGGGTGTAGTCGCCAAGGCTATGGTCGACTGCTGGCAGTCGACCATAGGCTTTATGTCTTAAGTTTTTTTCTTATTCGACTAGGTCGAATAGATTCATAGACTGGTGGGGGCACGCTGAGTGCACCCACTGGGTGTAGTCCCCGAGACTGTGGTCGACTGCGGGCAGTTGATTATAGTCTGAAGAACACCTCCCGTTTTTTTTGTTGGTCCACTGGTCGACTCTAACTGATGAAACTAGTGGGGGCACGCTGAGTGCACCCACTGGGTGTAGTCCCCGAGACTATGGTCTAATGTTTGCATTCGACCGTAGTCTTTAGAAACGCTATGATTTTTCCTTACTCACTCGGAAGTGAATTGTCTTTGACATCTGTCGATTGGTTCTTCGTAGAAATCCTGTGACCTTGCGGCTCGTTATACTGAGTTGGAGAACAAACACATTCAGCTTGAGCTCGATCTAAAATTGGCCCAAGAGAACTTGACGAAGGCGAAGGAGGAAGCTAAAGGTATGCTTGGTGAGGCCTTTGACGATTGCCTTTGCCTCTCACTTGTTTCCGAATCTAATCTTCACTATAACTTTGCAGACAAAGTGAGGGACGCACTGAAGAAACAAGAGCTTGACTTGGCTGAGATGCAAAAAACTGCTTTAGAGAAGACCAGGCTTGCGGATGAGAAGCTGGCTTCAGTGACCAAGCTTGAAGAAGAAAACACCAATCTGAAAGCTGCTCTTGATGCTGCCAACCAGGAGGTCAGTCGACTGAAAAGTGACAAGACCACCCTGAATGACAAGGCCAGTGAGTTGAAGAGAAAGAAGAACGATCTAGAGGCTTATCTGGGTGGACTCGCCAAGAAGTTGTTCCTCATGCTTGAAGGTAATCCTTTGTATCAAACAAAATTTTTTAATTGTAACCTCCGATTGTTTGTCTTGACTCGGTGGTTGTGCTTGCAGAATTTTGTCAGAACTTTGAAGAGGAGACTGGTCGACTGGAAGTGAACCTGGATCCCATCAACTCTCCGGTGAAAGATGAAGTCGCCATGAACGTGCTCCGGCTTGAATCTCGTGTTGCTGCTATCATTGATTATCTCGCAAGGTTGAAGGTCGCAACTTCCCGCATCAACACGACACTCTGGCCAAGAGAGACACTCCAGAACGACCTCGAGTCTCTGATGACTCGACTGAACGAGGTCCCAAGTCGAGTGCAGGAGTGGAAGAAGTCTTCGGCCAGGTGCGGTGCAGATGTTGCTCTGTCTCTGGTCCGCGTTCACTGCAAGGATGCTCAAGAGGACAAGTTAGTGGCTCTTAGGGTGGCTAACACCAAGAAGCACGATTTCAGATCTTTCATGGAGACCTTCATTGCCGCTGCCACTCGGATTGCAGATGGAATTGATCTGGACGAGTTTGTGGCACCTTCCAGCCCTCCACGGGAGGGGTAAAAAACTTCTGAGCTTGATACTTTAAATTTGCCTCGGTATGCCGAGTGAGTTTTGTAACCGACAAACCTTAACAGGCCTAGCGCCTAAGCACTTTCGGTTCCGTTAGGTGTTATCCGAACTTGGATTCGTCATCGAATATGTTTGCATTTGGTTTGAGGTGTCTTTTGCAGGTTAAAGAGAAGCGCTTATTGCAATCGACTTGTTCCTTAATTCACTTAGGCGAGCACTGGGCTGCAGCTAAGCCCCCGAGTGGGAGGTTTGCTCTTCACTCAGTAGGATTTTTAGATACTTAGGCGAGCACTGGGCTGCAGCTAAGCCCCCGAGTGGGAGGTTTGCTCTCCACTCGGTGGGATTTCAGATACTTAGGCGAGCACTGGGCTGCAGTTAAGCCTCGGAGTGGGAGGTCTGCTCTCCACTCGGTAGGATTTTTAGATACTTAGGCGAGCACTGGTCTGCAGCTAAGCCCCCGAGTGGGAGGTCTGCTCTCCACTCGGTGGGATTTTTGGATACTTAGGTGAGCACTGGGCTGCAGCTAAGCCCCCGAGTGGGAGGTCCGCTCTCCACTCGGTAGGATTTTTTAGATACTTAGACGAGCACTGGGCTGCAGCTAAGCCCCCGAGTGGGAGATCTGCTCTCCACTCGGTAGGATTTTGAATTGGTGGCGCAGCTCAGAAGGAGAGGGTAGCAGTCGACCTGCACCTCATCCTCCTTGCAGAGCGCATGTTGTATTTGTGGCATAGCTCGGGAGGAGAGGATAGCAGTCGACCTGCACCTCGTCCTCCTTGCAGAGCGCACGTTGTATTTGTGGCGTAGCTCGGGAGGAGAGGGTAGCAGTCGACCTGCACCTCGTCCTCCTTGCGAAGCGCATGTTGTATTTGTACTTAGGCGAGTACTTGGACTGCAGCTAAGCCTCCGAGTGGAAGGCTGGCTTACCACTCGGTAGGGTTTTATTTGCCTTAGGCGAGTACTTGGACTGCAGCTAAGCCTCCGAGTGGAAGGCTGGCTTACCACTCGGTAGGATTTTATTTATCTTAGGCGAGTTCTTGGACTGCAGCTAAGCCTCCGAGTGGAAGGCTGGCTTACCACTCGGTAGGATTTTATTTATCTTAGGCGAGTACTTGGACTGCAGCTAAGCCTCCGAGTGGAAGGCTGGCTTACCACTCGGTAGGATTTTATTTATCTTAGGCGAAACGGATTTCGCAGCTAAGCCTTCGTGTGGGAGACTGGCTCACCACTCGGTTAGGATTTTTTTACAGACCTGGGCGAATCGGATTCGCAGCCAAGCCACCCACTGGGGGATTGTTTTGACAGGACAAAAGAAATAACGATTATAGGAAAGATTGTTGGGGAACATAGTAATTTCAAAATTTCCTACGCACACGCAAGATCATGGTGATGCGTAGCAACGAGAGGGGAGAGTGCAATCTACATATCCTTGTAGACCGAAAGCAGAAGCGTTAGCACAACGCGGTTGATGTAGTCGTACGTCTTCACGGCCCGACCGATCAAGCACCGAAACTATGGCACCTCCGAGTTCTAGCACACGTTCAGCTCGATGACGTCCCTCGAACTCCGATCCAGCCGAGTGTCGAGGGAGAGTTCCGTCAGCACGACGGCGTGGTGACGATCTTGATGTTCTATCGTCGCAGGGCTTCACCTAAGCACCGCTACAATATTTATCGAGAAGGACTATGGTGGAGGGGGGCACCGCACACGGCTAATAGATCTCAAGGATCAATTGTTGTTGTGTCTTTGGGGTGCTCCCCTGCCCCCATATATATAGGAGCAAGGGGGGAGGTGGCCGGCCTATGGAGGAGGCGCACCAAGGGGGGAGTCCTACTCCCACCGGGAGTAGGACTCCTCCTTTCCTTGTTGGAGAAGGAAAGAGGAGGAGTAGGACTCCTCCTTTCCTTGTTGGAGAAGGAAAGAGGAGGAGAGGGAGAAGGAAAAGTGGATTGCCCCCCTTGTCCAATTAGGACCAGAGGGGGGGGGGGTGCGCAGGCCTCATTCCTTTTGGCCTCTCTCCTCTATTCCTGTATGGCCCAATAAGGCCCATATACTCCCCGGCGAATTCCCGTAACTCTCCGGTACTCCGAAAAATACCCGAATCACTCAGAACCTTTCCAAACTCCGAATATAGTCGTCCAATATATCGATCTTTATGTCTCGACCATTTCGAGACTCCTCGTCATGTCCCCGATCTCATCCGGGACTCCGAACTCCTTCGGTACATCAAAACTCATGAACTCATAATATAACTGTCATCGAAACCTTAAGCGTGCGGACCCTACGGGTTCGAGAACAATGTAGACATGACCTAGAACTATTCTCGGTCAATAACCAATAGCGGAACCTGGATGCTCATATTGGCTCCCACATATTCTACGAAGATCTTTATCGGTCAAACCGCATAACAACATACGTTGTTCCCTTTGACATCGGTATGTTACTTGCCCGAGATTTGATCGTCGGTATCTCAATACCTAGTTCAATCTCGTTACCGGCAAGTCTCTTTACTCGTTCTGTAATACATCATCCCGCAACTAACTCATTAGTCACATTGCTTGCAAGGCTTTATAGTGATGTGCATTACCGAGAGGGCCCAGAGATACCTCTCCGACAATCGGAGTGACAAAACCTAATCTCAAAATACGCCAACCCAACATGTACCTTTGGAGACACCTGTAGTACTCCTTTATAATCACCCAGTTACGTTGTGACGTTTGGTAGCACCCAAAGTGTTCCTCCGGTAAACGAGAGTTGCATAATCTCATAGTTACAGGAACATGTATAAGTCATGAAGAAAGCAGTAGCAACATACTAAACGATCAAGTGCTAAGGCTAACGGAATGGGTCAAGTCAATCACATCATTCTCCTAATGATGTGATCCCGTTAATCAAATGACAACTCTTTTGTCCATGGCTAGGAAACATAACCATCTTTGATAAACGAGCTAGTCAAGTAGAGGCATACTAGTGACACTATGTTTGTCTATATTATTCACACATGTATTATGTTTCCAGTTAATACAATTCTAGCATGAATAATAAACATTTATCATGATATAAGGAAATAAATAATAACTTTATTATTGCCTCTAGGCCATATTTCCTTCAGTCTCCCACTTGCACTAGAGTCAATAATCTAGTTCACATCATCATGTGATTCAACACCAATAGTTCACATCGTCATGTGACCAATACCCAAAGGGTTTACTAGAGCCAATAATCTAGTTCACATCGCTATGTGATTAACACCCAAAGAGTACTAAGGTATGATCATGTTTTGCTCATGAGAGAAGCTTAGTCAACGGTTCTGTCATATTACAGAGCCGTATGTATTTTGCAAATATTCTATGTCTACAATGCTTTGCACGGAGCTACTCTAGCTAATTGCTCCCACTTTCAATATGTATCCAGATTGAGACTTAGAGTCATCTGGATCGGTGTAAAATCTTGCATCGATGTAACTCTTTACGACGAACTCTTTTATCACCTCCATAATCGAGAAACATATCCTTATTCTACTAAGGATAATTTTGACCAATGTCCAGTGATCTACTCCTAGATCACTATTGTACTCCCTTGCCAAACTCATAGCAAGGCATACAATAGGTCTGGTTCACAGCATAGCATACTTTATAGAACCTATGACTGAGGCATAGGGAATGACTTTTCATTCTCTTTCTATTTTCTGCCGTGGTCGGGTTTTGAGTCTTACTCAATTTCACACCTTGCAGCACAGGCAAGAACTCTTTCTTTGACTGTTCCATTTTGAACTATTTCAAAATCTTGTCAAGGTATGTACTCATTGAAAATCATATCAAGCGACTTGATCTATCTCAATAGATCTTGATGCTTAATATGTAAGCAGCTTCACTGAGGTCTTTCTTCGAAAAACTCCTTTCAAACACTCCTTTATGCTTTCCAGAAAAATTCTACATTATTTCCGATCAACAATATGTCGTTCACATATACTTATCAGAAATGCTGTAGTGCTCCCACTCACTTTCTTGCAAATACAGGCTTCACCGCAAGTCTGTATAAAACTATATGCTTTGATCAACTTATCAAAGCGTATATTCCAACTCTGAGATGCTTGCACCAGTCCATAGATGGATCGCTGGAGCTTGCACATTTTGTTAGCACCTTTAGGATTGACAAAACCTTCTGATTGTATCATATACAATTCTTCTTTAATAAATCCATTAAGGAATGTAGTTTTGACATCCATTTGCCAAATTTCATAAAATGTGGCAATTGCTAACATGATTCGGACAGACTTTTAAGCATCGATACGAGTGAGAAAATCTCATTGTATTCAACACCTTGAACTTTGTCAAAAACCTTTTTCGACAAGTCTAGCTTTGTAGATAGTGACACTACTATCAGCATCTGTCTTCCTCTTGAAGATCCATTTATACAATATGGCTTACCGATCATCGGACAACTCCACCAAAGTCCACACTTTGTTCTCATACATGGATCCCATCTCAGATTTCATGGCCTCAAACCATTTCGCGGAATATGGGCTCATCATCGCTTCCTCATAGTTCGTAGGTTCGTCATGGTCTAGTAACATAACTTCCAGAACAGGATTACCGTACCACTCTGGTGCGGATCTTACTCTGGAAGACCTACGAGGTTCTGTAGTAACTTAATCTGAAGTTTCATGATCATCATCATTAACTTCCTCACTAATTGGTGTAGTAATCACTGGAACTGATTTCTGTGATGAACTACTTTCCAATAAGGGAGAAGGTACAATTACCTCATCAAGTTCTACTTTCCTCCCACTCACTTCTTTCGAGAGAAACTCCTTCTCTACAAAGGATCCATCTTAGCAACGAATAACTTGCCTTCGGATCTGTGATAGAAGGTGTACCCAATAGTTTCCTTTGGGTATTCTATGAAGACGCACTTCTTTGATTTGGGTTCGAGCTTATTAGGCTGAAAACTTTTCATATAAGCATCGCAACTCCAAACTTTAAGAAACGACATGTTAGGTTTACTGCTAAACCATAGTTCATACGGTGTCGTCTCAACGGATTTAGATGGTGCCCTATTAAACGTGAATGCAGCTGTCTCTAATGCATAACCCCAAAACGATAGTGGTAAACCGATAAGAGACATCATAGATCGCATCATATCTAGTAAAGTACGATTACGACGTTCGGACACACCATTACATTGTGGTGTTCCAGGTGGCATGAGTTGCGAAACTATTTCACATTGTTTCAAATGAAGACCAAACTCGCAGCTCAAATATTCGTCTCCATGATAAGATCATAGAAACTTTATTTTCTTGTTACGATGATTTTTCCACTTCACTCTGAAATTCTTTGAACTTTTCAACTATTTCAGACTTATGTTTCATCAAGTAGATATACCCATATCCGATCAAATCATCTGTGAAGGTCAGAAAATAACAATACACGCCGCGAGCCTTAACACCCATCAGATCGCATACATCGGTATGTATTATTTCCAATAAGTCAGTAGCTCGTTCCATTGTTCCGGAGAACGGAGTTTTAGTCATCTTGCCCAAAAGGCATGGTTCGCAAGCATCAAATGATTCATAACCAAGTGATTCCGAAAATCCATCTTTATGGAGTTTCTTCATGCGCTTTACACCGATATGACCCAAACGGCAGTGCCACAAATAAGTTGCACTATCATTATTAACTTTGCATCTTTTGGCATCAATATTATGAATATGTGTATTACTACGATCGAGATCCAACAAACTATTTTCATTGGGTGTTTGACCATTTGAAGGTTTTATTCATGTAAACAGAACAACAATTATTCTCTGATTTTAAATGAATAACTGTATTGCAATAAACATGATCAAATCATATTCACGCTCAACGCAAATGCCAAATAACATTTATTTAGGTTTAACACTAATCCCGAAAGTATAGGGAGTGTGCGATGATGATCATATCAATCTTGGAACCACTTCCAACACTCATCGTCACTTCCCCCTCAACTAGTTTCTGTTTATTCTGTAACTCCTGCTTCGAGTTACTAATCTTAGCAACCGAACAAGTATCAAATACTCAGAAGCTACTATAAACACTAGTAAGGTACACATCAATAACCTGTATATCAAATATACCCTTGTTCACTTTGCCATCCTTCTTATCCACCAAATATTCAGAGTAGTTCCACTTCCAGTGACCATTTCCTTTGCAGTAGAAGCACTCAGTTTCAGGCTTAGGTCCAGCTTTGGGCTTCTTCACGGGAGTGACAACTTGTTTGACTTTCTACTTGAAGTTTCCCTTTCTTTCCCTTTGCCCTTTTCTTGAAACTAGTGGTCTTGTCAATCATCAACACTTGATGGTCTTTCTTGATTTCTACCTTCGTTGATTTCAACATCACGAAGAGCTCGGGAATTGTTTTCGTCATCCCTTGCATACTATAGTTCATCACGAAGTTCTAGTAACTTAGTGATGGTGACTAGAGAATTCGGTCAATCACTATCTTATCTGGAAGATTAACTCCCACTTGATTCAAGTGATTGAAGTACCCAGACAATCTGAGCACATGCTTACTAGTTGAGCGATTCTCCTCCATCTTTTAGCTATAGAACTTGTTGGAGACTTCATATCTCTCAACTCGGGCATTTGCTTGAAATATTAACTCCAATTCCTGGAACATCTCATATGGTCCATGACGTTCAAAAACATCTTTGAAGTCCCGATCCTAAGCCGTTAAGCATGGTGCACTAAACTATCAAGTAGTCATCATATTGAGCTAGCCAAACGTTCATAACGTCTGCGTCTGCTCCTGCAATAGGTCTGTCACCTAGCGGTGCATTAAGGACATAATTCTTCTGTGCAGCAATGAGGATAAACCTCAGATCATGGATCCAATCCGCATCATTGCTACTAACATCTTTCAACACAATTTTCTCTGGGAACATATCAAAATAAACATATGAAAGCAACAACGCAAGCTATTGATCTACAACATAATTTGCAAAATACTACCAGGACTAAGTTCATGATAAATTTAAGTTCAATTAATCATATTACTTAAGAACTCCCACTTAGATAGACATCCCTCTAATCCTCTAAGTGATTGCGTGATCCATATCAACTACACCATGTCCGATCGTCACGTGAGATGGAGTAGTTTCAACGGTAAACATCAATATGTTGATCATATCTACTATATGATTCACGCTCGACCTTTCGGTCTCCGTGTTCCGAGGCCATATCTGTATATGCTAGGCTCGTCAAGTTTAACCTGAGTATTCCGCGTGTGCAACTGTTTTGCACCCGTTGTATTTGAACGTAGAGCCTATCACACCCGATCATCACGTGGTGTCTCTGTTGGAAATATGCCCTAGAGGCAATAATAAAGGTATTATTATATTTCAATGTTCATGATAAATGTCTTTTATTCGTGCTATAACTGTATTATCCGGAAATCGTAATACACGTGTGAATACATAGACCACAATATGTCCCTGGTGAGCCTCTAGTTGACTAGCTCGTTGTGATCAACAGATAGTCATGGTTTCCTGGCTATGGACATTGGATGTCGTTGATAACGGGATCACATCATTAGGAGAATGATGTGATGGACAAGACCCAATCCTAAGCATAGCACAAAGATCGTGTAGTTCGTTTGCTAGAGCTTTGCCAATGTCAAGTATCTCTTCCTTTGACCATGAGATCGTGTAACTCCTGGATACCATAGGAGTGCTTTGGGTGTATCAAACGTCACAACGTAACTGGGTGACTATAAAGGTGCACTACAGGTATCTCCGAAAGTATCTATTGTTTTATGCGGATCGAGACTGGGATTTGTCACTCCGTGTAAACGGAGAGGTATCTCTGGGCCCACTCGGTA
>NC_041385.1:124520825-124531612 GCF_002162155.2 Triticum dicoccoides
GCACCCCCCCCCCTTGGGATCCCTATATATAGTGGGGTAGGAGGGCCTCCCAAACATACATTATGCCTTTGGTGCAGCCCCTCTCTCTCTCCCAAGTTCTTCTCCTCTCCCGTGGTGCTTGGCGAAGCCCTGCGGGATTGCCACGCTCCTCCACCACCACCACGCCGTTGTGCTGCTACTGGATGGAGTCTTCCTCAACCTCTCCCTCTCTCCTTGCTGGATCAAGGCGTGGGAGACGTCACCGGGCTGTACGTGTGTTGAACGCGGAGGTGCCGTCCGTTCGGCACTTGATCATCGGTGATTTGAATCACGACGAGTACGACTCCATCAACCCCGTTCACTTGAACGCTTCCGCTTAGAGATCTACAAGGGCATGTAGATGCACTCTCCTTTCTACTCGTTGATGGTCTCTCCATAGATAGATCTTGGTGTTACGTAGGAAATTTTTTGAATTTCTGCTACGTTCCCCAACAGTGGCATCATGAGCTAGGTCTATTGCGTAGATTCTTTGCACGAGTAGAACACAAAGTAGTTGTGGGCGTTGATGTTGTTCAATATGCTTACCGTTACTAGTCCAATCTTGTTTCGACGGTATTGTGGGATGAAGCGGCCCGGACCGACCTTACACGTACTCTTACGTGAGACAGGTTCCACCGATTGACATGCACTTGGTGCATAAGGTGGCTAGCGGGTGCCAGTCTCTCCCACTTTAGTCGGAACGGATTCGATGAAAAGGGTCCTTATGAAGGGTAAATAGCAATTGGCATATCACGTTGTGGTCTTGCGTAGGTAAGAAACGTTCTTGCTAGAAACCCATAGCAGCCACGTAAAACATGCAACAACAATTAGAGGATGTCTAACTTGTTTTTGCAGGGTATGCTATGTGATGTGATATGGCCAAGAAGAATGTGATGAATGATATGTGATGTATGAGATTGATCATGTTCTTGTAATAGGATTCACGACTTGCATGTCGATGAGTATGACAACCGGTAGGAGCCATAGGAGTTGTCTTTATTTATTGTATGACCTGCGTGTCATTGAAGAACGCCATGTAAACTACTTTACTTTATTGCTAAACGCGTTAGTCATAGAAGTAGAAGTAGTCGTTGGCGTGACAACTTCATGAAGACACGATGATGGAGATCATGATGATGGAGATCATGGTGTCGTGCCGGTGACGATGATGATCATGGAGCCCCGAAGATGAAGATCAAAAGGAGCAAAATGATATTGGCCATATCATGTCACTATTTGATTGCATGTGATGTTTATCATGTTTATGCATCTTGTTTACTTAGGATGACGGTAGTAAATAAGATGATCCCTTACAAAATTTCAAGAAGTGTTCTCCCCTAACTGTGCACCGTTGCTACAGTTTGTCGCTTCTAAGCACCACGTGATGATCGGGTGTGATGGATTCTTACGTTCACATACAACGGGTGTAAGACAGTTTTACACAGCGAAAACACTTAGGGTTAACTTGACGAGCCTAGCATGTGCAGACATGGCCTCGGAACACGGAGACCGAAAGGTCGAGCATGAGTCGTATAGCAGATACGATCAACATGAAGATGTTCACCGATGATGACTAGTCCGTCTCACGTGATGATCGGACACGGCCTAGTTGACTCGGATCATGTAATCACTTAGATGACCAGAGGGATGTCTATCTGAGTGGGAGTTCATAAGATGAACTTAATTATCCTGAACATAGTCAAAAGACCTTTTGCAAATTATGTCGTAAGCTCGCGCTTTAGTTCCACTGTTTAGATATGTTCCTAGAGAAAATATAGTTGAAAGTTGATAGTAGCGATTATGCGATCAGTAGAAAGCTTATGTCCTTAATGCACCGCTCAGTGTGCTGAACCCCAACGTCGTTTGTCGATGTTGCGAACATCGGACATACACGTTTTGATAACTACGTGATAGTTCAATTAAATGGTTTGAGTAGAGGCACCAAAGACGTTTTCGAAACGTCGCGGAACATATGAGATGTTTCGAGGGCTGAAATTGGGATTTCAGGCTCGTGCCCACGTCAAGAGGTATAACACCTCCGACGATTTTCTTAGCCTGCAAACTAAGGGAGAAAAGCTCAATCATTGAGCTTGTGCTCAGATTGTCTGAGCACAACAATCACTTGAATCGAGTGGGAGTTGATCCTCCAGATGAGATAGTGATGTTTCCCCAAAGTCATTGCCACCAAGCTGCTAGAGCTTCGTGATTAACTATAACATATCAAGGATAGATATGATGATCCTTGAAATATTCATGATGTTTGACACCGCGAAAGTAGAAATCAAGAAGGAGCATCAATTGTTGATGGTTGGTGAAACCACTAGTTTCAAGAAGGGCAAGGGAACAAAGGGATACTTCATGAAACGGCAATTCAGCTGCTGCTCTAGTGAAGAAACCCAAGGTTGAACCCAAACCCGAGACTAAGTGCTTCTGTAATAAGGGGAACAACCACTGGAGCAGCATTACCCTAGATACTTGGTAGATGAGAAGGCTGGCAAGGTCGATAGAAGTATATTGGATATACATTATGTTAATGTGTACTTTACTAGTACTCCTAGTAGCACCAGGATATTGGATACCGGTTCGGTTGCTAAGTGTTAGTAACTCGAAATAAAAGCTACGGAATAAACGGAGACTAGCTAACGTATTATTATTATATAACTGTATTATCCGGAAATAAAAGCTAACTCGAAATACACGTGTGAATATGCCCTAGAGGCAATAATAAAAGTATTATTATTATATTTCCTTGTTAATGATAATTGTCTTTTATTCATGCTATAACTGTATTATCCGGAAATCGTAATACACGTGTGAATACATAGACCACAATATGTCCCTAGTGAGCCTCTAGTTGACTAGCTCGTTGTGATCAACAGATAGTCATGGTTTCCTGGCTATGGGCATTGGATGTCGTTGATAACGGGATCACATCATTAGGAGAATGATGTGATGGACAAGACCCAATCCTAAGACTAGCACAAAAGATCGTGTAGTTCATTTGCTAGAGCTTTGCCAATGTCAAGTATCTCTTCCTTCGACCATGAGAGCGTGTAACTCCTGGATACCGTAGGAGTGCTTTGGGTGTATCAAACGTCACAACGTAACTGGGTGACTATAAAGGTGCACTACAGGTATCTCCGAAAGTATCTATTGTTTTATGCGGATCGAGACTGGGATTTGTCACTCCGTGTAAACGGAGAGTTATCTCTGGGCCCACTCGGTAGGACATCATCATATGCGCAATGTGACCAAGGAGTTGATCACGGGATGATGTGTTATGGAACGAGTAAAGTGACTTGCCGGTAACGAGATTGAACAAGGTATTGGATACCGATGATCGAATCTCGGGCAAGTAACATACCGATAGACAAAGGGAATTGAATACGGGATTGATTAAGTCCTTGACATCGTGGTTCATCCGATGAGATCATCGTGGAACATGTGGGAGCCATCATGGGTATCCAGATCCCGCTGTTGGTTATTGACCGGAGAACGTCTCGGTCATGTCTACATGTCTCCCGAACCCGTAGGGTCTACACACTTAAGGTTCGATGACGCTAGGGTTATAAAGGAAGTTTGTATGTGGTTACCGAATGTTGTTCGGAGTCCTGGATGAGATCCCGGACGTCACGAGGAGTTCCGGAATGGTCCGGAGGTAAAGATTTATATATGGGAAGTCCTATTTTGGCCACCGGAAAATGTTCGGGATTTTTCGGTATTGTACCGGGAAGGTTCTAGAAGGTTCCGGAGTGGGGCCCACCTGCATGGGGGGGCCCACATGGACGTGGGTAGTGGGGGCAAGGCCCCACACCCCTGGTCAAGGCGCACCAAGATCCCCCCTTAGAAGGAATAAGATCATATCCCGAAGGGATAAGATCAAGATCCCTAAAAAGGGGGGATAACAATCGGTGGGGAAGGAAATAATGAGATTTCTTTCCTCCCACCTTGGCCAACGCCCCAATGGACTTGGAGGGCAAGAAACCAGCCCCTCCACCCCTATATATAGTGGGGAGGCGCATGGGAGCTATACACGAAGTTCTGGCACAGCCCTACCTCTCTCCCTACTCCTCCTCTCCCATGGTGCTTGGCGAAGCCCTGCTGGATTGCCACGCTCCTCCACCACCACCACGCCGTTGTGCTGCTGTTGGATGGAGTCTTACTCAACCTCTCCCTCTCTCCTTGCTGGATCAAGGCGTGGGAGACGTCACCGGGCTGTACGTGTGTTGAACGCGGAGGTGCCGTCCGTTCGGCACTAGGAGCATCGGTGATTTGAATCACGACGAGTACGACTCCATCAACCCCGTTCACTTGAACGCTTCCACTTAGCGATCTACAAGGGTATGTAGATGCACTCTCTTTCTACTCGTTGCTGGTCTCTCCATAGATAGATCTTGGTGACACGTAGGAAAATTTTGAATTTCTGCTATGTTCCCCAACAGTGGCATCATGAGCTAGGTCTATTGCGTAGATTCTTTGCACGAGTAGAACACAAAGTAGTTGTGGGCGTTGATGTTGTTCAATATGCTTACCGTTACTAGTCCAATCTTGTTTCGACGGTATTGTGGGATGAAGCGGCCCGGACCGACCTTACACGTACTCTTACGTGAGACAGGTTCCACCGATTGACATGCACTTGGTGCATAAGGTGGCTAGCGGGTGCCAGTCTCTCCCACTTTAGTCGGAACGGATTCGATGAAAAGGGTCCTTATGAAGGGTAAATAGCAATTGGCATATCACGTTGTGGTCTTTGCGTAGGTAAGAAACGTTCTTGCTAGAAACCCATAGCAGCCACGTAAAACATGCAACAACAATTAGAGGACGTCTAACTTGTTTTTGCAGGGTATGCTATGTGATGTGATATGGCCAAAAGGATGTGATGAATGATATATGTGATGTATGAGATTGATCATGTTCTTGTAATAGGATTCACGACTTGCATGTCGATGAGTATGACAACCGGCAGGAGCCATAGGAGTTGTCTTTATTTATTGTATGACCTGCGTGTCATTGAAGAACGCCATGTAAACTACTTTACTTTATTGCTAAACGCGTTAGTCATAGAAGTAGAAGTAGTCGTTGGCGTGACAACTTCATGAAGACACGATGATGGAGATCATGATGATGGAGATCATGGTGTCATGCCGGTGACAAGATGATCATGGAGCCCCGAAGATGGAGATCAATGGAGCTATATGATATTGGCCATATCATGTCACAACTATATAATTGCATGTGATGTTTATTATGTTTATGCATCTTGTTTACTTAGGACGACGGTAGTAAATAAGATGATCCCTTACAAAATTTCAAGAAGTGTTCTCCCCTAACTGTGCACCGTTGCTACAGTTCGTCGCTTCTAAGCACCATGTGATGATCGGGTGTGATGGATTCTTACGTTCACATACAACGGGTGTAAGACAGTTTTACACATCGAAAACACTTAGGGTTAACTTGACGAGCCTAGCATGTGCAGACATGGCCTCGGAACACGGAGACCAAAAGGTCGAGCATGAGTCGTATAGTAGATACGATCAACATGAAGATGTTCACCGATGATGACTAGTCCGTCTCACGTGATGATCGGACACGGCCTAGTTGACTCGGATCATGTGATCACTTAGATGACCAGAGGGATGTCTATCTGAGTGGGAGTTCATAAGATGAACTTAATTATCCTGAACATAGTCAAAAGACCTTTTGCAAATTATGTTGTAGCTCGCGCTATAGTTCTACTGTTTTAGATATGTTCCTAGAGAAAATATAGTTTGAAAGTTGAAAGTAGCAATTATGCGGACAGTGGAAAGCTTATGTCCTTAATGCACTGCTCAATGTGCTGAACCCCAAACGTCGTTTGTGGATGTTTCGAACATCGAACATACACGTTTTGATAACTACGTGATAGTTCAGTTAAATGGTTTAAGTAGAGGCACCAAAGACGTTTTTCGAAACATCGCGGAACATATGAGATGTTTCGAGGGCTGAAATTGGGATTTCAGGCTCGTGCCCATGTCAAGAGGTATAAGACCTCCGACGATTTTCTTAGCCTGCAAACTAAGGGAGAAAAGCTCAATCGTTGAGCTTGTGCTCAGATTGTCTGAGTGCAACAATCACTTGAATCGAGTGGGAGTTGATCTTCCAAATGAGATAGTGATGTTTCTCCAAAGTCATTGCCACCAAGCTGCTAGAGCTTCGTGATGAACTATAACATATCAGGGATAGGTATGGTGATCCTTGAGGTACTCGCGATGTTTGACACCGCGAAAGTAGAAATCAAGAAGGAGCATCAATTGTTGATGGTTGGTGAAACCACTAGTTTCAAGAAGGGCAAGGGAAAGAAGGGATACTTCATGAAACGGCAAATCAGCTGCTGCTCTAGTGAAGAAACCCAAGGTTGAACCCAAACCCGAGACTAAGTGCTTCTGTAATAAGGGGAACAACCACTGGAGCAGGATTACCCTAGATACTTGGTAGATGAGAAGGCTGGCAAGGTCGATAGAAGTATATTGGATATACATTATGTTAATGTGTACTTTACTAGTACTCCTAGTAGCACCAGGGTATAAGATACCGGTTCGATTGCTAAGTGTTAGTAACTCGAAATAAAAGCTACGGAATGAAATGGAGACTAGCTAAAGGTGAGCTGACGATATGTGTTGGAAGTGTTTCCAAGGTTGATATGATCAAGCATCGCACCCTCTACCACCGAGATTGGTGTTTGCGTTGAGCATAGACATGATTGGATTATGTCTATCGCAATACGGTTATTCATTTAAGGAGAATAATGGTTACTCTATTTTGAATAATACCTTCAATGGTCTTGCACCTAAAGGAATGGTTTATTGAATCTCGGCCGTAGTGATACACATTTTCATGCCAAAAGATATAAGATAGTAATGATAGTACCACTTACTTGTGGCACTGCCATGTAAGTCATAATGGTATAAAACGCATGAAGAAGCTCCATGTTGATGGATCTTTGGACTCACTCGTTTTTGAAAAGTTTGAGACATGCGAACCATGTCTATTGGTGTATATGCATGAAGAAACTCCATGCAAATGGATCGTTCAGACTCACTTGATTTTGAATCACTTGAGATATGCAAATCATACCACATGGGCAAGATGACTGAAAAGCCTCATTTTCAGTAAGATGGAACAAGATAGCAACTTGTTGGAAGTAACACATTTTGATGTGTGCAGTCGAATGAGTGCTGAGGCATGCAGTGAATATCATTATGTTCTTACTTCACAGATGATTCGAGTAAATGTTGAGTATATTTACTTGATGAAACACAAGTCTGAATTATTGAATGGTTCAAGTAATTTCAGAGTGAAGTAGCAGATCATTGTGACAAGAGGATAAAATGTCTATGATATGATCATAGAGATGAATATCTGAGTTACGAGTTTTGGCACACAATTAAGACATTGTGGAAATTGTTTCGCAATTAATACCGCCTGGAACACCATAATGTGATGGTGTGTCCGAACATCATAGTTGCACCCTATTGGATATGGTGCATACCATGATGTCTCTTATCGAATTACCACTGTCATTCATGGGTTAGGCATTAGAGACAACCACATTCACTTTAAATAGGGCACCACGTAATTCCGATGAGATGACACCGTATGAATTATGGTTTAGAGAAACCTAAGTTGTCGTTTCTTAAAGGTTTGGGGCTGCGACGCTTATGTGAAAAAAAATTCAGGATTGATAAGCTCGAACCCAAAGCGGATAAAATACATCTTCATAGGACACCCAAAACAGTTGGGTATACCTCCTAATTCAGATTCGAAAGCAATAAGGGATTGTTTCTTGAATCGGGTCCTTTCTCGAGGAAAGGTTTCTCTCGAAAGAGTTGAGTGGGAGGATGGTGGAGACTTGATGAGGTTATTGAACCGTCACTTCAACAAGTGTGTAGCAGGGCACAGGAAGTTGTTCCTGTGGCACCTACACCAATTGAAGTGGAAGCTTATGATATTGATCATGAAACTTCGGATCAAGTCACTACCAAACCTCGTGGGATGACAAGGATGCGTACTACTTCAGAGTGGTACGTAATCCTGTCTTGGAAGTCATGTTGCTGGACAACAATGAACCTACGAGCTATGGAGAAGCGATGGTGGGCCCGAATTCCGACAAATGGTTAGAAGCCATGAAATCCGAGATAGTATCCATATATCAGAACAAAGCATGGACTTTGATGGACTTTCCCGATGATCGGCAATCCATTGAGATAAATGGATCTTTTAAGAAGAAGACGGACGTGGATGGTAATGTCACCATCTATGAAGCTCGACTTGTGGCGAAGTGTTTTCCGACAAGTTCAAGGAGTTGACTACGATTAGATTTTCTCACTCGTAGCGATGCTTAAAGTCCGTCGGAATCATGTTAGCATTAGCTGCATTTATGAAATCTGGCAGATGGATGTCAAGACAAGTTTCCTTACTAGTTTTCGTAAGGAAAGGTTGTATGCAATACAATCAGAAAAGTTTTGTCGATCCTAAGGATGCTAAAAGGTATGCTAGCTCCAGCGATCCTTCTAAGGACTGGAGTAAGCATCTCGGAGTTGGAATGTACGCTTTGATGAGATGATCAAAGATTTTGGATTTATACAAAGTTTATGAGAAACTTGTATTTCCAAAGAAGTGAGTGGGAGCACTATAGAATTTCTGATGAGTATATGTTGTTGACATATTGATGATCAGAGATGATGTAGAATTTCTAGAAAGCATATAGGGTTATTTGAAAGGTGTTTTTCAATAGAAAACCTGGATTAAGCTACTTGAACATTGAGCATCAAGATCTATAAGGATAGATCAAAATGCTTAATAATACTTTCAAATGAGCACATACCTTGACATGATCTTGAAGGTGTTCAAGATGGACCAGTCAAAGAAGGAGTTCTTGCCTGAGTTGTAAGGTACGAAGTTAAGACTTAAAGCTCAACCACGGCAGAAAAGAGAGAAAGGACGAAGGTCGTCCCCTATGCTTTAGACGTAGGCTCTACAGTATGCTATGCTGTGTACCGCTCCGAAAGTGTGCCTTGCCATGAGTCAGTCAAGGGGTACAAGAGTGATCCATGAATGGATCATAGGACAGCGGTCAAAGTTATCCTTAGTAACTAGTGGACTAAGGAATTTTCTCGATTATGGAGGTGGTAAAAGAGTTCGTCGTAAAGGTTACGACGATGCAAGCTTGACACATATCCGGATAGCTCTGAGTAGAGAGACCGGATACATATAATGGAGCAATAATTTAGAATAGCTCCAAGTAGAACAGTTGTTTGGAATAGCTCCAAATAGAGCGTGGTAGCTGCATCTAGGAGATGACATGGAGATTTGTAAAGCACACACGGATCTGAAAGGTTCAGACCCGTTGACTAAAACCTCTCTCACAAGCAACATGATCAAACATAAAACTCATTGAGTGTTAATCACATAGTGATGTGAACTAGACTACTGACTCTAGTAAACTCTTGGGTATTAGTCACATGGCGATGTGACCTGTGAGTGTTAATCACATGGCGATGTGAACTAGATTATTGACTCTAGTGCAAGTGGGAGACTGTTGGAAATATGCCCTAGAGGCAATAATAAAGGTATTATATATTTCAATGTTCATGATAAATGTCTTTTATTCATGCTATAATTGTATTATCCGGAAATCGTAATACACGTGTGAATACATAGACCACAATATGTCCCTGGTGAGCCTCTAGTTGACTAGCTCGTTGTGATCAACAGATAGTCATGGTTTCCTGGCTATGGACATTGGATGTCGTTGATAACGGGATCACATCATTAGGAGAATGATGTGATGGACAAGACCCAATCTTAAGCATAGCACAAAGATCGTGTAGTTCGTTTGCTAGAGCTTTGCCAATGTCAAGTATCTCTTCCTTTGACCATGAGATCGTGTAACTCCTGGATACCGTAGGAGTGCTTTGGGTGTATCAAACGTCACAACGTAACTGGGTGACTATAAAGGTGCACTACAGGTATCTCCGAAAGTATCTATTGTTTTATGCGGATCGAGACTGCGATTTGTCACTCCGTGTAAACGGAGAGGTATCTCTGGGCCCAGTCGGTAGGACATCATCATATGCGCAATGTGACCAAGGAGTTGATCACGGGATGATGTGTTACGGAACGAGTAAAGTGACTTGCCGGTAACGAGATTGAACAAGGTATCGGTATACCGACGATCGAATCTCGGGCAAGTAACATAGCGATAGACAAAGGGAATTGTATACGGGATCGATTGAGTCCTTGACATCGTGGTTCATCCGATGAGATCATCGTGGAACATGTGGGAGCCATCATGGGTATCCAGATCCCGCTGTTGGTTATTGACCGGAGAACGTCTCGGTCATGTCTGCATGTCTCCCGAACCCGTAGGGTCTACACACTTAAGGTTCGATGACGCTAGGGTTATAAAGGAAGCTTGTATGTGGTTACCGAATGTTGTTCGGAGTCCTGGATGAGATCCCGGACGTCACGAGGAGTTCCGGAATGGTCCGGAGGTAAAGATTTATATATAGGAAGTCCTGTTTCGGCCATCGGGACAAGTTTCGGGGTCATCGGTATTGTACCGGGACCACCGGAAGGGTCCCGGGGGCCCACCGGGTGGGGCCACCTGCCCCGGGGGGCCACATGGGCTGTAGGGGGTGCGCCTTGGCCTACATGGGCCAAGGGCACCAGCCCCAAGAGGCCCATGCGCCTGGGGAAACCCTAAAGGAAGAGTCCCAGCAGGGGAAGGC
>NC_041385.1:124531800-124551351 GCF_002162155.2 Triticum dicoccoides
GGACTCCTCCCCTGGCCGCCGCCCCCTTGGAGATTGGATCTCCTAGGGGCTGGCGCACCCCCCCTTGGGATCCCTATATATAGTGGGGTAGGAGGGCCTCCCAAACATACCTTATGCCTTTGGTGCAGCCCCTCTCTCTCTCCCAAGTTCTTCTCCTCTCCCTTGGTGCTTGGCGAAGCCCTGCGGGATTGCCACGCTCCTCCACCACCACCACGCCGTTGTGCTGCTACTGGATGGAGTCTTCCTCAACCTCTCCCTCTCTCCTTGCTGGATCAAGGCGTGGGAGACGTCACCGGGCTGTACGTGTGTTGAACGCGGAGGTGCCGTCCGTTCGGCACTTGATCATCGGTGATTTGAATCACGACGAGTACGACTCCATCAACCCCGTTCACTTGAACGCTTCCGCTTAGCGATCTACAAGGGTATGTAGATGCACTCTCCTTTCTACTCGTTACTGGTCTCTCCATAGATAGATCTTGGTGTTACGTAGGAAAATTTTTGAATTTCTGCTACGTTCCCCAACAGTCTCAGCATGAAGAACTTTCACAATGGTGCATACTCAGGGAGAACACTTCTTGAAAATTTTAGTGAGAGATCATCTTAAAATGCTACCGTCAAACAAAACAGAATAAGATGTATAACAGATAAACATCATATGCAATCAAAATATGTGACATGATATGGCCATGATCATCTTGCGCCTTTGATCTCCATCTCCAAAGTACTGTCATGATCTCTATCGTTACCGGCATGACACCATGATCTTCATCATCTTGATCTATATCAATGTGTCGTCACATGGTCGTCTCGCCAACTATTGCTCTTGCAACTATTGCTATCGCATAGCGATAAAGTAAAACAATTATTTGGCACTTGCATCTTATGCAACAAAGAGACAACCATAGGGCTTCTGCCAGTTGCCGATAACTTCAACAAAACATGATCATCTCATACAACAACTTATATCTCATCACGTCTTGACCATATCACATCACAACATGCCCTGCAAAAAAAAGTTAGACGTCCTCTACTTTGTTGTTGCAAATTTTATGTGGCTTCTACGGGCTTAGCAAGAACCGTTCTTACCTACGCATCAAAACCACAACGATAGTTCGTCAAGTTGGTGCTGTTTTAACCTTCTCAAGGACCGGGCGTAGCCACACTCGATTCAACTAAAGTTGGAGAAACTAACACCCGCTAGTCACCTATGTGCAAAGCACGGCGGTAAAACCAGTCTCGCGTAAGTGTACGCGTAATGTCGGTCCGGGCCGCTTCATCCAACAATACCGCCGAACCAAAGTATGACATGCTGGTAAGCAGTATGACTTGTATCGCCCACAACTCACTTGTGTTCTACTCGTGCATATAACATCAACGCATAAAACCTAGGCTCTGATACCACTGTTGGGGAACATAGTAATTTCAAAATTTCCTACGCACACGCAAGATCATGGTGATGCATAGCAACGAGAGGGGAGAGTGTAATCTACATACCCTTGTAGACCGAAAGCGGAAGTGTTAGCACAACGCGGTTGATGTAGTCGTACGTCTTCACGGCCCGACCGATCAAGCACCGAAACTATGGCACCTCCGAGTTCTAGCACACGTTCAGCTCGATGACGTCCCTCGAACTCCGATCCAGTCGAGTGTCGAGGGAGAGTTCCGTCAGCATGATGGCGTGGTGACGATCTTGATGTTCTATCGTCGCAGGGCTTCGCCTAAGCACCGCTACAATATTTATCGAGAAGGACTATGGTGGAGGGGGGCACCGCACACGGCTAATAGATCTCAAGGATCAATTGTTATTGTGTCTTTGGGGTGCTCCCTTGCCCCCATATATATAGGAGCAAGGGGGGAGGTGGCCGGCCTATGGAGGAGGCACACCAAGGGGGGAGTCCTACTCCCACCGGGAGTAGGACTCCTCCTTTCCTTGTTGGAGAAGGAAAGAGGAGGAGTAGGACTCCTCCTTTCCTTGTTGGAGAAGGAAAGAGGAGGAGAGGGAGAAGGAAAAGTGGACTGCCCCCCTTGTCCAATTCGGACCAGAGGGGTGGCGCAGGCCTCCTTCCTTTTGGCCTCTCTCCTCTATTCCCGTATGGCCCAATAAGGCCCATATACTCCCCGGCGAATTCCCGTAACTCTCCGGTACTCCAAAAAATACCCGAATCACTCGGAACCTTTCCGAACTCCGAATATAGTCGTCCAATATATCGATCTTTATGTCTCGACCATTTCGAGACTCCTCGTCATGTCCATCTCATCCGGGACTCCGAACTCCTTCGGTACATCAAAACTCATGAACTCATAATATAACTGTCATCGAAACCTTAAGCGTGCGGACCCTACGGGTTCGAGAACAATGTAGACATGACCTAGAACTATTCTCGGTCAATAACCAATAGCGGAACCTGGATGCTCATATTGGCTCCCACATATTCTACGAAGATCTTTATCGGTCAAACCGCATAACAACATACGTTGTTCCCTTTGTCATCAGTATGTTACTTGCCCGAGATTTGATCGTCGGTATCTCAATACCTAGTTCAATCTCGTTACCGGCAAGTCTCTTTACTCGTTCTGTAATACATCATCCCGCAACTAACTCATTAGTCACATTGCTTGCAAGGCTTTATAGTGATGTGCATTACCGAGAGGGCCCAGAGACACCTCTCCGACAATCGGAGTGACAAAACCTAATCTCGAAATACGCCAACCCAACATGTACCTTTGGAGACACCTGTAGTACTCCTTTATAATCACCCAGTTACGTTGTGACGTTTGGTAGCACCCAAAGTGTTCCTCCGGTAAACGGGAGTTGCATAATCTCATAGTTACAGGAACATGTATAAGTCATGAAGAAAGCAGTAGCAACATACTAAACGATCAAGTGCTAAGGCTAACGGAATGGGTCAAGTCAATCACATCATTCTCCTAATGATGTGATCCCGTTAATCAAATGACAACTCTTTTGTCCACGGCTAGGAAACATAACCATCTTTGATAAACGAGCTAGTCAAGTAGAGGCATACTAGTGACACTATGTTTGTCTATATTATTCACACATGTATTATGTTTCCAGTTAATACAATTCTAGCATGAATAATAAACATTTATCATGATATAAGGAAATAAATAATAACTTTATTATTGCCTATAGGGCATATTTCCTTCAAAGATTATAAAGCTCTCGTCTTTAATAAACAAACTACAGAAGTACTTTTATTACAACTCATCC
The DNA here is from genome assembly GCF_002162155.2 of Triticum dicoccoides. Lineage (NCBI taxonomy): Eukaryota > Viridiplantae > Streptophyta > Magnoliopsida > Poales > Poaceae > Triticum > Triticum dicoccoides. The sequence continues at coordinate 124,535,033 of NC_041385.1, forward strand.
GAGTGAATACTTAGGTGTAAAAGGGGCTGAGAAGTTCCGCGTTCCAAGCTCGGGGCTCGTCGAACTGATGCTCGACACTGTAAAGACGGTATGCTCCATTGTGGAGAACCTTGGTGACGATGAAGGGACCTTCCCAAGAAGGAGCAAGCTTGTGTGGTTTCTGCTGATCCACTCGGAGAACTAAATCTCCTTCCTGGAAGGCTCGACTCTTCACGTTTTTGGCGTGGAAGCGACACAAGTCCTGTTGGTAAATGGTCGATCTGATCAGAGCCATCTCCCTCTCTTCCTCTAAAAGGCCGACTGCATCCTGCCGCGCTTGTTCTGCTTCTGCTTCAGTGTAGAGCTCGACTCGGGGAGCATTGTGGAGAAGGTCACTCAGCAAGACTGCTTCAGCCCCGTAGACCAAGAAGAATGGAGTTCTCCCAGTCGACCGGTTGGGCGTGGTCCTTAACCCCCAAAGCACAGAGGGAAGTTCGTCGACCCATGCACCAGCCGCATGCTTAAGATCACGCATCAAACGGGGTTTCAACCCTTTGAGGACCAAACCGTTGGCTGGTTCTGCTTGTCCATTCGACCATGGGTGAGCGACTGAAGCGTAGTCGACTCGCGTGCCTTGAGATGTGCAGAAAGCTCTGAACTCTTCGGAGTCGAAGTTCGACCCGTTTTCAGTGATGATGCTGTGCGGGACCCCATATCTTAATATCAATTCTCTGATGAAGCTGACAGCAGTACCGGCATCGAGGTTCTTGATGGGTTTAGCTTCGATCCACTTAGTGAACTTGTCGACTACTACCAGCACATGGGTAAAACCGCTTCTGCCTGTTCTCAAAGGACCGACCATATCCAAACCCCACACTGCAAAGCGCCAGACGAGTGGTATAGTCTTCAAAGCTGACGCGGGCTTGTGTGACATATTGGAGTAAAATTGGCATCCCTCGCACTTGTCGACTATCTCCTTCGCCATTTCATTCGCTCTTGGCCAATAAAATCCGGCTCGGTATGCTTTGGCCACGATGGTAAGAGAGGACGCATGATGGCCACAGGTCCCCGAGTGGATGTCATCAAGGATTATTCGACCTTCCTCTGGCGTTATGCATTTCTGACCCACTCCAGTCGCGCTTTCTCTGTACAACTGTCCCTTTATCACGGTGAAGGCTTTAGATCGACGGACGACCTGTCGAGCCTCTTCTTCGTCCTCCGGGAGCTCTTTCCTCAAGATATACGCGATATATGGTACTGTCCAATCTAGAGTGATCACTAGATCTTCCATGATCAGGTCGACCACTGCTGGGACTTCAACCTCAGTCGGGTCCGTGACACTCTTAGGTTGCGGGGCTTCATCTGTAAAAGGATCTTCTACGACTGACGGAGTGTGGATATGCTCCAAAAACACATCACTGGGGATAGCTTCTCTCTTGGATCCTATCTTCGCCAGATCGTCAGCTGCTTGATTTTTCAGTCGGGGTATGTGGTGGAGCTCTAACCCTTCGAACTTCTTTTCGAGCTTCCTCACTGCATTGCAGTATCCAGTCATGGCTGGGCTTCTAACGTCCCACTCCTTCATCACTTGATTGACCACCAAATCTGAATCGCCATAGACCAGAAGGCGACAGACGCTGAGTGAAATAGCCATGCGTAATCCATACAAGAGTGCTTCATACTCTACTTCGTTGTTGGAGGAATCAAAGTGGATCTGGAGCACATATCTGAGCTTGTCTCCTCGTGGGGAAACCAAAACGACTCCAGCACCAGAACCATTTAACATCTTAGAGCCATCAAAGAACATGGTCCAATGCTCCGAGTGGACTTGAGTCGGCTGTTGTTGCTCAATCCACTCGGCAAAGAAATCTGCTATAGCCTGGGACTTAATAGCTTTCTTTGCCTCGAATTTGATATCAAGGGGAAGGAGTTCAATCGCCCATTTAGCCACTTGACCAGTTGCATCTCTGTTGTGCAGAATTTCTGACAATGGTGCGTCGCTGACGATTGTAATGTCATGATCAGAGAAATAATGAGCAACCTTCTTCATGGTCATGTAGATCCCGTATACGAGCTTCTGATAATGAGGATATCTTTGCTTTGACGGGGTCAAAACTTCAGAGAGATAATACACTGGGCGCTGAACTTTGAAGGCTTTCCCTTCTTCCCGCTCGACCATAAGTACTGTACCGACGACTTGTCCTGTGGCTGCAATATAAAGCAACAGAGGCTCTTTGCTGATTGGAGCAGCAAGCACCGGCTGGGTGGAGAGCAGAGTTTTTAACTCGGCAAACACTGCATCAGCTTCTGGAGTCCACTCGAACTTGTCTGCCTTCTTCATCAGTCGGTAAAGAGGCAACGCCTTTTCACCGAGGCGAGAGATGAATCGACTTAACGCGGCCAAGCATCCAGTAAGCTTCTGGACATCGTGCACACACACAAGGCGCTTCATTCGGAGTATGGTACCAATTTTTTCTGGGTTAGCATCGATTCCTCGCTCGGAAACGAGAAAACCGAGTAACTTTCCGCCAGGTACTCCGAATGTACACTTTGATGGATTGAGCTTGATATCATACCTCCTGAGATTGGCAAATGTTTCAGCTAAGTCAGTCAACAGGTCGGAACCCTTTCGCGACTTGACCACGATATCATCCATGTACGCTTCCACATTCTGACTGATTTGAGGGAGTAAACACTTTTGAATCATTCTCATGAACGTGGCTCCGGCATTCTTGAGGCCGAATGGCATGGTGATATAGCAGAAGCACCCAAATGGAGTGATGAAAGTTGTTTTGATCTCGTCGGGCCCATACAGACGGATCTGATGATACCCGAAATAAGCGTCTAGAAAAGACAATCTCTCACACCCTACGGTCGAGTCGACAATTTGGTCGATGCGAGGGAGAGGAAAATGATCTTTCGGGCAGGCCCGATTGATATGTTTGAAATCAATGCACATATGAAGGGAATTGTCCTTTTTGGGAAGCATGACGACATTGGCGAGCCACTCGGAGTGGTATATCTCTCGGATGAACTCTGCTGCAAGGAGTCGAGCCACCTCCTCGCCAATGGCTTTTTTTCTTCTGAATGGCAGACCGTCGAAGATGTTCCTTAACAGGTTTTGCTTTTGAATCGACTCTAAGGCGATGCTCAGCCAGCCCCCTGGGAACACCCGGCATGTCAGCTGGCTTCCATGCGAAGATGTCCCAGTTCTCACGGAGGAACTGGATGAGCGCTTCTTCCTATTTAGAGTCGAGCGTTGTGGAAATATGGGTCGGAGCTGCATTGGGGTCAGTCGGGTGGATATGAACTGGCTTCGTCTCACCGGACGACTGGAATGCTGACTCTGTGGCGGGCTTCTTGGCCCGCAGTAGATCACTCGGATCTGCATTCTTCTTGTATCCCTCTAGCTCTACCACTGTCATCTGGTCATCCGCAATCTTTGAGCCTTTCTGGAAACACTCTTCTGCTTTCTTCCGGTTGCCAGTGATGGTGATCACGTCTTTGGGGCCAGGCATCTTTAACTTGAGGTACACATAACATGGTCGAGCCATGAAGCGGGCGTAGGCTGGTCTTCCCAAAATAGCGTGGTAGGCGCTCCGGAAATCCACGACTTCAAATGTCAGCTTCTCTCTGCGGAAGTGCTTCGAGTCACCGAACACCACATCCAGAGCTATTTGGCCGAGTGACTCAGCCTTCTTTCCCGGGATGACTCCGTGAAAACTCATGTTGCTGGAACTGAGCCTGGACATCGGAATGCCCATTCCCTTGAGTGTCTCTGCATACAGTATATTCAACCCGCTGCCGCCATCCATCAATACCTTCATCAGTCAAGTGCCTTCGACGACCGGGTCGACCACCAGCGCTTGGCTCCCAGGGGTGGCAATGTGAGTAGGATGGTCAGACTGGTCGAATGTAATGGGAGTTTGCGACCATCTCAGATAGTTTGGTGTCGCCGGGGTGACCATATTGACCTCACGGTTGATCACTTTCAGTCGACTTTTTCTCTCTACATCAGCAAAAATCATCAGAGTGGAGTTAACATGAGGGTACTCTCCATCACTGCCCTCCTTCTCCTCAGCCTTGTCCGACTCCTTCTCTTTGTGTTTCGGCTGTTTCCCTTGAAACTGCTGGATTAAGAGCCGGCACTGGCGAGTGGTATGCTTTGGGTAGATGAAGTTACCCTCTTCGTCTTTCTTCGTGTGGATATGACACGGTAGATCCATCACATCATTACCTTCCTTATCTTTTACCTTCTTGGGGTTCCAAGATCCTTTGGGCTTCCCTTTGAATTTGCCCTGAGTCACGGCCAGAGCCTCTCCAGGAGCTGCTGGCTCGGCCTTCCGCTTTTGCTTCCGACTGGAGTTCTCTTTATCCGACTGACTCGGCTTGTACTTGCCGCTCCGGAGTCGGTCCTCTTCTTCGCCGTTGGCGTACTTGGTGGCTATCTCCATCATCCGACTCAGGGTCATATCTCCAGTTCGACCAAACTTCAGGCTCAACTCTCTATTCTTGACGCCATCCTTGAAGGCGCAGACCGCTTGATGGTCCGACACATTCTCTACAGTATGATGCAAAGTGATCCATCTCTGGATGTAATCCCTCAGTGTTTCACTCGACTTTTGTACACAAACTTGCAGCTCAGTCAAGCCGACAGGTCGCTTGCAAGTTCCCTCAAACATCCTGACGAACACCCGAGAAAGATCTTCCCAGGTGTAAATGCTGCTAGGAGCTAACTGATTCAATCACGCCCTGGCCATAAGCGGCAAATGTTTCATGGCCACCTCATCATTACCGCCACCAATCTGAACAGCCACTCGGTAGTCTTCGAGCCAAGTTTCTGGCTTAGACTCTCCGGTGAACTTACTCACCCCAGTCGCCAACCTGAAGTTGGGGGGTATCACAGCGGCTCTGATAGCTCTGCTAAAACATTCTGGACCTGAAACGTGGACTCGGCTGCTTGTGGGCACATCTCTGTCATGGCCACCTCTATGAGCTCTGTTTCGGTCGACCAAACCTTGCACGATGATGGATCTCGCGTCAAAGCCTGGCTCTCTGGGGTCGACTGGAGCTCTCCGCCCAACACTGAGCTGGCATCTGTCATCTTGCTGCCGATGGGCGTTAGACCCACTTCTCGGAGGAGGAGTGGGCACTCGACGTCTGTCATCACGATCAAATCGATCATCATAGTGGTCCCGCCGGCTTTCACGTCCCACGCGCCTCGGAGGCGACCTTGGACTGTGAGCCGACTGAACAGTATTCGCAGCGACGGATCGACTGTGAATCCTATTGCGCGACCGTGACACAGCTGAATTCTGATCTCCTACCGCCCGGAGCAAATCTCTGATCTGCATCAAGCCTCTTCCAGCCTCTGACTGAGAGGGCTGAATTGACTCCGCTATGCGGGCTGCAGCTGCCAAATTCTGAATTGGGGTTCGATATACTTGAGTCGGTTGCGGAAAGAGCTGACGACGGTTGGAGTTGGTCACCCGTTGACGCGCACGCTCGTCGAGTGCTCGCTGGAGGTTCTCCAGTCGAGTGCGTTCAGCCAGGTTGGCTAAACGCGCCTCTTCCAGGGCACGAGCCTCAGGAGTTTCTCCTGCAATGGGAGTATGCAGGGCATCCATGTTCCGGCGGCGAAGTTCTTCCCTCTGCTGGGAAGTGAGTGGCTCGGGCTGATACTCTTCATGGGCTTGAGTGGGGTCGTCCCCGTCATCCATCCCGTCGCCGCGGGGGAAACCGGGAGGACTACGAGGCCCGTTGACCATCAGGACCTCCGCCGCTGGATCATTGCTATCGCACTCGGATGCAGTCTCTACGGAGCCAGTCGACAGGTCGAACAGGCCGTAGAGAGATTCGTCGGGCTCAATTGCCGCGACTTGGGTGGTGGCCGATTGGCGAGCCACTGCGTGTCTCACCCATCGCTGGAGCCTTGACCGACCGGAGCGCTTGCGCTGGCGGGAGACAGGGAGGGAGGACGGCGCAGGAGTCGACCGGTATGGGGTCGACGGCTGCCGCAGCAAGACGCCGCGGACACACGCCCGAAAGTGCGTCGCCCCGCGGACGGGGAGCGCGTAGATGTCGAGTGGTGCCTCCTGGAGCCAAGCGGAGTCGTTGGCGATGAAAGCGAGCGCACCGAGACGGATCTCGCGGCCCTCGACCAGAGCTCCGCCGGAAACCATGATGAAGGCGATCGGACAAATTGCAACTTCTCCAAAAGAGTCGCTAAGACACCTGCCCCACGGTGGGCGCCAACTGTCGTGGTTCTAAGTCTGACAGTAGAATGGGGGGTAGGTATGGAGAGGCAAGATCCTAGCTATGGAGCAGTTGTACACACGAGTGTTTAGCGAGTTCAGGCCCTTCTCGGAGGAAGTAACAACCCTACGTCTCGGAGCCCGGAGGCGGTCGACTGGTTTCTGTGTATATGAGTTACAGGGGTGCGAACCCTTCTACCAGTGGAGGGGGGTGGCTTATATAGGGGACGCCAGGACCCCAGCCAACCCACGTAGCAGAGGATTAAAGTACATTATGGCCGGGCGTTACTGGTAACGCCCTACTTAAAGTGTCATCATGACCATCAAGACTACTTAATTACAGACCGTTTGGATGCAGAGTAGATCCTGAACTCCTGATGGTCGAGTGGGTCTTCATGGTCGAGTGTCTTTAGATTCGTCGAGTGTCTTCTAGCCAGTCGAGTGGAGTCTCTCTTGGTCGATTGGAAGGTAGCTTCGTCTAAGGATGTCCTTGGGCATGGTATCCTAGATAGGTCCATGACCCTACCCTAGGTACATTACCTCATCATCGGCGGCGGGCGGGCGGAAGCAAAGGCGGTCGGCGGCGGAAGGGGGCGGGGAAAATGCGCGCGGGCTGAAATGTCCCTCCCACTAACTACTTCTCTGTGATGTAGGGCACCGCAGCTGCGACAGAGAAACCTGCTTATTCGCGGGTGGGGCCGAGATTTTGCCGCGCCCCCTAAAATTTTTTGCGGGCCGGGGCGATATGCGGGGTCTGATCGGGCAGGTTTTTCCGCCCCTACCCGCATTTTGGCGGTTATTTCCTGGGTCGGGGGCGGATGCGGGGTCTGCTGGAGTTGTTCTTACTTTTCTTGTTTCGGAGCCATCTCGATCCGCAAAAACGATGGACAAACGAAGAAGATCAGATGGGGGAGTGGACGGGATGAGAGAGGGCTTCCCCTCTCTGTTCTTGCGGGCGACGACAGAGGAGAAGAAGATGTGGGCTAGGTTCGTGGGTGGGCCCCACCAGTCGGCCCACGCGGGCTTATAACGGTTCGACACCTACCGCCAGGGACTTAGTCGGTAGGGTTGCACTGTCTACCGCCGGGTGCCCTGGCGATAGGGTGGACGGTAGGAAACGGCAGCCGTTTGGCGAGGCTAACGTGGATGAGTGGGCTACCCGGCGATAGCATGTTCACGCCTATCGCCGTTGTCTCTGGTGGTAGGAAGAAAGGTTAGATCATGAAAAAAGTTTCAACTAGGGTCAGACCCGGCTAAACGTGACCCAAAGGGTCAAAACACAAATTTTTGCCGCTGGCGGGCGCACATAGCACTCAGCAGGACTGCGCACGCAGAAGCACCGCCAACAGAACAGACCCCGACCTGACCCATCAGAAAAATGAACATACGCCGACCTGGATGGGCGCGCTGGACCGCAGAGCGTGGGCCATGGCGAGACGTGTAGCTCCTATCCGCCACGTCTGCTTGACGAAGAACCGGAATTTTCGCTCCGGGCCACCAGCCGTGCGTGTGCATGCGTGCTCCACCAACGATGTATTCTCCCTACATCATGATGGTACGCACCTCCTATATGCTGATGGCTCGGCCGCCCCAACAAAGTCCTCTTTGATTCAAATAATTATTGTTACTACTAAATGAATTTTTAAAGAATTTTATTCATTGAGATTTTTTTTCCTGCATGCGTTGTTTGGTTCATATAGGATTGTAAATTTGCACAATCCTTGTTTAATTCATTTCATTTATACCAGATCCACAGAAAAAATCCACTTAAAACTCATGTGAAGAATCCTTGTTTTTCTGTGCACAATCAAACATACCTACAATCTGATATGCTAGTATTAAACATGGCAATGAGTTCATCATAACCCCCGAAACAAAACGCCCGGCCTGCTCACGTAGGCGACCTAGCCGGCCGCCACCGCCCAAAAAGCTAGGGTTCTCCGCCTTCAGCCGGCGCCGGCGCCGGTCCGTCCCGTCTCTGGTGGCCTTAGGGCCATGGAGGCGGAGTGGATCTCGGCCCTTGCCGGTAAAAGGGCTTCGTTTTTAGATTTTTTTTTGAGCTTTGTTAGGGTTTGTGTCTTGCTCAGGAAGACGAGACGGCGGCGGCTCCTTGAAGATGAATAAAGGTCTTCCCGTCTAGCCCCCGTTCCGGTGATGCGTCGAGCATCATCGGTGGGTGTGTGAAGGTGTGTTTCTGGCGGATCTGTCTTTAGTGGATTTGCTCGGATCTGTTTGTCGTTTGTTTTCGTTCGTGTGTCTTTAGGTTGGATCCTTCTGATCTACATTCTTCATTCGTGGCGGTTGCTGTTCTGATGCATTGGTTCTATGGGGCCTTAGCACGACGACTTCTTGACTGTCTACTACAACAAGATTTGCCCGGCTCCGGCAAGGGAGGGGCGATGACAGCGGCGCGCCTTCGGTTCGCTTCAGTGTTTGTAGTCGTCGCTAGGTGGTCTATGGATCTGGATGTAATTTTTATTATTTCTAATGTTCGTTGTACTACCATGAAGATGAATAGATTGAAATTTTTTCCCGCAAAAAAAAGCATTAAACATGGCAATGACACTTCATATTCATATATGAATCTCTATTTATTTTTTTCTATTTCAGCATTTAAAAGTCATGTTTGGCACGGAACTCTTGCCTAGTGCTGCGCTACCACACCTCCTCTCCAAGCGTAGACGATTCCTTATTCGAATGGTGGGCGACATCCATTGGCTCATAGCCTGTCGTGACAATGCAAGGGCCTTTCGTCCATGATCATCCTCACGACATGGTGGATCTAGAAGACATCCAATGCATGTGTGTTTGATGCCAAGCATCCCTTGATCGCACGCTTCACCCACAGTATCAAAGAGGATGCAAGATCGTCGTGGGGATCTAATGGGGCACATGGATTTAACACACTGCTCCTCGAGAAGTAGCCTTGGGATACTGAGTGGTTGTACAATTGTTTCCCTCGGTTTAAATCAGACTTCACTCTTGTAATAAACTCACATAAGATAAAACAGAAAGCTAACTAGAGGTGGTTTGTCTCTAGAGGTGGTTTGTCTCTTCCAATGGAGCTCGGGAGTCTATGCATCCTTAACTTGGACAAGTTCGTGAAACTACCCTTCGATCACAATGGCTTTGGCATCAATGGACAAAACCCTTTGAGAACTTGCATTATTTTGGGTTCCCCATGCAATAATTATTGAGTGATTTTTAGTTTTATGCCTATTTTGATATTTTTGACACTAATTATCCCATTTAACAACTTCTCGTCTGAATTACCCCATTTAGTGAAAGTCTCGCCACTTTTTTTTTACCCCTTTTAAAATCATTTTAGGTTGCGGATAGCTCCTGTCGGATTTCAGGATCCGGCAACCCTTGAGAGGTTCGAACACTGGGGTGCGTGCGGAGATCTCAACCTGCCCAGCCTGCCTACTCGCGATCCCCCCTAGACTAGCACGTAGAGCTCACAGAGACACAAAGACACAGAGATTTATACTGGTTCGGGCCACCATTGTGGTGTAGTACCCTAATCCAGTGTGGTGTGGTGGATTGCCTCGAGGGGCTATGGATGAACTAGTACAAATGATGAACAAGTCTTAGGAGATGAGGTGTTCTTGAGCTGGTGTGATGCTCGGGGTGGAATGGATCTTCCTCCCACTATGGTGGTGGCTAAGTTCTATATATAGTGGCCTTGGTCCTCTTCCCAAATATGAGCGGGAAGGGATTCCACAAAGACATGATTTGAAAGGGGACAAGTAGTACAGTCTATACTGACAAAAGTAGTCTTCGCCTGCGAAAAGCCTCTGATCGTAATGCTGCGGTGGGCTCGGTGATGACCTCCGCCCTGCCGTCCTGGCGGTCTTGGTCTTGTTGTGATGGACAAGACCCAATCCTAAGCATAGCACAAGATCGTGTGGTTCGTTTGCTAGAGCTTTTCCAATGTCAAGTATCATTTCCTTAGACCATGAGATCGTGTAACTCCCGGATGCCGTAGGAGTGCTTTGGGTGTACCAAACGTCACAATGTAACTGGGTGGCTATAAAGGTATACTACAGGTATCCCCGAAAGTATCTGTTGGGTTGACACGGATCGAGACTGGGATTTGTCACTCCGTATGACGGAGAGGTATCTCTGGGCCCACTCGGTAATGCATCATCATAATGAGCTCAATGTGACCAAGTGTTTGGTCATGGGATCATGCATTATGGTACGAGTAAAGTGACTTGCTGGTAACGAGATTGAACGAGGTATTGGGATACCGACGATCAAATCTCGAGCAAGTAACGTACCGATTGACAAAGGGAATTGTATACGGGATTACTTGAATCCTCGACATCGTGGTTCATCCGATGAGATCATCGAGGAGCATGTGGGAGCCAACATGGGTATCCAGATCCCGCTGTTGGTTATTGACCGGAGAGTCGTCTCGGTCATGACTGCATGTCTCCTGAACCCGTAGGGTCTACACACTTAAGGTTCAGTGACGCTAGGGTTGTAGAGATATTAGTATGCGGTAACCCGAAAGTTGTTCGGAGTCCCGGATGAGATCCCGGACGTCACGAGGAGTTCCGGAATGGTCTGGAGGTGAACATATTTATATAGGAAGTCCAGTTTCGGCCATCGGGAAAATTTCGGGGGTCACCGGTATTGTACCGGGACCACAGGAAGGGTCCCGGGGGTCCACCGGGTGGGGCCACCTATCCCGGAGGGCCCCATGGGCTGAAGGGAACCATCCCCTGGTGGGCTGGTGCGCCCCCCTTGGGCCTCCCCCTGCGCCTAGGGTTGGAAACCCTAGGGGTGGGGGGCAAGTCCCCCCCTTGGCCGCCGCCCCCCTTGAGATGGGATCTCTAGGGGGCCGGCACCCTCCCAGGGCCCCTATATAAAGAGGGGGGGAGGGAGGGCTGCGCACCCCTGCTCCTGGCGCCTCCCTCTCCCCTCGTAACACCTCTCCCTCTCGCTGAGCTTGGCGAAGCCCTGCCGAGATAACCGCTACTTCCACCACCACGCTGTCGTGCTGCTGGATATCCATCAACCTCTCCCTCCCCCTTGTTGGATCAAGAAGGAGGAGACGTCTTCCCCAACCGTACGTGTGTTGAACGCGGAGGTGCCGTCCGTTCGGCACTAGGATCTTCGGTGATTCGGATCACGACGAGTACGACTACCTCAACCCTGTTCTATTGAACGCTTCCGCGCGTGATCTTCAACGGTATGTAGATGCACTCCTCTCTCTCGTTGCTAGATGACTCCATAGATTGATCTTGGTGAAGCGTAGAAATTTTTTATTTTCTGCAACGTTCCCCAACAGTGGCATCATGAGCTAGGTCTATGCGTAGTTTCTATGCACGAGTAGAACACAATCTTGTTGTGGGCGTAGATGTTGTCAATTTTCTTGCCACTACTAGTCTTATCTTGTTTCGGCGGCATCATGGGATGAAGCGGCCCGGACCGACCTTACACGTACGCTTATGTGAGACAGGTTCCACCGACTGACATGCACTAGTTGCATAATGTGGCTAGCGGGTGTCTGTCTCTCCCACTTTAGTCGGATCGGATTCGATGAAAAGGGTCCTTATGAAGGGTAAATAGAAATTGGCATATCACGTTGTGGTTTTACGTAGGTAAGAAACGTTCTTGCTAGAAACCTATAGAAGCCATGTAAAAACATGCAACAACAATTAGAGGACGTTAACTTGTTTTTGCAGCATATGCCTTGTGATGTGATATGGCCAAAAGGATGTGCTGAATGAAATATATGTGATGTATGAGATTGATCATGTTCTTGTAATAGGAATCACGACTTGCATGTCGATGAGTATGACAATCGGCAGGAGGCATAGGAGTTGTTTTTATTTTTTGTATGACCTGCGTGTCATTGAATAACGCCATGTAAATTACTTTACTTTATTGCTAAACACGTTAGCCATAGAAGTAGAAGTAATCGTTGGCGTGACAACTTCATGAAGACACGATGATGGAGATCATGGTGTCATGCCGGTGATAAAGATGATCATGGCGCCCCGAAGATGGAGATCAAAGGAGCAATATGATATTGGCCATATCATGTCACTATTTGATTGCATGTGATGTTTATCATGTTTTGCTTCTTATTTTCTTAGTACGACGGTAGTAAATAAGATGATCCCTTGTAATAATTTCAAGAAAGTGTTCCCCCTAACTGTGCACCGTTGCGAAAGTTCGTTGTTTTGAAGCACCACGTGATGATCGGGTGTGATAGATTCTAACATTCACATACAACGGGTGTAAGACAGATTTACACATGCAAAACACTTAGGTTGACTTGACGAGCCTAGCATGTACAGACATGGCCTCGGAACACAAGAGACCGAAAGGTCGAACATGAGTCGTATGGAAGATACGATCAACATGGAGATGTTCACCGATGATGACTAGTCCATCTCACGTGATGATCGGACACGGTCTAGTTGAGTCGGATCATGTATCACTTAGATGACTAGAGGGATGTCTAATCTGAGTGGGAGTTCATTAAATAATTTGATTAGATGAACTTAAATTATCATGAACTTAGTCTAAAAACCTTTGCAAAATGTCTTGTAGATCAAATGGCCAACACTCATGTCAACCTCAACTTCAACGTGTTCCTAGAGAAAACCAAGCTAAAAGATGATGGCAGCAACTATTCGGACTGGGTCCGGAACCTGAGGATCATCCTCATAGCTGCCAAGAAAGCATATGTCCTAGAAGGACCGCTAGGTGAAGCACCCATCCCAGAGAACCAAGATGTTATGAACGCTTGGCAGTCACGTGCTGATGATTACTCCCTCGTTCAGTGCGGCATGCTTTACAGCTTAGAACCGGGGCTCCAAAAGCGTTTTGAGCAACACGGAGCATATGAGATGTTCGAAGAGCTGAAAATGGTTTTCCAAGCTCATGCCCAGGTTGAGAAATATGAAGTCTCCGACAAGTTCTATAGTTATAAGATGGAGGAAAATAGTTCTGTCAGTGAGCACATACTCAAAATGTCTGGGTTGCACAACCGCTTGTCCCAGCTGGACATTAACCTCCCGGACAAGGCGGTCATTGACAGAATCCTTCAGTCGCTCCCACCTAGCTACAAGAGCTTTGTGATGAACTACAATATGCATGGGATGGTGAAAACTATTCCTGAAGTATTTTCAATGCTGAAATCAGCAGAGGTGGAAATCAAAAAGGAACATCAAGTGTTGATGGTCAATAAAACCACTAGTTTCAAGAAAGGCAAGGGTAAGAAGAACTTCAAGAAGGACGGCAAGGGAGTTTCCGCGCCCGGTAAGCTAGTTGTCGGGAAGAAGCCAAAGAATGGACCCAAACCTGCGACTAAGTGCTTTTATTGCAAGGGAAAGGGACACTGGAAGCGGAACTGCCCCAAATACTTAGCAGACAAGAAGGCCGGCAACACTAGAGGTATATGTGATATACATGTAATTGATGTGTACCTTACCAGTACTCGTAGTAGCTCCTGGGTATTTGATACCGGTGCGGTTGCTCATATTTGTAACTCAAAACAGGAGTTGCGGAATAAGCGGAGACTGGCGAAGGACGAGGTGACGATGCGCGTCGGGAATGGTTCCAAGGTTGATGTGATCGCCGTCGGCACGCTACCTCTACATTTACCTACGGGATTAGTTTTAAACCTCAATAATTGTTATTTAGTGCCAGCTTTGAGCATGAACATTGTATCTGGATCTCATTTAATGCGAGATGGCTACTCATTTAAATCCGAGAATAATGGTTGTTCTATTTATATGAGAGATATGTTTTATGGTCATGCCCCGCTGGTCAATGGTTTATTCTTAATGAATCTCGAACGTGATGTTACACATATTCATAGTGTGAATACCAAAAGATGTAAAGTTGATAACGATAGTCCCACATACTTGTGGCACTGCCGCCTTGGTCACATTGGTGTTAAACGCATGAAGAAGCTCCATGCTGATGGAATTTTGGAGTCTCTTGATTACGAATCATTTGACACATGCGAACCATGCCTTATGGGCAAAATGACCAAGACTCCGTTCTCCGGAACAATGGAGCGAGCAACCAACTTATTGGAAATGATACATACTGATGTGTGCAGTCCAATGAGCGTTGAGGCTCGCGGAGGCTATCGTTATGTTCTCACTCTCACTGACGACTTGAGTAGATATGGGTATGTCTACTTGATGAAACACAAGTCTGAGACCTTTGAAAAGTTCAAGGAATTTCAGAATGAGGTAGAGAATCAACGTGACTGAAAGATAAAGTTCTTACGATCAGATCGTGGGGGAGAACATTTAAGTCACGAATTTGGTACGCACTTAAGGAAATGTGGAATCGTTTCACAACTCATGCCGCTTGGAACACCTCAGCGTAACAGTGTGCCCGAACGTCGTAATCACACTCTATTGGATATGGTGCGATCTATGATGTCACTAACCAATTTACCGCTATCATTTTGGGGATACGCTCTAGAGACAACTACATTCACTTTAAATAGGGCACCATCTAAATCCGTTGAGACAACACCGTATGAATTATAGTTTGGGAAGAAACCTAAGCTGTCGTTTCTAAAAGTTTGGGGATGCGATGCTTATGTCAAGAAACTTCAACCTGAAAAGCTCGAATCCAAGTCGGAAAAATGCATCTTCATAGTAATACCTTCTACCTCAGATTCGAAGGCAAGATCTTTGTTGCCAAGAACGGGTCCTTTCTGGAGAAAGAGTTTCTCTCGAAATAAGTAAGTGGGAGGAAAGTAGAACTCGATGAAGTACTGCCTCTTGAACCGGAAAAAAAGCACAGCTCAGGAAGATGTTCCTGTGGTGCCTGCACCGACTAGAGAGGAAATTAGCGATGATGATCAAGGTACTTCGGATCAAGTTACTATTGAACTTTGTAGGTCCACGAGGACACGTTCCACACCAGAGTGGTATGGCAACCCTGTCTTGGAAATCATGTTGTTAGACAACGGTGAACCTTCGAACTATGAAGAAGCAATGGCGGGCCCAGATTCCAACAAATGGCTTGAAGCCATGCAATACGAGATAGGATCCATGTATATGTATGAAAACAAAGTGTGGACTTTGACAGACTTGCCCGATGATCGGTGAGCGATAGAAAACAAATGGATCTTTAAGAAGAAGACGGACGCGGACGGTAATGTTACCATCTATAAAGCTGGACTTGTCGCTAAGGGTTATTGACAAGTTCAAGGGGTTGACTACGATGAGACTTTCTCTCCCGTAGCGAAGCTGAAGTCTGTCCGAATCATGTTAGCAATTGCCGCATACTATGATTATGAGATATGGCAAATGGACGTCAAAACGGCATTCCTTAACGGCCATCTTAAGGAAGAACTGTATATGATGCAGCCGGAGGGTTTTGTCGATCCTAAGAATGCTAACAAGGTATGCAAGCTCCAACGCTCCATCTATGGGCTGGTGCAATGTAACGCCCCGGATCCGATGCGCCAGGTGTCTGCCAGTTATTCGCCGTCGTTGCCATGTCATTTGCTTACGTGTTGCATTTTATCATGTCATCATGTGCATTTCATTTTGCATATGTGTTCGTCTCATGCATCCGAGCTTTTTCCCCGTTGTCCGTTTTGCCATCCGGCGCTCCTATGCCCTCCGGTGTTCCCCTTTTTCTCTCCTATTGTGTGCGGGTGTTAAACGTTCTCGGAATGGACCGAGGCTTGCCAAGTGGCCTTGGTATAGCACCGGTAGACCGCCTGTCAAGTTTTGTGCCATTTGGAGGTCGTTTGATACTCCAATGGTTAACCGGGTAACCGTAAAGCCCCTTCTCTTTGCAGCCCAACACCCATTCCAAAGTGGCCCAAAACCCACCTAACTCCCCTCCATGCTCTCGGTCGTTCGATCACGATCACGTGGCCGAAAACCGCTCCTCATTTGGACTCTCCTAGCTCCCTCTACTTATAAATATGTGTCCCTCCCGGAATTTTCGCGCAGATGAAACCCTAGCCCCGCTCCTCTCGCCCGCCGGACATGTCCGATCTGGGCCGGACATGTCAGTCGCCGCCCCCTCAGCCAATCACCTCTCGCCACTTGTCGTCGCCGCCATCCCACCGCGCGCCGCCGC
>NC_041385.1:124551973-124667269 GCF_002162155.2 Triticum dicoccoides
CCGGCCGCTCCTCGCCGGCCCCGCCGCCCCGACCTCGCCTCGGCTTCCGCGCCGCTCGCCGGAGCCGCCCCGCCATCATCCTCGCCGGATCTGGTCAACCGGGACCAGATCCACCAATCCTCCCATCCAAACGTGCCCTCGTCCCGCCCGGATCTCCTCGTCCCGTTTTCAGAGGGGTATATTTTCACTAAGTCCCAGATTGTTGTAATTTTCATGCCATGTTCATGCCATCATATCTATGCATACGTAGCTCCGTTTCGTGCGTGTAATATATCAAATTGTTCGCCTCGACGAGTACATAATTTCATTCCATTGCATCATATTCATTTGAGGTCATCTTGATTCCGGAATCATCGTTGTAAGAGTGCTTCATGATGTTTTCGGCTGTCTGTTATCAGAACGAGCTCATTTGTCATTTTTGCCATGATTGATGTGTGCATCCTATGAGGTTGATGTCTTCATGTGTTTTGAACTATGATATGTCTTCTTTTCAGAGGTGCTTGCCATGTATTTTTGTGATCAATGTGGTGACTAGCACAAGCATGCAAACTAGGCATCGTGATGTTGCTGATTTTAGTCCCTGTTCTGCTGTTGTTTTGATGCCATGTAAACTTGATGCTACAGAGAGATCCATGCATATTTTGAGATACTTCAGTAAGGGTGTTTTGAACATGTGGTTATTTTCTATCTATTCATGCCTCTGGTTGTAATTATGGAGTAGTCTAGCATGTCATTTGAGTGCTCTACTTTTGCTTCAAAATGTTTCCTGGCAGATTGTTTACATGTTATTCAATTTGGCCGAGGTTGCTATAGTTGATCCGTGCATGATATGGACTTGTTCTTGCCTTGGTTGGTTACATAAACATGTATTCTTGATGATGCTATGCTTATTTTGTCATGCAATGACTTGTGGTGAGTTAATCGAGCTTGTTAAGTAGTGCTCATGATGTTGCTGTTTTGCTAGGCTGAATCTGTTATTTCGTGATGCTATATAAACATGTTGCTACTAATTATTCTATGCATAATCTGGAGATGTTCTATAAACATGTTTTGATCTACATGTCATCCTCTAACCATACATGCCCCTGGTAGCATTTATAGCTTGCTGTAGATTGTTCATATCTTGCTCCAAAGTTGCTTCATAATGTTGCTGTCAGCCTGTTAACATTAAGTTCACTTGTTTCCATGTGTTTTTCTAGTATCCATGCACCCTATGACCATGCTATTGCCATGCTTAGTTTCACAAATATGCCTTCTTACTGTTGGTTGCCTTGCCATGACATGTATTTCTCTGTAGTGAGTTGCACAAGCTCATCTACATGCCTTCATAATTCTGTTTCTGCCATGCTTGAATCTGTATAATAACTTGCTATGTTTACGTGGGTGCCATCATATTTTCTGATCCTTTTTGGCTTATGGTCAGTAAGGGACATTTGATCTATGCTTTGAGTAGATTCATGCCATGCCTTTGTTTGCCATTATAAGTTCCTGTAACATGTTGTTTGATAGCTCTGAACATTGCATCGTGATGTTATTTTCTGCAAAGTCTGAAATTGTTATAACTTGCAATCTTACCATGTGTGTTTGAGCATGTTCTAGTGATTTCTGGAGATAGCTCAGTGTTCATGTTTTGTTGTGCTTTACCTGTACATCATGTCCATGCCTTTTGTTATCATGTTGGGGTGCTGTAGCATGTTGTTTTGATGCTTGCAATATGCCTAGTTGCTGTTTTGGACAGCTTGTCCTTTAAACTTGTATAGTGTGCATGTGCTGAACCGTTGCTCCGTTTTGGGTGTGCTTTATATGAAACTTGCTTGATTTTGCATGTAGTTTCATATTATCATGTGGCATCCTTGTTTTGAGGTGTTTGCTTGATGTTTGTATGCATTTTGCATCAATGCCATGTTTAACTTGTTTTGCTCATATCTTCTAGGCCGTAGCTCCGAACTAAATGAACTTTATATGTAACTTGACTAGAATCTCGTGTAGATCATCTTTGTTCATCTTAACTTGCTGTTTAACAACTTGAACATAAGGTTTATTCAGATCTGGACCAACTTCGAAATTTGCATATGAGGACTTACCGGAATTGTTATATGTTGTTCCTGGCCTCATTTAAACTTGCCTTGATGTGTTGCTCTTGTTTGCATCATCTCTTGCCATGAGTAGCTTCATGTAGTTTGGTCATGCATCATGCTTGTTGTGCATCATGTCATGTTCATGTGTGGTGTGTTTACTATGTTGTGTGCTTCTTTTCGATAGTTCCTGTTTCGTTGCGATCGTGAGGATTCGTTTGTCTACGGTTGGTTCGGCTTCATCCGTTTGTCTTCTTCATGGACTCATTCTTCTTCCTTGCGGGATTTCAGGCAAGATGACCGCTACCCTGGATCTCACTACTATCATTGCTATGCTAGTTGCTTCGTTCTATCGCTTTGCTGCGCTACCTATCATCTGTTTATCAAGCCATCCCAAATTTGCCATGAACCTCTAACCTTTGACACCTCTCCTATGCAAACCGTTGCTTGGCTATGTTACCGCTTTGCTCAACCCCTCTTATAGCGTTGCTAGTTGCAGGTGAAGTTGAAGATTTCTCCATGGTGAACAGGTTTTTGGTTGGGATATCACAATATCTCTTATATTATTAATGCATCTATATACTTGGTAAAGGGTGGAAGGCTTGGCCTTTTGCCTGGTGTTTTGTTCCACTCTTGCCGCCCTAGTTTCCGTCATACCGGTGTTATGTTCCCGGATTTTGCGTTCCTTACGCGGTCGGGTGATTTATGGGACCCCCTTGACAGTTCGCTTTGAATAAAACTCCTCCAGCAAGGCCCAACTTGGTTTTACCATTTGCCTCACCACCACCTACCCTTTCCCTTGGGTCGGCCAACCCAAGGGTCATCTTTATTTTAGCCCCCCCCAGGCCAGTGCTTGTCTAAGTGTTGGTCCGAACTGAGCTGCCTGCGGGGCCACCTCGGGGCAACTTGAGGGTTGGTTTTACTCGTAGCTAGTCTCATCCGGTGTTGCCCTAAGAACGAGATATGTGCAGCTCCTATCGGGATTTGTCGGTGCATCGGGCAGCTTTGCTGGTCTTGTTTTACCATTGTCGAAAGGTCTTGTAAACCGGGATTCCGAGTCTGATAGGGTCTTCCTGGGAGAAGGTCTATTCCTTCGTTTATCGCGAGAGCTTGTCATGGGCTAAGTTGGGACACCCCTGCAGGGTATAATCTTTCGAAAGCCGTGCCTGCGGTTATAGGCAGATGGGAATTCGTTAATGTCCGGTTGTAGATAACTTGACACCAGATCCGAATTAAAACGCATCAACCGCGTGTGTAGCCGTGATGGTCTCTTTTCGGCGGAGTCCGGGAAGTGAACACGGTTTCTGGGTTATGTTTGACGTAAGTAGGAGTTCAGGATCACTTCTTGATCATTACTAGTTGACGACCGTTCCTTTGCTTCTCTTCTCGCTCTTTTTTGCGTATGTTAGCCACCATATATGCTTAGTCGCTGCTGCAGCCTCACCACTTTACCCCTTCCTTTCCCTTTAAGCTTTGCTAGTCTTGATACCCATGGTAATGGGATTGCTGAGTCCTCGTGGCTCACAGATTACTACAACAACAGTTGCAGGTACAGGTTTTGCGATGTTCATGACGCGAGAGCGATGCTTGCTTGTATTGGAGTTCTTCTTCCGCTTCTTCTTCGATCAGGGGATAGGTTCCAGGTCGGCAGCCTGGGCTAGCTGGGTGGATGTCGTTTGAGTTTCTATTTGTGTTTCATCCGTAGTCGGATGATGCTCTTATGTATTGTGATGTTGTATTCGCGTGGCATTGTATGCCTTATGTATGTATCCCCATCTATTATGTAATGTTGATGTAATGATATCCACCTTGCAAAAGCGTTTCAATATGCGGGTCTATCCTTGGTGGGACCTTCGAGTTCCTTTTGGATAGGGTCGCATATTGGGCGTGACATGCAAGCATCTCGGAGTTGGAACATTCGCTTTAATGAAATGATCAAAGCGTTTGGGTTTATGCAGACTTATGGAGAAGCCTGCGTTTACAAGAAAATGAGTGGGAGCTCTGTAGCATTTCTCATATTATATGTGGATGACATACTTTTGATGGGAAATGATAGAACTTTTGGACAGCATTAAGGCCTACTTGAACAAGTGTTTTTCGATGAAGGACCTTGGAGAAGCTGCTTACATATTAGGCATCAAGATCTAGAGAGATAGATCGAGACGCCTCATAGGTCTTTCACAAAGCACATACCTTGATAAGATATTAAAGAAGTTCAATATGGATCAGTCCAAGAAGGGGTTCTTGCCTGTGTTGCAAGGTGTGAAATTGAGCTCGGCTCAATGTCCGACCACAACAGAAGCTAGAGAAAAGATGAGTGTCGTCCCCTATGCCTCGGCCATAGGGTCTATCATGTATGCCATGTTGTGTACCAGACCTGATGTAAACCTTGCCGAAAGTTTGGTAGGAAGGTACCAAAGTAATCCTGGCATGGAACACTGGACATCGGTCAAGAATATCCTGAAGTACCTGAAAAGGACTAAGGATATGTTTCTCGTTTATGGAGGTGACGAAGAGCTCGTCGCAAAGGGTTACGTCGACGCTAGCTTCGACACATATCTGGATGACTCTAAGTCACAAACCGGATACGTGTATATTTTGAATGGAGGGGCAGTAAGCTGGTGCAGTTGCAAGCAAAGCGTCGTGGCGGGATCTACATGTGAAGCGGAGTACATGGCAGCCTCGAAGGCAGCGCATGAAGCAATCTGGATGAAGGAGTTCATCACTGATCTAGGAGTCATACCCAATGTGTCGGGGCCGATCACCCTCTTTTGTGACAACACAGGAGCTATTGCCCTTGCCAAGGAGCCCAGGTTTCACAAGAAGACCAGGCACATCAAGCGTCGCTTCAACTCCATTCGTGAAAATGTTCAAGATGGAGACATAGATATTTGCAAAGTGCATACGGATCGGAATGTCGCAAATCCGTTGACTAAACCTCTTCCGCGAGCAAAACATGATCAACACCAGAACTCTATGGGTGTTCGATTCATCACAATGTAACTAGATTATTGACTCTAGTGCAAATGGGAGACTGTTGGAAATATGCCCTAGAGTAAATAATAAAATGGTTATTATTGTATTTCCTCGTTCATGATAATTGTCTATTATTCATGCTATAATTGTGTTATCCAGAAATCGTAATACATGTGTGAATACATAGACCACAACATGTCCCTAGTGAGCCTCTAGTTGACTAGCTCGTTTATCAATAGATGGTCACGGTTTCCTGACTATGTACATTGGATGTCATTGATAACGGGATCACATCATTGGGAGAATGATGTGATGGACAAGACCCAATCCTAAGCATAGCACAAGATCGTTTAGTTCGTTTGCTAGAGCTTTTCCAATGTCAAGTATCATTTCCTTAGACCATGAGATCGTGTAACTCCCGGATGCCGTAGGAGTGCTTTGGGTGTACCAAACGTCCCAACGTAACTGGGTGGCTACAAAGGTATACTACAGGTATCCCTGAAAGTATCTGTTGGGTTGACACGGATCGAGACTGGGATTTGTCACTCCGTATGACGGAGACGTATCTCTGGGCCCACTCGGTAATGCATCATCATAATGAGCTCAATGTGACCAAGTGTTTGGTCACGGGATCATGCATTACGGTACGAGTAAAGTGACTTGCTGGTAACGAGATTGAACGAGGTATTGGGATACCGACGATCGAATCTCGGGCAAGTAACGTACCGATTGACAAAGGGAATTGTAGACGGGATTACTTGAATCCTCGACATTGTGGTTCATCCGATGAGATCATCGAGGAGCATGTGGGAGCCAACATGGGTATCCAGATCCCGCTGTTGGTTATTGACCGGAGAGTCGTCTCGGTCATGACTACATGTCTCCCGAACTCGTAGGGTCTACACACTTAAGGTTCGGTGACGCTAGGGTTGTAGAGATATTAGTATGCGGTAACCCGAAAGTTGTTCGGAGTCCCAGATGAGATCCCGGATGTCACGAGGAGTTCCGGAATGGTCCGGAGGTGAAGATTTATATATAGGAAGTCCAGTTTTGGCCATTGGGAAATTTTCGGGGCTCACCGGTATTGTACCGGGACCACGAGAAGGGTCCCGGGGGTCCACCGGGTGGGGACACCTATCCCGGAGGGCCCCATGGGATGAAGTGGGGAAGGGAACCAGCCCCTGGTGGGCTGGTGCGCCCCCCTTGGGCAACCCCCTGCGCCTAGGGTTGGAAACCCTAGGGGTGGGGGGCGCCCCACTTGACTTGGGGGGCGAGTCTCCCCTTGGCCGCCGCCCGCCCTTGAGATGGGATCTCTAGGGGACCGGCACCCCCCAGGGCCCCTATATAAAGAGGGGGGAGGGAGGGCTGCGCACCCCTGCTCCTGGCGCCTCCCTCTCCCCTCGTAACACCTCTCCCTCTCGCTGAGCTTGGCGAAGCCCTGCCGAGGTCGCCGCTACTTCCATCACCACGCCGTCGTGCTACTGGATCTCCATCAACCTCTCCCTCCCCCTTGCTGAATCAAGAAGGAGGAGACGTCTTCCCCGACCGTATGTGTGTTGAACGCGGAGGTGTCGTCCGTTCGGCACTAGGATCTTCGGTGATTTGGATCACGACGAGTACGACTCCCTCAACCCCGTTCTATTGAACGCTTCCGCGCGTGATCTACAAGGGTATGTACATGCACTCCTCTCTCTCATTGCTAGATGACTCCATAGATTGATCTTGGTGAAGCGTAGAAATTTTTTATTTTCTGCAACATTCCCCAACACTTGTTGCACCAGAACGGAAACCTTTGGCTGATTCCTCGGGACTCCGCGCCTGCGGCTTGCCTCCTTGCACCGAAGAGAAAACCTGCGCTCTGCACCCGCCTGGCGCCTGCCTAGCCTTGGTCGTCATGACTCACGTCAGCTGAGCCTCATGAGGTAGCTGCATAGAACTCCCCGCCCCTCAGGAGCCCTCCTGAGGAGGCCGACTCCTTCGAGGGTCTTGGCATCGTCCGCTTCGCGAGGAGGCTCCTCGCGAGGGTCTTGCTGTGTTGGTGTTGAAGCTGGGTCATACCAGGTCGTCGATGGAGCCACGTGGTGGGCCGCAGGCAGGTAGGACTGGATACTCCCAAGTCCAGGACGCCGACAGTAGCCCTAGGCCCAAGGCACGCTCGGACTTGGCTTCCAGGCGAAGCCAATAGGCAAGTGCGGAGCGCCGCGGGCCCTAACCGCCTGCGGCCTTGATGACGTGTGGCGATTGATTGGAGGTGGGCAACTCCATTTCCCCACGCTGCCTCGGCAACTGCTCGACTTGACAACTGCATGCTGCATGCAGAAAAGATCATCATTACTATGAATCGTGGGAGGCCGACGATTTACCTTCTCCCGACTATAAACATGCGGGCGGGTGGAGCCCCTGCTCATTTCTCTTTTGTCTTGCTCCTGCTTGGTTCTCCTCCTCTTCACTTCGCTCCCATGGCGCCGATCAGGAGGTTCTTCGCGGCACAGAAGGGGAAGGCTCCTAGGAAGGGGCCGGACCCTCTCCCGCCGAAGAAGCGACTCCACCTCCATGACGATGCTGGCGTGGGGCGAGAGGTGGCTAGGCCTTGGTAATCGAGGCCTCCGCCTGCTTCCCCCTCCCCTTATACGCCCGGGCGCAAGGTGAAGGAGTGCGCCACCGAGCGGTGCTTCGCAAAGATGGCAGGGCCGCCATTGCCCTGCCGGCCGCACCACGAACCCACACTGAGGATAGCTCGCGCGAGTTCGTGGTGTGGGCGGTGATGCATCCCGATACTTGGATCTGATTCCCGCGGTTCTTCGCCAGCGAACTGCCTCCAAGGGACCGGTGGAGTTGTGGATGCAGCACGCGGGGTGCAGCAGCCTAGCCACCGGGGCTGAGGTCGAGGTGGTGTGATGCGGAGCATCCGACGATCATCCCCATGTACACTATGACTACTCCCCAAGCCCCAAGTGGACATACACGAGACCTCTAACATACGCCATTGGACACAAGGTGAACCCGTTCCTAAATGCTTCTCCTTTCCACTTGTGCAAGACATGGTTGCTACCTAATGCAAGTACACTACACATGCCTAGGTACCAAGAAGACCCTCTCGGAGATGCTCAGAATGATGGACAAGTCCCCAAGTACAAGGATGAAGGAGAACGACGAGAGGAACCGGAGAAAGGCTACAAGACCCAGACATCCGGCCCCGTCCCGGACATCCGGCCCCTGAAGATGTCAACAACAGCAGCACCCCAGCAACCGAAGTGCTATAGGGCCCGGAAATCCGGCCAGGCCCCGGACATCCGGCCCCTCCCGCAAGCCCGGACATCCGGCCACAGCCCGGACATCCGGCGCCACGTCACGGAACGTCCAGAAGCTGGGTCTCGCTAGCCCGAACTTCCGGCCCCAACGCCCGGACATCCGGCGTCTCGGGAAAGCCCGGACATCCGGCCTGTCGCCCGGACATCTGGCCCCTCCTGCCTGCGTGTAGTGTATCCGGGCTGAAAGCCCATGTACCCCTTCGCCCCTTAGACTATATATACTCCCCCTCCACTTACATTTTAGGGTTAGCGTTGATTTAGCTCATTTGTGAGATAGAGACTCGCTCATCCATCCGGATCTACTCCTCATGAGGGATCGACACCTCTTCCGAGAAGATCCACCTGGATTCAAGACTGCCATCCGGAGAAGACCCTCATCAAGACCTCCTCACGGAGAAGAACCGGTTACCCTTTGTATCGTCTCTTGTTGAATTTGGATCTTGTACCTCTCTTGTGTTTCGATGATCTAGCACATCGGTGACTTTGTTCTTGTTGGTTGAGTGTTTTCTCGTGTCTTCCTCTCGTTCCCCTCCTCGTGTTCTTCGTGTTCCTCGTAGGGATCCTCTCCAAACGTGAAAGATCGGCCTCTAGGGTTCTACCCTACATCATCTTGGATCAGAGCTAGCTTGCTCATGATCTTGGTATCATGAGCCACGTTGATCATGTTTTTGGAGCCCCTACCCCGTGTATTCTAGCTTGATTTTGTTGATTTCGTCCTAAATCCAAAAATCCACACCAAAAATAGCCCCAATTTTTTTTTGTGATTTGTTGGTTTGATGATGTTTTGTTGATTTTGATCCATGGGTTTGCTTGGTTTCGAGTGGATCTAGCATCTCCCCAAGTTTCCCCACCTTCCATCCACGAAATCCATCAAATTTTGCCCCCGAAATCATCAATTTCCGCCCCAAAATCGAGTTCCTCGAGTTCATCCTCGGATTTGGAGCCCGGACATCCGGCCCGACCCCCGGATATCCGGCCACCCCGGACATCTGGCTCCTGGAGCACATTTTCGCGCACGTTTCTGGACATCAGGTCCCGGAAATCCGGCCCGAGCCCCGGATGTCCGGCCCCTGGCAATTCAGCTTTTCCCGTTTCACCGTTTTGACCATAACTAATTCATCGGAGTCCGATTTTGACGATCTTTAGCTTGTTTTGAAGCTATTGACATCCCTCATCCCACAAAAATAACACCAACATCATTTGAGTCCATCAAATTTTGTGAATCTTGGCATCTTTGCCTAGGGCTTCCACCACATCATCCGCTACACCACCACCGACTTCCGCCACCTACCCCATTTCGCTTGCCATAGCATTAGTGGTTGCTTGAGTAGTGATTCGAGTCTCCTAAGGTGTTTTGGCTACTTAGGGACGGTTGCTTCTTCATCAACCCCCACCACCATTTCTGCATAACCTTGCCTACAATACACTTCCAGCACCCCCAACATAACCCAATTTTTGTTTGAACTTGTTTGAGTTGTGGCTTGTGTCTCCTAAGGTGTTTAGGCTACTTAGGGACGGCAACTTCAACTCCAACACATGTATAGCCCATCATTCCACTTCTGCATTGCCAAGTGCAAACCACCACCGCTTTTCCGCCACCACCATTTTGACGTTTGAGATTTTGGAGTTCGCGGTTTTTCCGTTTCCTAAGGTGTCTCGCCTACTTAGGGACGAGTCTCCATCATCTTGGTTTCTACATCAAGAACACAACCACTCATCATCGACACGGACGGTAACCTCCATATCATCTTGGTATCGTGGTATCCCTGCATTGTATATTCCCCTTGCAATTGCATTGTTAACCCCTAGCCCATGTTGCGTTACTTGCCTATCGAGACTAGCCATTTGAGTATTGCCGGCAACGTGACTTGTGCACATTAGTGATCATATTTCCCATAGCATACATACCATATCATCGTGGTGCATATATTGCTATCATATCTTGTGTCACAAGTTTGTTCCCGCATATATACAATTGCTATCTTGGTTTGTGCATTGTGCAAAAGTGGCCATACAAAAAAAAAGAAATAAAGATTTTAAGCAAAAGAAAGAGAGCAAAGAAGCTTGTAAGCAAGTGCCATAGCATCATACCACATTGCATATAAGATTGTCATATCCGATCATCTTGGATCATCTTGAGCAATCATGCTAGCATCTCTCTTGAGTTGTGCAACACGAGCATTTTCCGTGGATTCCACATTTTGTGCTCATTCCTTGGTTGCACGACCCCATTTATCTTTCCGTGTGTGTGTGTGTGTTTCCGTGTGCCATTCATTGCTATTGGTCTACTTGTTTCGCTTGCGAATTTGTGAATCTCTTTCAACATTATTGACTCTTGCTAACATTTTGCATCAAATTTTTGTGCCACTATCCTCACCGAGCTCCACCATAAGCTTTACTTGTGTAGGTGTGAGAACCGACAAGAATTGGTACCAATTGTGCTATTTCCTTGTTACACATTTGAGTGATCATTGATCCATCTTCAACATCGGTCAAGGTACATTTGGTCTAGTTCTTCTCTTTCTCCCACTCATACTTGCTCGAGTCTTGTGATGGATAGGCAAGGCATTTCCTCTCCGGTCCTTGACAACCACGACGGCGTGAACAACTACAACACCAAAGCATCCATCTTCGATCTACAATGACAAATGCAAGGCGCACAATCAAGATTGCGAGAGCGCATCAAGAACATCTCCATCGACATTCGTCACTCCGAAGCAAGGAAAAGGGACTACATCGACAAGAAGCTTTCTGCACATAAAGAGGAGCAAGATGCAAGGATGGAGGAGATTAGAGCCTTGATCAAGTCTTCTTCCCCTTAGTCATCTTCAAGGCGGCGACGTTCAAGCCACAAGTCTTCGGAGCGTGAAAGCGATGCAAGCGCAATTCGTCCACGTCCACATCTACATGGCGACCACCATCACGTTCGTGATCCACATCGTCATGAAGGGAAAGTCACCTCCAAGCAACGTGTGCACGACGACCATGAATGACATCTACTACGAGCTCAAGTACGACAACGACACCATCATCATGAAGATGCTCCACAAGCGCAAACGTACAAGTCCCAACAAGCCCTACTTCACGCCAAGTTGAAGCTTCATGAGCAAAAGAGAAGACCGCGAGACGAGCACCACCAAGACGGAGCTATGGATACGACCACCATTTCGGCATCTTCGCCAAGTGCTATCAAGGCATCTTCGCCTTTGGACGTACGGCATCTTCGCCTACTTCCCAGGAGTATGCCTACAACAACTTCTTCAAGTCCAAAGCGACCACCTACGAGCGAGGGCGACACTTCCATCTTCGGACGCCCCTCAAGGAAGATGGCCGAGCATGGGAAATTCCCTTCGGTCATGGAGACGAGCTATGAGGTGCCACATCATACGGGCCTCCAACAACAAGACGACGACAAGAATGTCGAGCAAGGGCCATCCCCTTCGACCACGACGACGAGCGCGAACCTCTTCAACAACATGAAGACGACACCCACATTGGACTCATACTCCAAGTCAAGCTACGCGACCGCACATGGAGACATTTGCACCTACATCAATCCGACACCCACATATGTTAAGATGCCCCATTTGTCTTGTGAGGAGAGCCACCACCCCATGAGTGAGATGAGTGACTCCACCATATATGACATTGAGAGCATTTCCCATGAGAGGATGAGTGTGACCACCACTAGCCCCACACACGAGAGCATGCCACACATCCTATGTGAGGTTGAGCGCCATTTGAGTGACTCCACCAACCATATGAGTGAGAGCATCCTTGAGGGAGTGAGTGAGCCACGACACTTAGAGAGTGAGGTAGTCGAGAGGGCTCGTGAGGCCACTATGATTTCTAACGACTTAACCTCTAGTCCGAGTGTGTTTTCTTTGGTGCTAGGTCCCCTACATGATGACATGCCTATCCTCGATGAGTCCATGCCTCCAATGGAGATGACGATGGCCATGGTGGACAATGATGCACCCCCCACATGGTTCCATCAAGACGAAGATGACAACGAGTGGATCTTCGACACCTCACCTACAACACATGAGTGACGCTAGCTCCAAAGGTAACATAGGTGATGGTGCTTCCCTTGTCCCACTAGTGGACTCTCTTGACATCGATTGCTCCCATGATGTTGACCCACCTATTCCATGCTTCATGCTAGTGAGACTTCTTCATGCCTTGACTTACCAATTTATGATGAATATGCTGATAAGCATGTTGAGTTGCCTAGTTGTGATGCTATGCTCCATAGGATATCATGTGAAAATTCTATTGGTCACTTCATGTTTGATAACCCTTTGATCTTGTCATATGATATGAAATGAGATCTCCCATATTGCATCATTTCAATCTCAACATAGTAACTATGCATGCCCCATTCAAATAAATCCCATTTGCACCTATGGCATAGATGATGAGATGATGGTCATTGGCTTTTGTTTTTCATGTGATGATATTGCCATGCTTCCTTTACATGATTTGCGCAATTCATCTACTATGCCATGCCATGATCACATTGAACCAAATATGCTTTGTTTTGGATGTTGTCAATATTATCCATGTGATGTTGCTACTCATGCTCATGAGGAGACCCCCATAGTTTCCTCATACATATTAGGAGATCTTGATGCATTTCATACTTTGCATGATTCCCATAATTGCGCGCACCATATGCATTCCATGAATAACAATGCTCTAGATATTTCTCATGATGCATTACATCCTTTGAGTCTCCATTATGCCATACATAATAACAAACCTCTCATGATGGATGACATGTTTCTATATCACGCATCTCATTTATTTGAGCATTTGATATTTTGTGCTAATCGACACATGCACGTGCGCATCATAATGGATGATGTGTACATATACCACGCACACACAATTTTCCCTTTGTTTTTGTTTTGTGTAGGTACTCATGTATACTCGTCAACATCCCAAGAGTTGACAAAACGAGCTCTTGAGAGCAACGATGACTTGGGATCCCGTGGACTATCCTTACCACCGTTCCATTCGCACAAGGACTACGTGCATCTCTTCTACTTGGCTCTCCCATGGCTATGGGCTATTTACCACTTGTCACCTTATGCCCATACTATCATGTTCACTTTGCATGTTATGCCTCTTTACATGATTTTGCCATGCAATTGTGACCCTTGCTTGCATCTACCCATGATTCACCATTATGCTACTCCTATGTGCATTTGCATGCTTGGTGGAGATCCTTGTTGCTATTGCCATGTTTACCATGTGCTTCATGCTATTGTTGATTGTGGTGTTGGGAGAGTCATGATGCCCCATTTCTATTTACATATGGCCTCTCGCCAATACATTGATGATATTTTCTCATATCTTGCTTTCATGCTTGTGATATGCCATGTCCATTATTCATGCACACTATTTGCACACATGACATGCTTGCCATGATTCCCTCTAGTATGTTGCATCTTCGCACTACTAGCTTGCTTGACTTGATCGGTATGATTGCTTGCTATGTTGCATCACCCATGTTCCACTCTTACAAGCTTTCTTGGATTGATGACATATATGTTGATGCCTCTCACATGATATATCTTGATCATTGTCTCTTGTGTCCATTAGCCGCCTCTCTCATATCCCCTTGTATTGAGTGCCAACTTGATATGCTTATTGATCTCGGAGACTTGGACACCTTACTTGTGATGCATGCTTGTTTACTTGAGCCTCTTGTATTTGGTTGTTCTTGCATCATATACCTCCATACTATGAAATGCTCCCTTGTACCTTCTTATGATGAGCATGATGCATACACTTGTTGGGTATCTTACCACATGAATGATAGGTTTTGCACCTCAGCTAACCTCATTTGTTTTTCCGAGTGTTTGTCATGTTCTTTCATTTTGGAGGATTCACAAGGCGGTACCATCATGAGCCATATTGGTCATGCAAAGGTCTATATGATGCGTGACACAAACATTTTCGACATCCTCATAAAGGTGAACTACTTCCCTTTGAGCCATCCTCAAGTTTACATATTAGATGGGTCACTCTTTTATTGTTGTTTCCTTCTTGTTGTCTACATGATACATCTCGCGGACGGAGGAGCGATATTGGAGATTGGCTCTATGGACCTTTACATTGAGGAGCGCTCGGACTTATTGGATGCACCTTCGTACTTCCACTCATGCCACGACATCGAGCATTGGTACATCAACACTCCTTTGGCACATTGCACTCACACCTCCATATTTGTTGATTGTGCTCCCACATGTCATGCTCGATGCACATATCATACTCACCGCAAGTTTGCAACCTATGCATGGATTGACTCACATTATGATTGCCTTGCTGCATCTTGTAATTCTATGTCATCCATGATATATGAGCTTGTGCACTTCCTTAGCAAATTTGTTGTGATCTTTCTTGATGTCATATTCATACATAATGATCACATTGCCTACCATCAATTGCATGATAACATAATCATATTGAGCATCCATTGCCATGTTCATGCTCTTGATAAACCATCTATGACATCATTTTGCACAATGGTTGCCTTGATAACATTAACAACACCTTTGTGTGCCCAATGAATGAATTTGCTCACATGAATGCTTTACATCTCATTCTACATCTTTTGGATAAGCATCTTGTGCCTTGCCACGCACTATCTTGCCGCATAGACTCATTCTTACATGATGGACACTTTGTGTGCACTAACCATTGTATTCCCGAGTGTCACTTGTGTTTGCTCGTTTTGCATGTGTACCATCCCGGCGACACCTTGGACTACTTGGATTGCGCCATGTCTTCAACTTCGTCCAACTACAAGTCCGTCCACGACAACCGTTTCCATGGTGATGAGGATCACGATCCAAGGTCGGATCTTTCCCAAGGGGGGGGGGGAGATTATGCGGAGCATCCGACGATCATCCCCATGTACACTATGACTACTCCCCAAGCCCCAAGTGGACATACGACGAGACCTCTAACATACGCCATTGGACACAAGGTGAACCAGTTCCTAAATGCTTCCCCTTTCCACTTGTGCGAGACATGGTTGCTACCTAATGCAAGGACACTACACATGCCTAGGTACCAAGGAGACCCTCTTAGAGATGCTCGGAATGATGGACAAGTCCCTGATAACCCACAAGTATAGGGGATCGCAACAGTTTTCGAGGGTATAGTATTCAACCCAAATTTATTGATTCAACACAAGGGGAGCCAAAGAATATTCTCAAGTATTAGCAGTTGAGTTGTCAATTCAACCACACCTGGATAACTTAGTATCTGCAGCAAGGTATTTAGTAGCAAAGTAGTATGGAAGTAACGGTAACAGTAGCAAAAGTAATGGTAGCAATTTTGTAGTAATTATAACAGTAGCAACGGTAAAGTAAATAAGCAAAGCACAATATATGAAAAGCTCATAGGCATTGGATCAGTGATGGATAATTATGTCAGATGCGATTCCTCATGTAATAGTGATAACATAGGATGACACAGAACTAGCTCCAGTTCATCAATGTAATGTAGGCATGTATTCCGAATATAGTCATACGTGCTTATGGAAAAGAACTTGCATGCCATCTTCTGTCCTACCCTCCCGTGGCAGCAGGGTCTTAAGGAAATTAAGGTATATTAAGGCCTCCTTTTGATAGAGAACTAGACCAAAGCATTAGCACTTAGTG
The DNA here is from genome assembly GCF_002162155.2 of Triticum dicoccoides. Lineage (NCBI taxonomy): Eukaryota > Viridiplantae > Streptophyta > Magnoliopsida > Poales > Poaceae > Triticum > Triticum dicoccoides. The sequence continues at coordinate 124,568,012 of NC_041385.1, forward strand.
AATACATGAACTCCTCAAACTACGGTCATCACCGAGAAGTATCCCGATTATTGTCACTTCGGAGTTGTCGGATCATAACACATAATAGGTGACTATAGACTTGCAAGATAGGATCAAGAACTCACATTTATTCATGAAAACATAATAGGTTCAGATCTGATATCATTGCACTCGGGCCCTAGTGACAAGCATTAAGCATAGCAAAGTCAGAGCAACATCAATCTCAGAACATAGTGGATACTAGGGATCAAACACTAACAAAACTAACTTGATTATATGGTAAATATCATCCAACCCATCACCTTCCAGCAAGCCTATGATGGAATTACTCATGCATAGCGGTAAGCATCATGAAATTGGTGATGGAGGATGGTTGATGATGACGACGACGATGAATCCCCCTCTCCGGAGCCCCGAACGGACTCCAGATCAGCCCTCCCAAGAGAGATTAGGGCTTGGCGTCGGTCCGTATCGTAAAACGCGATGAAACTTTCTCTCTGATTTTTTTCTCCGTGAAAGAGAATATATGGAGTTGGAGTTGAGGTCAGTGGACGTCCAGGGGGCCCACGAGGCAGGGGGCGCGCCCAGGGGAGGGGGCGCGCCCCCACCCTCGTGGACAGGGTGTGGGCCCCCTGGCACTAATTCTCTCGCCAGTATTTTTTATTAAATCTGAAAAGTTGCTCTGTGGATTTTTAGGTCATTCCGAGAACTCTTATTTCTACACAAAAATAACACCATGGCAGTTCTGCTGAAAACAACGTCAGTCCGGGTTAGTTCCATTCAAATCATGCAAGTTAGAGTCCAAAACAAGGGCAAAATTATTTGGAAAAGTAGATACGACGGAGACGTATCAACTCCCCTAAGCTTAAACCTTTGCTTGTCCTCAAGCAATTCAGTTGATAAACTGAAAGTGATAAAGAAAAACTTTTACAAACGTTGTTTGCTCTTGTTGTTGTAAATATGTAAAGCCAGCATTCAAGTTTTCAGCAAAGATTATGAACTAACCGTATTCACAATAACACTTAGGTCTCATGTTTACTCATATCAATGGCATAATCAACTAGCGAGCAATAATAATAAATCTCGGGTGACAACACTTTCTCAAAACAATCATAATATGATATAACAAGATGGTATCTCGCTAGCCCTTTATGAGACCGCAAAACATAAATGCAGAGCACCTTTAAAGATGAAGGACTGACTAAACATTGTAATTCATGGTAAAAGAGATCCAGTCAAGTCATACCCAATATAAACTAATAGTAATACATGCAAATGACAACGGTGCTCTCCAGCGGGTGCTTTTTAATAAGATGGTGATGACTCAACATAAAAGTAAATAGACAGGCCCTTCGCAGAGGGAAGTAGGGATTCATAGAGGTGCTAGAGCTCGATTTTAAAATAGAGATGAATAACATTTTGAGCGGCATACTTTCACTGTCAACGCAACAACTATGAGATCTCGATATCTTCCATGCTACATACATTATAGGCGGTTCCCAAATAGAATGGTAAAGTTTATAATCCCCCACCACCAACAAGCACCAATCCATGGCTTGCCCGAAACAACGGGTGCCTCCAACTAGCAACAATCCTGTGGGAGTTTTGTTTAATTATTTTAATTTGCTTTGATCTTTTTGATCATGGGACTGGGCGTCCCGGTTACCAGCCATTTTCTCGTGAATGAGGAGCGGAGTCCACTCTCCTTGAGAATAACTCACCTAGCATGGAAGATACAGACAACCCTAATTGATACATGAGCTTCTCGAGCATACAAAACAGAATTTCATTTGAAGGTTTGGAGTTTGGCACATACAAATTTACTTGGAACGGCAGATAAATACCGCATATAGGAAGGTATGGTGCAGTCATATGGAATAACTTTGGGGTTTATGGAGTTTGGATGCACAAGCAGTATTCCCGCTTAGTACATGTGAAAGCTAGCAAAAGACTGGGAAGTGACCAACTGAGAGAGTGACAACAGTCATGAACATGGATTAAAATTAATCAACACTGAGTGCAAGCATGAGTAGGATATAATCCACCATGAACATAAATATTGTGACGACTATGTTGATTTTGTTTCAACTACATGCGTGAACATGTGCCAAGTCGAGTCATTCAATTCATTCAAAGGAGGATACCACCCTATCATACCACATCACAACCATTTTAATAGCATGTTGGCACGCAAGGTAAACCATTATAAACTCATAGCTAATTAAGCATGGCATAAGCAACTATAATCTCTAATTGTCATTGCAAACATGTTTATTCATAATAGGCTGAATCAGGAATGATGAACTAATCATATTTACAAAACAAGAGAGGTCGAGTTCATACCAGCTTCTCTCATCTCAGCCAGTCCATCATATATCGTCATTATTGCCTTTCACTTGCACGACCGAACGGTGTGTATAATAATAATAGTGCATGTGCATTGGACTAAGCTAGAATGTGCAAGCATTCGATTCAAGGGAGAAAACAAGGTAATATGGGCTCTTGGTTAAATCAAAAATCATGCATATAAGAGCCACTAAACATTTCCATTATGGTCTTCTCCTCTCGACCCCCAAAGGAAAGAAAAGAAATAAAACTATTTACACGGGAAAGCTCCCAACAAGCAAAAGAAGAACGAGAAATCTTTTTGGGTTTTCTTTTAATTACTACTACAAGCATGGAAATTAAACTAACTATTTTTTTGTTTTTTCTCAAGGTTTATCAAACACACAAGAAGAAAGCTAGAAAAAGAAATTAAACTAGCATGGATAGTACAATGAAAAAGTATGCACACCGACAACTAGAATGAGTGTGTGAATACGGATGTAATGTCGGTCAGAAATACGTACTCCCCCAATCTTAGGCTTTTGGCCTAAGTTGGTCTATGCCCATGGACCGTGGCTACTCTCCCCGGTGTACTGAGGAGCATCATCATACTGCCACTGGCTGGCGATCTGCTCCGGATCCCACTGATAAGATGATGGACGATAAGGATCCAGTGGTGGTTCCGGCTCAGGCTCTGGAGCTGATGTCTAGCCTCGGGTCGCATAAACTGCCACCAGCAAGACGAGGTAGTGGCCTGCAGTTAAATCAAACAAAGAGGGTGCAAGCAAGATAATAATCTCATTGTGTTTCTTATTAAATCTCAGGTTATACAGAAGCATCTTATCATCATTGTTAACAATAAACTCATGTGCTACCATGCTCTTGTAATCTAAAAAGGTAGGGGGCAGCAGTTTTTCCTCTTTCTCATAATGCCTAATAGGTATCTCGAAGTGTTTAGCAAGGCATGAGGCATAGATACCTCCAAAGATGGGGCCCTTCATACAGTTCAGGCTTAATCGTTTAGCAATAATAGCACCCATACTAAAAGAGTTATCACAAAATAAGGCATGAAATAGAATAATAATATCAGGAACACTGAGGTTTCCACAGTTTCCGCGACCAATTAAGCATCGACTAGCAAATATGGCAAAGTAGCGTAAAACAAGAAAATGTATGCTAGTTATTCTTGCATCGGAAACCTTCCTCGATTCCCCTACAGTAATAGTATCAATAAAACCATCCACATATTTACAATGTGGTTCATCTAAGCTGCCCTCGAAGGGTATTCTGCAAACTGCGCAGAAATTACGTAATGACATCTCCCTAGCCTCATCATATAAATGAAAAGCTACTGAAGGAGGTGAATTCTTAGGATAATAGTAGAAGTTTTGCATGAAAGTATTGGTCAGTAAGAGATACTGTTCGGTCCGGTCGTGGAGGAAGTCGGTGAGGCCCGCATTATCAGCCAAAGAATAAAAGTCTTCATAAATTCCGGCTGCTCTCAAGAAATCATCACAAGGCCATTCACACGACCGTACTTCCGCTACGCGAGGAAGATTATACTTGGTCTTTTCTTTCTCCTTAGCTTGTTTATCCTTGGAGCTTTGGCTAGACGAGCCCCTCAAAAATCTCTTCATCATTTTCTGAAATTTTCTGAAATCTTTAGTAACTCAAAATGAAAGTGAATCAAACTCAAGAAAACTAATAGCAACTACTCCCACAAGTGCCTAGAGCCTATATCATGCATTAGAATTACTTGGGACCTCATAAATTTGACATGCAAGCTCAAGAACAGGATCACCGATGCAGCAAAAATTTGCAATGAATAAAGCACTAGAACAAAACTAGTTGGACCATTGGAGGAGTCACATACCAAGGAACAATCTCCCAAAGCAGTTTTGTGAATGGAGCTTTGAGCAAGGAGATCGAAAATCGTAGCAAAATGAGGTAGAACTCGTGCTTGAGCTGGATGGGGATTTTTTTGGGAGGAAGATGAAGTGTGTGGGTGCAGGAATAAGTGGAGGGGGGCCACCGTGGGCCCACGAGGTAGGGGGCGCGCCCTGGACCCTCATGGCCAGGTGCTTGCCCCCCTGATGTGTTATCAGTGCCTAAAATCCTCAAATATTCCAGAAAAAAATCATACTAAATTTGCAGGGCATTTGGAGAACTTTTATTTTCGGGATATTTTTTATTGCATGGATAATTCAGAAAACAGATAGATAATACTATTTTTGCTTTATTTATCTAAATAACAGAAAGTAAAAAGAGGGTACAGAAGGTTGTGCCTTCTAGTTTCATCCATCTCATGATCATCAAAAGGAATCCACTAACAAGGTTGATCAAGTCTTGTTAACAAACTCATTCCGAATAACATGGAACCGGAGAAATTTCAAATAACACTAGGTTACCTCAACGGGGATATGAACATCCCCAATAATACGAATGTCATATTTCTTCTTGACAATAGGAAGAGGAAATTCAAAACCTCCAATAATAATAGTTGTAATTTTTCCAATAGAATTGATGCTATGAACTTGAGGTTGTTTCCTCAGAAAGTGTACCGTATGCTCATTACCATTAACATGAAAAGTGACATTGCCTTTGTTGCAATAAATAACAGCACCTGCAGTATTCAAAAAGGGTCTACCAAGGATAATCGACATACTATCATCCTCGGGAATATAAAGAATAACAAAGTCCGTTAAGATAGTGACATTTGCAACCACAATAGGCACATCCTCACAAATACCGACAGGTATAGCAGTTGATTTATCAGCCATTTGCAAAGATATTTCAGTAGGTGTCAACTTATTCAATTCAAGTCTACGATATAAAGAGAGAAGCATAACACTAACACCGGATCCAAGATCACATAAAGCAGTTTTAACATAGTTTCTTTTAATGGAGCATGGTATAGTTGGTACTCCTGGATCTCCAAGTTTCTTTGGTATTCCACCCTTAAAAGTATAGTTAGCAACCATGGTGGAAATTTCAGCTTCCAGTATCTTTCTTTTATTTGTTATAATATCCTTCATGTATTTAGCATAAGGATTCACTTTAAGCATATTAGTTAAGCGCATACGTAAGAAGATAGGTCTAATCATTTCAGCAAAGCGCTCAAAATCATCATCATCCTTTTTCTTGGATGGCTTAGGAGGAAACGACATGGGTTTCTGAACCCATGGTTCTCTTTCTTTACCGTGCTTCCTAGCAACAAAGTCTCTCTTATCATAACGTTGATTCTTTGATTGTGGGTTATCTAGATCAACAACAGGTTCAATCTCTACATCATTATTATTGCTAGGTTGAGCATCAACATGAACATTATCATTAACATTATCACTAGGTTCATGTTCATCACCAGATTGTGTTTCAGCATCAGAAATAGAAATATCATTGGGATTCTCAGGTGTGTCTACAACAGGTTCACTAGAAGCATGCAAAGTCCTATCATTTTTTTATTTTTAGAAGGACTAGGTGCATCTAAATTATTTCTTTGAGAATCTTGCTCAATTCTCTTAGGGTGGCCTTTAGGATACAAAGGTTCCTGAGTCATTTTACTAGTTCTAGTAGCCACTCTAACAGGAAAGTCATGTTTATTATTTAATTCATCGAGTAAATCACTTTGAGCTTTAAGTACTTGTTCTGCTTGAGTGGTAACCATAGAAGTATATTTGCTAATGAGTTTAAGTTCACCTTTAACTCTAGCCATATAATCACTCAAGCGTCCAATCATGTAAACATTACTCTTTAATTCTCCACCAACATAAGCATTGAAACTTTCTTGTTTAGCCATAAAGTCATCAAATTCATCCAAACATTGGCTAGGATACTTAGTAGACGTGATTTAAACTTTATCATATCTATAGAGAGAATTTACCTTTACTACCTGTGTCGGGTTATCAAGACAATGTGTTTCTTCAATAGGTGGTAAATTGAGACCATGTATTTCTTCGACAAGACGTAAATTCTTGACATCTTCAGCTTTAATACCTTTTTCTTTCATAGATTTCTTTGCCTCTTGCATATCTTCAGGACTGGGAAATAGAACACCTCTCTTCTTCGGAGTTGGTTTAGGAGTTGGCTCAACTGGCTCAGGAATTGGCTCCGGAAGAGTCCAATTATTTTCATTAGTCAACATATTATTCAAAAACAATTCAGCTTGATCGACTGTTCTTTTCCTGAAAACACAACCAACACAACTATCCAAGTGGTCCTTGGAAGCATCGGTTAGTCCATTATAAAAGATATCAAGTATTTCATTTTTCTTAAGAGGATGATCAAGCAAAGCATTAAGTAATCGGAGAAGCCTCCCCCAAGCTTGTGGGAGACTCTCTTCTTCAATTTGCACAAAATTATATATTTCCCTCAAGGCAGCTTGTTTCTTATGAGCAGGGAAATATTTAGCAGAGAAGTAATAAATCATATCCTGGAGACTACGCACACAACCAAGATCAAGAGAATTAAACCAAGTTTTAGCATCACCCTTTAATGAGAATGGAAATATCTTAAGGATATAATAATAACGAGATTTCTCATCATTAGTGAACAGGATGGCTATATCACTTAACTTAGTAAGATGTGCCACAACAGTTTCAGATTCATAGCTGTAAAAATGATCAGATTCAACAAAAGTAATTATCTCAGGATCAATAGAGAATTCACAATCCTTATCAGTAACAAAGATAGGTGAAGTAGCAAAAGCAGGGTCATATTTCATTCTAGCATTTAGAGATTTCTGTTTCCATTTAGCAACTGTTTTCGTCACACAAAGATGTTCCCAACTTCTATATCCACGATGACAAGCCAAGCAATTGTTTCGTACTTAAATAATCTCAAACTTTTTCAACCTTCATGCAATACATGAGCGTGAGCCATGGATATAGCACTATGGGTGGAATAGAATATGATGATGGGGATTGTGTGGAGAAGACAAAAAAGGAGAAAGTCTCATATTGACGAGGATAATCAACGGGCTATGGAGATGCCCATCAATTGATGTCAACATGAGGAGTAGGGATTGCCATGCAACGGATGCACTAGAGCTATAAATGAATGCTCAACAAAAGAAAACTAGTGGGTGTGCATCAAACTTGCTTGCTCACGAAGACCTAGGGCATTTGAGGAAGCCCATCGTAGGAATATACAAGCCAAGTTCTATAATGAAAAATTCCCACTAGTATGAAAAAGACAACTTATGAGACTCACTATATGAAAAACATGGTGCTACTTTGAAGCACAATATATGAGACTCACTACATGAAGAACAAGGTGCTACTTTGAAGCACAAGTGTGGAAAAAGAGATAGTAACATTGCCATTTTTATTTATTTTCTTTTTTCCCCTTTTTTTCTTTTCTTTTTATTTTGGGCCTTTCTCTTTTGGCCTTTTTTCTTTTTTTTCTTTGGGCAATGTTCTAATAATGATGATCATCACACTTCTATTGATTACAACATAAGAATTACAACTCGAAACTAGAACAAGATATGACTCTATATGAATGCCTCCGGCGGTGTACCGGGATGGTGCAATGCATCAAGAGTGACATGTATGAAAAATAATGCATGGTGGCTTTGCCACAAATACGATGTCAACTACATGATCATGCAATAGCAATATGACAAAAGTAATGTATGTCATGATGAACAGAACGGTGGAAAGTTGCATGGCAATATATCTCGGAATGGCTATGGAAATGCCATAATAGGGAGGTATGGTGGCTGTTTTGAGGAAGATATAGGGAGGTTTATGTGTGATAGAGCGTATCGTATCACGGGGTTTGGATGCACCGGCGAAGTTTGCACCAACTCTCAAGGTGAGAAAGGGCAATGCACGGTACCGAAGAGGTTAGCGAAGGTGGAAAGGTAAAAGTGCATATAATCCATGGACTCAACATTAGTCAAAAGAACTCATATACTTATTGCAAAAATTTAGAAGTCATCAAAAACCAAGTACTACACGCATGCTCCTAGGGGGATAGATTGGTAGGAAAAGACCATCGCTCGTCCCCGACTGCCACTCATAAGGATGAACAAGCCAGCTACACTTCATGTTTCAAATTTGTTACACAACTTTAACCATACGTGCATGCTACGGGACTTGCTAACTTCAACACAAGCATTCTTTAAATTCATAATCACCCAACTAGCATGACTTTAATATCACTACCTCCATATCTCAAAACAATTATCAAGTATCAAATTGATCATAGCATCCACTTCACTTCCTATGATTGTTTTTATTATACCCAACTTGGATGCCTACCATTCTAGGACCAACTTTATGACCATAGTAAATACCATGCTGTTCTAAAATACTCTCAAAATAATATAAGTGAAGCATGAGAGACTAGCAATTTCTTCAAAATTAAGATACCACCATGCTCTAAAAGATATAAGTGAAGCACTAGAGCAAAAACTATCAAGCTCAAAAGATATAAGTGAAGCACATAGAGTAATCTAGCAAATTCTAATCAAATAGGCTTCTCCCAAAAGGTGTGTACAGCAAGGATGATTGTGGTAAACTAAAAAGCAAAGACTAATATAATACACAACGCTCCAAGTAAAACACATATCATGTAGCGAATAAAAATATAGCTCCAAGTAAAGTTACCAATAAACGAAGACGAAAGAGGGGATGCCTTCTCGGGGCATCCCCAAGCTTAGGCTTTTGGCTATTCTTGAATATCTTGGGGTGCCATAAGCATCCCCAAGCTTAGGCTCTTTCCACCCTTTATTCCATAGTCCATAAAAGCTTTCCCCAAAACTTGAAAACTTCACAACACGAAACTCAACAGGAAATCTTATAAGCTCCGTTAGTGAAAGAAAACAAAACCACCACATAAGGTACTGCAATGAACTCATTCTTTATTTAATTTGGTGTTAAACCTACTGTATTCCAACTTCTTTATGGTTTATAAATTAATTTACTAGCCATAGATGCATTGAAATAAGCAAACAACACACGAAAAACAGAATCTGTCAAAAATAGAACAGTCTGTAGCAATATGTAACTAACGCAAACTTCTGGAAGTCTAAAAATCCTACCAAAATAGGAAGTCCTGGACAATTTGTTTATTGAACAGAAGAAATATGAATCAATGCAAAAGCACGTTCCTGTGATTTAACAAAATTATATCCGTGCGTGTAAAGTTTCTATTTTTCAGCAGAATCAAATCAACTATCATCGTAGGTTATCCTATAGGTTCTACTTGGCACAAACACTAATAAAAGATAAAAAAACATCTAAACAGAATGTAGATGCAAATTTTATTAAATAAGAGCAAGGAAAAATATTGGGTTGTCTCCCAACAATCGCTTTTCTTTAAAGCCTTTTTAGTTAGGCATTGATAATTTTAATGATGCTCACATGAAAGACAAGAATTGAAGCACAAATAAAGCATCACGAAACACACAAACACATCTAAGTCTAACATACTTCCTATGCATAGGCATATTATAAGCAAACAAATTTGCAAGGCAAGAAAAAACTAGTATACGCAAGGAAGAAGAACGAGACGATAGCAATCTCAATATGACGAGAGGTAATTTAATAAGATACAAATTTCTACGACCATATTTTCCTCTCTCATAATAATTACATGTAGGATCATGGGCAAATTCAACAAAATAGCTATCACAAAACATATTCTCAACATGATCCACATGCATGCAAAGTTGACACTCTTCCAAGATAGTGGGATTAACATTAACTAAAGTCATGACCTTTTCGAACCCACTTTTATCAAAAATATCACAAGATTGAACATACTCCAAATATGTGGGATCTAAAGTTGACACTCTTCCAAACCCACTTTCAATATTATTGCAAACACTATTATCAATCTCATATTCATCATGGGGCTTAAATAAATTTTCAAGATCATAAGAAGAATCACTCCAATCATGATCATTGCAACAAGTAGTAGACATAGCAAAACTAGCATCCCCAAGCTTAGGGTTTTGCATATTATTAGCACAACTGACATCAAGAGAATTTATAGTAAAATCATTGCAATCATGCTTTTTAGTCAAAGATCTACTCGTGACTCACTTCATAAAGTTCTTCATCACAATATTTAGATTCACGAATTTCAAGCAAAACTTCATAAAGATAATCTAGTGCACAAAACTCACTAGCAATTGGTTCGTCATAATTGGATCTCTTAAAAAGATTAGCAAGCGGATGAGGATCCATAGATCTTAGGTTCTCTGTTTAGCAATAAATAAACAACTATTCCAACCAAACAAGCAAACGAGCCCAGTAAGACATCAAAGCAAAAAGACGAACAGAAGAAGGGCGAATAAAACAGCAAGGGTGAAGTGGGGGAGAGGAAAACGAGAGGCAAATGGCAAATAATGTAAATGCGAGGGAGATGGGTTTGTGATGGGTACTTGGTATGTCTTGACTTGAGCGAAGACCTCCCCGGCAACGGCGCCAGAAATCCTTCTTGCTACGTCTTGAGCTTGCAAAGGTTTTCCTTGAAGAGGAGAGGGTGATGCAGCAAGTGTAGTGTAAGTATTTCCCTCAGTTTTGAGAACCAAGGTATCAATCCAGTAGGAGGCTCCTCAAAAGTCCCACGCACCTACACAAACAAACTAAGAACTCGCAACCAACGCAATAAAGGGGTTGTCAATCCCTTCACGGCCACTTGCGAAAGTGAGATCTAATAAAGATAATATGATAAGATAAATATATTTTTGGTATTTTGTAATATAGATGCAAAAACTAAAAATGCAAATAAAAGTAGATTGAAAGCAAATATGATAAGAGATAGACCCGGGGGCCATAGGTTTCACTAGAGGCTTCTCTCAAGATAGCATAAGTATTACGGTGGGTGAACAAATTACCGTCGAGCAATTGATAGAAAATCGCATAGTTATGAGATTATCTAGGCATGATCATGTATATAGGCATCACGTCCATAACAAGTAGATCGACTCCTGCCTGCATCTACTACTATTACTCCACACATCGACCGACTCCTGCCTGCATCTAGAGTATTAAGTTCATAAGAACAGAGCAACGCATTAAGCAAGATGACATGATGTAGAGGGATAAACTCATGCAATATGATATAAACCCCATCTTGATATCCTCGATGGCAACAATACAATACGTGCCTTGCAACCCTTTCTGTCATGGCAAGAAAGACCAATCTAGTAGGCCAAACCAAACTGATAATTCGAAGAGACTTGCAAAGATAACTCAATCATACATAAAAGAATTCAGAGAAGATTCAAATATTATTCATAGATAAACTTGATCATAAACCCACAATTCATCGGATCTCGACAAACACACCGCAAAAAGAGTTTACATCGAATAGATCTCCACAAGAGAGGGGGAGAACATTGTATTGAGATTCAAAAAGAGAGAAGAAGACATCTAGCTAATAACTATGGACCCATAGGTCTGTGGTAAACTACTCACAACTCATCGGAGGGGCAAGGATGTTGATGTAGAAGCCCTCCATGGTCGATTCCCCCTCCGGCAGAGTGCCGGCGAAGGCTCCAAGATGAGATCTCATGGATACAGAAGGTTACGACGGTGGAAATTGTGTTTCGTGGTGCTCCTGGATGTTTTCGGGGTACGTAGGTATATATAGGAGGAAGAAGTACGTCGGTGGCCGCCCGAGGGGCCCACGAGACAGCGGGCGCGGCCTCCTATCTCATCGGGTCCTCGGAAGCTTCTCGACTTGCACTCCAAGCTCTCTGGATCACGTTCGTTCCAAAAATCATGCTCCCAAAGGTTTCATTCCGTTTGGACTCCTTTGATATTCCTTTTCTTCGAAATACTGAAATAGGCAAAAAAAAATAGCAATATGGACTGGGCCTCCGGTTAGTAGGTTAGTCCCAAAAAATGATATAAATGTGTAAAATAAAGGCCATAAACATCCAAAAGGGGTAATATAATAGCATGGAACAATCAAAAATTATAGATACATTGGAGACGTATCAAGCATCCTCAAGCTTAATTCCTGCTCGTTCTCGAGTAGGTAAATGATAAAAAAGAGAATTTTTGATGTGGAATGCTACCTAGCATAATTCATAATGTAATTTTCTTTATTGTGGCATGAATGTTCAGATCCAAATGATTCAAAATAAAAGTTCATATTGATAAAAGAAATAGTAACACTTCAAGCATACTAATCAAAGTAATCATGTCTTCTCAAAATAACATGGCAAAAGAAAGTTCATCCCTACAAAATCATATAGTTAAGCTATGCTTCATTTTCGTCACACAAAGATGTTCCCAACTTCTACACCCCAATGACAAGCCAAGCAATTGTTTCGTACTTAAATCATCTCAAAAAAATTCAACCTTCACGCAATACATGAGCGTGAGCCATGGATATAGCATTATGGGTGGAATAGAATATGATGATGGGGATTGTGTGGAGAAGACAAAAAAGGAGAAAGTCTCATATTGACGAGGATAATCAACGGGCTATGGAGATGCCCATCAATTGATGTCAACATGAGGAGTAGGGATTGCCATGCAATGGATGCACTAGAGCTATAAATGAATGCTCAATAAAAGAAAACTAGTGGGTGTGCATCAAACTTGCTTGCTCACGAAGACCTAGGGCATTTGAGGAAGCCCATCGTAGGAATATACAAGCCAAGTTCTATAATGAAAAATTCCCACTAGTATGAAAAAGACAACTTATGAGACTCACTATATGAAAAACATGGTGCTACTTTGAAGCACAATATATGAGACTCACTACATGAAGAACAAGGTGCTACTTTGAAGAACAAGTGTGGAAAAAGAGATAGTAACATTGCCCTTTTTATTTATTTTCTTTTTTTTTCTCTCTTTTTTTTCTTTTTTTTTCTTTTGGGCCTTTCTCTTTTGGCCTTTTTTTGGGGCAATGTTCTAATAATGATGATCATCACACTTCTATTGATTACAACATAAGAATTACAACTCAAAACTAGAACAAGATATGACTCTATATGAATGCCTCCGGCGGTGTACCGGGATGGTGCAATGAATCAAGAGTGACATGTATGAAAAATAATGCATGGTGGCTTTGCCACAAATACGATGTCAACTACATGATCATGCAATGGCAATATGACAAAAGTAATGTATGTCATGATGAACAGAACGGTGGAAAGTTGCATGGCAATATATCTCGGAATGGCTATGGAAATGCCATAATAGGTAGGTATGGTGGCTGTTTTGAGGAAGATATAGGGAGGTTTATGTGTGATAGAGCTTATCGTATCACGGGATTTGGATGCACCAGCGAAGTTTGCACCAACTCTCAAGGTGAGAAAGGGCAATGCACGATACCGAAGAGGTTAGCGAAGGTGGAAAGGTAAAAGTGCGTATAATCCATGGACTCAACATTAGTCAAAAGAACTCATATACTTATTGCAAAAATTTAGAAGTCATCAAAAACCAAGTAGTACGCACATGCTCCTAGGGGGATAGATTGGTAGGAAAAGACCATCGCTCATCCCCGACCGCCACTCATAAGGATGCACAAGCCATGTACACTTCATGTTTCAAATTTGTTACACAACATTAACCATACGTGCATGCTACAGACTTGCTAACTTCAACACAAGCATTCTTTAAATTAATAATCACCCAACTAGCATGACTTTAATATCACTACCTCCATATCTCAAAACAATTATCAAGTATTAAATTGATCATAGCATCCAATTCACTTCCTATGATAGTTTTTATTATACCCAACTTGGATGCCTACCATTCTAGGACCAACTTTATGACCATAGTAAATACCATGCTGTTCTAAAATACTCTCAAAATAATATAAGTGAAGCATGAGAGACTAGTAATTTCTTCAAAAATAAGATACCACCGTTCTCTAAAAGATATAAGTGAAGCACTAGAGCAAAAACTATCAAGCTCAAAAGATATAAGTGAAGCACATAGAGTATTCTAGCAAATTCTAATCAAATAGCCTTCTACCAAAAGTTGTGTACAGCAAGGATGATTCTGGTAAACAAAAAAGCAAAGACTGATATAATACATGACGCTCCAAGCAAAACACATATCATGTAGCGAATAAAAATATAGCTCCAAGTAAAGTTACCAATGAACGAAGACGAAAGAGGGGATGCCTTCCTGGGGCATCCCCAAGCTTAGGCTTTTGGCTATTCTTGAATATCTTGGGGTGCCATAAGCATCCGCAAGCTTAGGCTCTTGCCACCCTTTATTCCATAGTTCATAAAAGCTTTACCCAAAACTTGAAAATTTCAGAACACAAAACTCAACAGGAAATCTTATAAGCTCCGTTAGTGAAAGAAAACAAAACCACTACATAAGGTACTACAATGAACTCATTCTTTATTTAATTTAGTGTTAAACCTACTTTATTACAACTTCTTTATGGTTTATAAATTAATTTACTAGCCATAGATGCATTGAAATAAGCAAACAACACACGAAAAACAGAATCTGTCAAAAACAGAATAGTCTGTAGCAATATGTAACTAACGCAAACTTCTGGAACTCTAAAAATCCTATAAAAATAGGAAGTCCTGGACAATTTGTTTATTGAATAGAAGCAAAATGAATCAATGCAAAATCACGTTCCTGTGATTTAACAAAATTATATTCGTGCATGCAAAGTTTCTGTTTTTCAGCAGAATCAAATCAACTATCATCGTAGGTTATCCTATAGGTTCTACTTGGCACAAACACTAAATAAAAGATAAAAACACATCTAAACAGAAGTTAGATGCAAATTTTATTAAATAACAGCAAGGAAAAATATTGGGTTGTCTCCCAACAAGCGCTTTTCTTTAAAGCCTTTTTAGTTAGGCATTGATAATTTTAATGATGCTCACATGAAAGACAAGAATTGAAGCACAAATAAAGCATCATGAAACACACAAACACATCTAAGTCTAACATACTTCCTATGCATAGGCATATTATAAGTAAACAAATTTGCAAGGCAAGCAAAAACTAGTATACGCAAGGAAGAAGAACGAGACGATAGCAATCTCAATATGACGAGAGGTAATTTAATAAGATAAAAATTTCTACGACCATATTTTCCTCTCTCATAATAATTACATGTAGGATCATGGGGAAAATTCAACAAAATAGCTATCACAAAACATATTCTCAACATGATCCACATGCATGCAAAGTTGACACTCTTCCAAGATAGTGGGATTAACATTAACTAAAGTCATGACCTTTCCGAACCCACTTTTATCAAAAATATCATAAGATTGAACATACTCCAAATATGTGGGATCTAAAGTTGACACTCTTCCAAACCCACTTTCAATATTATTGCAAACACTATTATCAATCTCATATTCATCATGGGGCTTAAATAAATTTTCAAGATCATAAGAAGAATCACTCCAATCATGATCATTGCAACAAGTAGTAGACATAGCAAAACTAGCATCCTCAAGCTTAGAGTTTTGCATATTATTAGCACAACTGACATCAAGAGAATTTATAGTAAAATCATTGCAATCATGCTTTTTATTCAAAGATCTATCGTGACTCACTTCATAAAGTTCTTCATCACAATATTTAGATTCACGAATTTCAAGCAAAACTTCATACAGATAATCTAGTGCACAAAACTCACTAGCAATTGGTTCGTCATAATTGGATCTCTTAAAAAGATTAGCAAGCGGATGAGGATCCATAGATCTTAGGTTCTCTGTTTAGCAATAAATAAACAACTATTCCAACCAAACGAGCAAACGAGCCCAGTAAGACATCAAAGCAAAAAGATGAACAGAAGAAGGGCGAATAAAACAGCAAGGGTGAAGTGGGGGAGAGGAAAACGAGAGGCAAATGGCAAATAATGTAAATGCGAGGGAGATGGGTTTGTGATGGGTACTTGATATGTCTTGACTTGAGCGAAGACCTCCCCGGCAACGACGCCAGAAATCCTTCTTGCTACGTCTTGAGCTTGCGTTGGTTTTCCTCGAAGAGGAGAGGGTGATGCAGCAAGTGTAGCGTAAGTATTTCCCTCAGTTTTGAGAACCAAGGTATCAATCCAGTAGGAGGCTCCTCAAAAGTCCCACGCACCTACACAAACAAACTGAGAACTCGCAACCAACGCAATAAAGGGGTTGTCAATCCCTTCACGGCCACTTGCGGAAGTGAGATCTAATAAAGATAGTATGATAAGATAAATATATTTTTGGTATTTTGTAATATAGATGCAAAAAGTAAAAATGCAAATAAAAGTAGATTGAAAGCAAATATGATAAGAGATAGACCCGGGGGCCATAGGTTTCACTAGAGGCTTCTCTCAAGATAGCATAAGTATTACGGTGGGTGAACAAATTACTGTCGAGCAATTGATAGAAAAGCGCATAGTTATGAGATCATCTAGGCATGATCATGTATATAGGCATCACGTCCATAACAAGTAGATCGACTCCTGCCTGCATCTACTACTATTACTCCACACATCGACCGACTCCTGCCTGCATCTAGAGTATTAAGTTCATAAGAAAAGAGCAACACATTAAGCAAGATGACATGATGTAGAGGGATAAACTCATGCAATATGATATAAACCCCATCTTGTTATCCTCGATGGCAACAGTACAATATGTGCCTTGCAACCCTTTCTGTCACAGGGTAAGGACACCACAAGATTGAACCCAAAGCTAAGCACTTCTCCCATGGCAAGAAAGACCAATCTAGTAGGCCAAATCAAACTGATAATTCGAAGAGACTTGCAAAGATAACTCAATCATACATAAAAGAATTCAGAGAAGATTCAAATATTATTCATAGATAAACTTGATCATAAACCCACAATTCATCGGATCTCGACAAACACACCGCAAAAAGAGTTTACATCGAATAGATCTCCACAAGAGAGGGGGAGAACATTGTATTGAGATTCAAAAAGAGAGAAGAAGCCATCTAGCTAATAACTATGGACCCGTAGATCTGTGGTAAACTACTCACAACTCATCGGAGGGGCAAGGATGTTGATGTAGAAGCCCTCTGTGGTCGATTCCCCCTCCAGCAGAGTGCTGACGAAGGCTCCAAGATGAGATCTTGCGGATACAAAAGGTTACGACGGTGGAAATTGTGTTTCGTGGTGCTCCTAGATGTTTTCAGGGTACATAGGTATATATAGGAGTAAGAAGTACGTTGGTGGCCGCCCGAGGGGCCCACGAGATAGGGGGCTCGCCCTACAGGGGGGGGGGCGGCCTCCTATCTCGTGGGGTCCTCGGAAGCTTCTTGACTTGCACTCCAAGCTCTCCGGATCACGTTCGTTCCAAAAATCACACTCCGAAGGTTTCATTCCGTTTGGACTCCATTTGATATTCCTTTTCTTCGAAATACTGAAATAGGCAAAAAAACAACAATTATGGGCTGGGCCTCCGGTTAGTAGGTTAGTCCCCAAAAATGGTATAAATCTGTAAAATAAAGCCCATAAACATCCAAAAGGGGTAATATAATATCATGGAACAATCAAAAATTATAGATACGTTGGAGACGTATCAACAACCCAGACATCCGGCGCCCCGCCACAGAACGTCCAGAAGCTGAGTCTCGCCAGCCCGGACATACGGCCCCAACGCTCGGACATCCGGCGTCTCAGGAAAGCCCGGACATCCGGCCCCTCCCGCCTGCGTGCAGTGTATCCGGGCCGAAAGCCCATGTACCCATTCGCCCCTTAGACTGTATATACTCCCCCTCCACCTACGTTTTAAGGTTAGCGTTGATTTAGCTCATTTGTGAGATAGAGCCTCGCTCATCCATCCGGATCTACTCCTCGTGAGGGACTGACACCTCTTCGGAGAAGATCCACCTGGATTTAAGACTTCCATCTGGAGAAAACCCTCATCAAGACCTCCTCACAGAGAAGAACCGGTTACCCTTTGTATCGTCTCTTGTTGGATTTGGACCTTGTACCTCTCTTGTGTTTGGATGATCTAGCACATGTGTGACTTTGTTCTTGTCAGTTGAGTGTTTTCTCATGTTTTCCTCTTGTTCCCCTCCTCATGTTCTTTGTGTTCCTCGTAGGGATCCTCTCCAAACGTGAAAGATCGGCCTCTAGGATTCTACCCTACATCATGGTGTCATCCGGAGACGTCTTTATGACACGAGGATGGGGCGAGGTCGCCCGTGCTTGCCGAGCGGAGGGAGCCCTGGCGATCCATTTCGAGTACGATGGTGCGACCACCTTGTTCTTCAAGGTCTTTAACGAGCAGGGCGCGCGGCTGTAGTGCTGTCCCGAGGGAGACAACTCAAGGGATGCCGTGATGGGTGTTGGATATGCTGCCGCCCCCTTCAGCGCTTCGTCAAGCAGTAGTGACGACTTCTGGGAATCCAGCGACTCTCCTGAGCCCAGCAATTTTCCGGGGTCAAGCGACGATAGCTACGTGTCGCCGAGCTCCCGCCGAGGTCGGAGTGCTGCTGCAGCTGCCGCTCGGCATCGTCAGCGATACCGTAGGGCCCTGTAGTCGTTCCTCCTGCGCGAAATGAAGTTCAGCCCCCGTGGGGCTTGTAAGGACCGAAATAAATTCAATAGTATCACTGTTTCTTTTGACTTTGTAATGAATGCACGTATTCCAGTCTGGCTGAGTCCCTCCCTTTTCTCTTCCCTAGACAGCGTGGCGCTCTACATCGGTAGGACCCAGTCCCTAGGCAGGCTTCAGCCGTTGCTAGTATGTTAGGTCGCGATGCCGTGGTCAAGGCTAGGAGGTGAGCGGCCCAAGGTCCGCTAAGAGCTCATGAGACGCGATGCTCACGAGGTCCCCCTTGGCATGCAAGCAGCTATACAGGAAATTGAAAAGGGGAGTTGAACCACCCAAGTGGAACTGCGGGGTGAGGTGTGTGGAGCGAAACTGGCGCCGTAGCGAGCCGAGACTTATCTTTTGCGGTCCGAGTTCATCGGAGAGGCAATGCTTGTTGTCGCGCTTGCGGTGCCGTCAGGTGCAGCCCGTCTTGGCCACCCTCCTGCCTCGCTTGCCGAGGTGCTCTACATCATCGGGACCCGGCCCTCGAGCGAGCTCACCGCCGCTGGTATGCCAGGTCGCGATGCCATGGTCAAGGCCAGGGGGTGAGGGCTGGAGAGCCAGTAGGAGCTCCCGAGATGCGATGCTCGGGAGGCCTGCTACCTCTTGAGCACTGCGTTGGATTTCCCCGAAGAGGAGAGGATGATGCAGCAAAGTAGCGTAAGTATTTCCCTCAGTTTTTGAGAACCAAGGTATCAATCCAGTAGGAGACCACGCACAAGTCCCTCGTACCTACATAAAACGATAGCTCCTCGCAACCAACGCGATTAGGGGTTGTCAATCCCTTCACGATCACTTACGAGATTGAGATCTGATAGAGATGATAAATAATATTTTTGGTATTTTTGGTATATAGATGCAATGTGAAAAGTAAAAGGCAAAGTAAAAACAAAGCAAGCAATAAAGTAATGGAGATTGATATGATGAGAATAGACCCGGGGGCCATAGGTTTCACTAGTGGCTTCTCTCAAGAGCATAGATATTCTACGGTGGGTGAACAAATTACTGTTGAGCAATTGACAGAATTGAGCATAGTTATGAGTATATCTAGGTATGATCATGTATATAGGCATCACGTCCAAGACAAGTAGATCGAAACGATTCTGCATCTACTACTATTACTCCACTCATCGACCGCTATCTAGCATGCATCTAGAGTATTAAGTTAAAAATAGAGTAACGCTTTAAGCAAGATGACATGATGTAGAGTGATAAATTCATGCAATATGATAAAAAACCATCTTGTTATCCTCGATGGCAACAATACAATACGTGCCTTGCTGCCCCTTCTGTCACTGGGAAAGGACACCACACGATTGAACCCAAAGCTAAACACTTCTCCCATTGCAAGAACTACCAATCTAGTTGGCCAAACCAAATGGATAATTCAAAGAGACTTGTAAATATAACTCAATCACACATAAAAGAATTCAGAGAAGATTCAAATATTATTCATAGATAAGATGGATCATAAACCCACAATTCATCGGTCTCAACAAACACACCGCAAAAAGAAGATTACATCGAATAGATCTCCCAAGAGAGGGGGAGAACATTGTATTGAGATCCAAGAAGAGAGAAGAAGCCATCTAGCTACTAGCTATGGACCCGAAGGTCTAAAGTAAACTACTCACACTTCATCGGAGGGGCTATGGTGTTGATGTAGAAGCCCTCCGTGATGGATGCCCCCTCCGGCGGAGCTCCAGAACAGGCCCGAAGATGGGATCTCGTGGATATAGAAGGTTGCGGCGGTGGAATTAGGTTTTTGGCTCCTGTTCTGATTGTTTGGGGGTACATAGGTATATATAGGAGGAAGGAGTACGTCGGTGGAGCAACAGGGGGGCCACGAGGCAGGGGCGCGCCCTAGGGGGGGCGCCCCCAACCCTCGTGACCGCCTCTTTTGTTCCTTGGAGCAGGGTCCAAGTCTCCTGGATCACGTTCGGTGAGAAAATCACGTTCCCAAAGGTTTCATTCCACTTGGACTCCGTTCTATATTCCGTTTCTTCGAAACACTGAAATAGGCAAAAAACAGCAATTCTGGGTTGGGCCTCCGGTTAATAGGTTAGTCCCAAAAATAATATAAAAGTGGAAAATAAAGCCCAATATAGTCCAAAACAGTAGATAAAGTAGCATGGAGTAATCAAAAATTATAGATATGTTGGAGACGTATCAGGCATCCCCAAGCTTAATTCCTACTCGTCCTCGAGTAGGTAAATGATAAAAAAGAATTTTTGATGCAGAGTGATACTTTGGCATAATTTCAATGTAAAACCTCTTAATTGTGATATGAATATTCAGAACCGAAAGATTCAAGACAAAAGTTCATATTGACATAAAAATAATAATACTTCAAGCATACTAACTAAGCAATTATGTCTTCTCAAAATAACATGGCCAAAGAAAGGCTGGCTATGCTCCATCTTCCCCACACAAAATATTTAAATCATGCACAACCCTGATGACAAGCCAAGCAATTGTTTCATACTTTAACATTTTCAAAACTTTTTCAATCTTCACGCAATACATGAGCGTGAGCCATGGATATAGCACTATATGTGGAATAGAATGGTGGTTGTGGAGAAGACAAAAAGAGGGAAGATAGTCTCACATCAACTAGGCGTATCAACGGGCTATGGAGATGCCCATCAATAGATATCAATGTGAGTGAGTAGGGATTGCGATGCAACGGATGCACTAGAGCTATAATTATATGAAAGCTCAACAAAAGAAACTAAGTGGGTGTGCATCCAACTTGCTTGCTCACGAAGACCTAGGGCATTTTGAGGAAGCCCATCATCGGAATATACAAGCCAAGTTCTATAACGAAAAATTCCCACTAGTATATGAAAGTGACAAAATGTGAGACTCTCTATCATGAAGATCTTGGTGCTACTTTGAAGCACAAGTGTGGTAAAAGGATAGTAACATTGTCTCTTCTCTCTTTTTCTCTCATCATTTTTTTTATTTTTTTATTTGGGCCTTTTCTCTTTTTGTTTTTTTATGGCCTCTTTTTTCTATTTTTTTATTTTTCGTCCGGAGTCTCATCCCGACTTATGGGGGAATCATAGTCTCCATCATCCTTTTCTCACTTGGGACAATGCTCTAATAATGATGATCATCACACTTTTATTTTTCTTACAACTCAACAATTACAACTCGATACTTAGAACAAAGTATGACTCTATATGAATGCCTCCGGCGGTGTACCGGGATATGCAATGAATCATGAGTGACATGTATGAAAGAATTATGAATGGTGGCTTTGCCACAAATACGATGTCAACTACATGATCATGCTAGCAATATGACAATGATGGAGCGTGTCATAATGAACGGAACGGTGGAAAGTTGCATGGCAATATATCTCCGAATGGCTATGGAAATGCCATGATAGGCAGGTATGGTCGCTGTTTTGAGGAAGATATATGGTGTGTGTATGATACCGGCGAAAAGTGCGCGGTATTAGAGAGGCTAGCAATGGTGGGAGGATGGGAAAAAGTGCGTATAATCCATGGACTCAACATTAGTCATAAAGAACTCATATACTTGTTGCAAAAATCTAGAAGTTATCAACGCAAAGTATTACGCGCATGCTCCTAGTGGGATAGATTGGTAGGAAAAGACCATCGCTCATCCCCGACCGCCACCCATAAGGAAGACAATCAATAAATAAATCATGCTCCAAGTTCATCACATAACGGTTCACCATACGTGCATGCTACGGGAATCACAAACTTCAACACAAGTATTCTTTAAATTCATAACTACTCAACTAGCATGACTCTAATATCACCATCTTCACATCTCAAAACAATTATCAAGCATCAAACTTTTCTTAGTATTCAACGCACTCAAAAGAAAGTATCACATATCTTGAATACCAAGTATATTAACATTAAGCAAATTACCATGCTATTAACGACTCTAAAAATAATCTAAGTGAAGCATGAGAGATCAATAGTTTCTTTAAAACAAATCCACCACCATGCTCTAAAAGAACTAAGTGAAGCACTAGAGAAAAAATTATCAAGCTCAAAAGATATAAGTGAAGCACTATGAGCAAAACTATCAAGCTCAAAAGATATAAGTGAAGCACATAGAGTATTCTATAAAATTCCAATTCATGTATGGCTCTCTCAAAATGTGTGTACAACAAGGATGATTGTGGTAAACTAACAAGCAAAGACGCAAATAATACAAGACGCTCCAAGCAAAACACATATCATGTGATGAATAAAAATATAGCTCCAAGTAAATTACCGATGGAAGTAGACGAAAGAGGGGATGCCTTCCGGGGCATCCCCAAGCTTTGACTTTTTGGTGTCCTTGGATTATCTTGGGGGTTCCATGGGCATCCCCAATATTAGGCTCTTGCCACTCCTTGTTCTATAATCCATCAATAGAATTCACCCAAAACTTGAAAACTTCACAACACAAAACTCAATAGAAATCTCGTGAGCTCCGTTAGAGAAAGAAAACAAAAGACTACTTAAGGTACTGTAATGAACTCATTCTTTATTTATATTGGTGTTAAACCTACTGTATTCCAACTTCTCTATGGATTATAAACTATTTTACTAGCCATAGATTCATCAAAATAAGCAAACAACACATGCAAAACAGAATATGTCAAAAACAGAATAGTCTGTAGAAATTTGTAACTAACGCAAACTTCTAGAACTCTAAAAATCCTACCAAAATAGGAAGTCCTGTATAATTTGTTTATTGAACATCAGAAAAAAGAATCAACGCAAAATCACGTTCCTGAGATTTAACAAAATTATATTCGTGCGCGTAAAGTTTCTGTTTTTCAGCAGAATCAAATCAACTATCATCGTTGGTTATCCTATAGGTTCTACTTGGCACAAACACTAACTAAAAGATAAAACCACATATAAACAGAGGCTAGATGGATTATTTATTCCTAAACAGAAGCAAAAACAAAAAAACAAAAAATAAAGTTGGGTTGCCTCCCAACAAGCGCTATCGTTTAACGCCCCTAGCTAGGCATAAAAGCAAGGATAGATCTAGGTATTGCCATCTTTGGTAGGCAATCCATAAGTGGCTCTCATGATAGATTCAGATGGTAATTTTATATTCTCTCTAGGGAAGTGTTCCATGCCCTTCTTTAAGGGAAATTGGAATCTAATATTCCCTTCCTTCATATCAATAATTGCACCAATCGTTCTAAGGAAAGGTCTACCAAGAATAATAGGACATGAAGGATTGCAATCTATATCAAGAACGATAAAATCTACCGGCACACAATTCCTATTTGCAACAATAAGAACATCACTAATTCTTCCCATAGGCTTTTTAATAGTGGAATCCGCAAGATGCAAGTTTAGAGAGCAATCATCAAAGTCACGGAAATCTAGCAAATCACACAAAGTTTTGGGAATAGTAGAGACACTAGCACCCAAATCACACAAAGCATGAAACTCATAATCTTTAATTTTAATTTTAATAGTAGGTTCCCACTCATCATAGAGTTTTCTAGGGATAGAAACTTTCAACTCAAGTTTTTCTTCATAAGATTGCATCAAGGCATCAACAATGTGTTCGGTAAAGGCCTTATTTTGACTATAAGCATGAGGAGAGTCTAGAATGGATTGCAACAAGGAAATACAATTAATTAAAGAGCAATTTTCATAATTAAATTCCTTGAGATCCAAAATAGTGTGTTTAGCAACATCTAGGTTTTTATTTTTTTTCAATCCCACTTTCATCAATTTCATCATCAAGATCTAGAAACTCCGAATTCTTAGAACGCCTTCTAGGTAAAGGAAGATCATATTCAGTTTCATTAAGATTCATATTGCAAAACAAAGATTTAATGGGGGACACATCTATAACTTTTAGATCTTCATCTTGATTTTCATAGGAATTGGAAGAACACGCTTTAATAAAGGCATATTTGGAAGCACGCATCCTAGTGGTTCTTTCTTTGCACTCATCAATGGAAATTATCACGGCTTTGAGAGACTCATTGATATCATGCTTAGGAGGAATAGATCTAAGCTTTAAAGAATCAATTTCAAGAGAAATTCTATCAACGTTCCTAGCCAAATCATCAACTTTAAGCAATTTCTCTTCAAGCAAAGCATTAAAATTCTTTTGTGAATTTATAAACTCTTTAACACTACTCTCAAATTCAGAGGGTATCTTATTAAAATTTCCATAAGAGTTGTTGTAGGAATTTCCATAATTATTAGAAGGATTACTAGGATAAGGCCTAGGATTAAAATTCCCTCTATACGCGTTGTTTCCAAAAGTATTCCTATCAACAAAATTCACATCCATAGATTCATTATTATTCTCAATCAAAGTAGACAAGGGCATATCATTGAGATCAAGAGAAGTATTTTTAGTAGAAAACATCTTCATAAGTTCATCCATCTTTTCACTCAAAACATTGATTTCTTCTATAGCATGCACTTTATTACTAGAAGATCTTTCAGTGTGCCACTGAGAGTAATTAGCCATAATATTATCAAGCAATTTTGTAGCATATCCTAACGTAATTTCCATAAACGTGCCTCCCGCGGCCGAATCTAAAAGATTTCTAGAAGCAAAATTCAATCCGGCATAAAAAATTTGTATGATCATCCATAAATTCAAACCATGAGTAGGGCAATTGCGAAGCATCAATTTCATTCTTTCCCAAGATTGGGCAGCATGCTCATGATCAAGTTGTTTAAAATTCATAATATCGTTCCTAAGAGTGATGATCTTAGCGGGAGGAAAATACTTAGAGATAAAAGCATATTTGCACTTGTTCCAAGAATCAATACTATTTTTAGGTAAAGACGAAAACCAAACTTTAGCACGATCTCTAAGTGAAAACAGAAATAACTTCAATTTGACAATATTGTTATCAGTATCTTTCTTCTTTTGCATATCACACAAATCAACAAAATTGTTTAGATGAGTAGCGGTATCTTCACTAGGAATGCCGACGAATCGATCTTTCATAACAAGATTTAGCAAAGCGGTATTGATTTCACAAGACTCATCATTATTAAGAGGAGCAATCGGAGTACTAAGGAAATCATTTTTATTGGTATTCGAGAAGTCACACAATTTGGTATTATCTTGCGCCATGGCAACAAGTAATCCAACACACAAGCAAACAGAAAGGCAACGAAAAAAGGCGAACGGGAAGGAGAGAAGGAGATTGGGAAAGAGAGGGCGAATAAAACGGCAAGGGTGAAGTGGGGGAGAGGAAAACGAGAGGCAAATGGCAAATAATGTAATCTGAGAGATAGGGATTGTGATGGGTACTTGGTATGGTTGACTTGCTCTTGCGTGAGCCTCCCCGGCAGCGGCGCCAGAAATTCTTCTTGCTACCTCTTGAGCAGTGCGTTGGATTTTCCCGAAGAGGAGACGATGATGCAGCAAAGTACCGTAAGTATTTCCCTCAGTTTTTGAGAACCAAGGTATCAATCCAGTAGGAGACCATGCACAAGTCCCTCGTACCTACACAAAACGATAGCTCCTCGCAACCAACGCGATTAGGGGTTGTCAATCCCTTCACGGTCACTTACGAGAGTGAGATCTGATAGAGATGATAAATAATATTTTGGTATTTTTGGTATATAGATGCAAAGTGAAAAGTAAAAGGCAAAGTAAAAACAAAGCAAGTAACAAAGTAATGGAGATTGATATGATGAGAATAGACTCGGGGGCTATAGGTTTCACTAGTGGCTTCTCTCAAGAGCATAGATATTCTACGGCGGGTGAACAAATTACTGTTGCGCAATTGACAGAATTGAGCATAGTTATGAGTATATCTAGGTATGATCATGTATATAGGCATCACGTCCAAGACAAGTAGATCAAAACGATTCTGCATCTACTACTAGTACTCCACTCATCGACCGCTATCCAACATGCATCTAGAGTATTAAGTTAAAAACAGAGTAACGCTTTAAGCAAGATGACATGATGTAGAGGGATAAATTCATGCAATATGATAAAAAACCCATCTTGTTATCCTCGATGGCAACAATACAATACGTGCCTTGCTGCCCCTTCTGTCACTGGGAAAGGACACCGCAAGATTGAACCCAAAGCTAAACACTTCTCCCATTGCAAGAACTACCAATCTAGTTGGCCAAACCAAACGGATAATTCGAAGAGACTTGTAAAGATAACTCAATCATACATAAAAGAATTCAGAGAAGATTCAAATATTATTCATAGATAAGCTGGATCATAAACCCACAATTCATCGATCTCAACAAACACACCGCAAAAAGAAGATTACATCGAATAGATCTCCACAAGAGAGGGGGAGAACATTGTATTGAGATCCAAAAGGAGAGAAGAAGCCATCTAGCTATTAGCTATGGACCCGAAGGTCTGAAGTAAACTACTCACACTTCATCGGAGGGGCTATGGTGTTGATGTATAAGCCCTCCGTGATGGATGCCCCCTCTGGCGGAGCTCCGGAACAGGACCCAAGATGGGATCTCGTGGATACAGAAGGTTGCGGTGGTGGAATTATGTTTTTGGCTCCTGTTCTGATCGTTTGGGGGTATGTAGGTATATATAGGAGGAAGGAGTACGTCGGTGGAGCAACAGGGGGCCACGAGGTAGGGGGGCGCGCCCTAGGGGGGACACCCCCCACCCTCGTGACTGCCTCTTTTGTTCCTTGGAGTAGGGTCCAAGTCTGTTGGATCACGTTCGGTGAGAAAATCACGTTCCCAAAGGTTTCATTCCGTTTGGACTCCGTTTGATATTCCGTTTCTTCGAAACACTGAAATAGGCAAAAAACATCAATTCTGGGCTGGGCCTCCAGTTAATAGGTTAGTCCCAAAAATAATATAAAAGTGGAAAATAAAGCCCAATATAGTCCAAAAACAGTAGATAAAGTAGCATGGAGCGATGAAAAATTATAGATACGTTGGAGACGTATCAAGGCCCCCCTTTAATGTGCAAGCAACTCGCGAGACTGGACTATGGTTGTCTGAGCCGACCCTTGGCTCATTGTAGGGTGATCCTGCAAGTTAGATGACAAAGGAGGCCGAGAGCCCCAGGCGTGAGACGGAGGCACCGAGGACCCTCCGAGGTGGTGTATGCAAAGTGGGCCGCGAACTAGAGCTCGATCCCTGGGTTTATCAGCATTGCAGAGATAGACCCGAGCACAAGCGTCGTGCCGATGTTTGTGTTGCGCGGAAATGGCGTAGTAAGACGCATCAGGGCCGTGAGGCGGAGGTCACAAGGTGACAATCATAGATAAATTCACTGAAATGATTAGATAATCCAGGTGAATGCAAAACGATACACACTGTAGGGACGGACCCACATGGCCTGGGGATGATGTAGCCCGAGGGGCGCCCCCAAACTGAATGAACTAGGGAGATGTCACCTCATACCGTTGTCGAAGAGTTGTTGAAGTAGACAAAAAACGCATGCTGCTGAAGCCGTTCCTCATGAGTCGCTCCGGTACCGAACCTCGGGAGCGCACGGAGGGACCGGAAGGCTCCCGAGGGTGCTCCTCCATCTCCGCCAAGATCGCCTGGTGCCTAGCTTCGCAGGCCACCTGAGCGTCCCTCATGCAGCGCAGGTATGCCTCAGCCGCGCCCGCCAGGCTGAAAGGCATGCATACGTAGTTGTGGGGCGGTCCCTTGCGTCGGCCGACACGAGACGGCCACATGAGCTGCCGAGACGCGACCCTGTTGAGACCAGGGATATCGATGCAGACGGGGAACTCTTTAACCTCGCTAGGGCAGCGAGCTCCGCCTCGCGGCAGGCGACGATCGCCTTGCAGAACGCTTCCTTCCTGAATCTCCTCGATTGCCTCGTTGATGAACTCCTGAACTCCTGGTGCCTCAAGCCTGCTGCCTTCTCCTGAGGAGCATGCTCTGAAGAGTGCCTCCACATGGTGCCCGAGCGCCACTCTCGCGACATGGGCTAGGTCTGAGGCCCTCCAGAGGAGAGGCCCCGAGCCCAGCTTGAGAGGGGCGCTAGGCGCGCCTTCCTATGCGATGGGTGAAGGTGTCGCGTCTAGGGACGCGAGGCTCAGTGTTGTGTCCTCGAGTGATGCTCCCTCATGAGACCCCTGGGTCAGCTGCAGCTTCTTCGTCTTGGGGGCGACCTCAGGAGGGAGGGCGCCATCTTCGTCTTCTGGGTTTTCAACAGCTGCAGCCTGGAAGGCGCGCTCAAGGGAGCACACCGCATCCTTCTCTTGGCAGGCGACTGTGATGATGCCGCCGCTTCCTGGCATCTTGAGGACGTTGTAGCTGTGGTGTGTGGCCACCATGAACTTGGCCAGGGCTGGGTACCCAAGGATGGCGTTGTAGGGCAGGCGAATGTTGGCAACGTTGAAGTCAATGAGCTCGGTGCGGTAGTTGTTGCGCTCGCCGAAAGTGACCGGGAGGCGAACCTGCCCGATCGGGTGTGTTGATCCGTCGGTCACTCCTGAGAATGGCTTGGTGGGGTGCAACTGGCAGTATGGCACCTGGAGTCTTTTGAATGTCTGAACAGAGAGGACATTGAGCCCTACTCCGCTATCAATGAGAGTCTTGGTGACGGTCACGTTGTTGATGACGGGGGAGCAGAGCATGGGGAGCGCGCCAGCGGTGGCTGCGCACTTGAGCCGGTCTGTGGAGTCGAAGGTGATGGCGCACTAGGACCACTTGAGAGGGCGAGTTGCTTCAAGCTTGGGGAACGCCGCATTGACCTCGCACGCAAACTGCTTGAAGACACGGCGAGAAGCTGGGGCTTGTAAGCCGCCTAAGATGCAGGCGGTGGCTCACGGCTCCTGGAAGCCCCTAGCCCCCTCGTCCTGGTGGTGATCTTCGTTCCTTCTTGGTGGTGGAGGCAGAGGAGGCAGAGCTGCATTGCCCCGAGGGCGGTCCTCACAAGGCTGCTCCCTCCAGTTACCCTCGCGAGGCTGGTCCTACGAGCGGTCCTCACGAGGCTGGTTGCGCCACTCCTGATGGCGTTCGCATCCATCCTAGCGTCCTCCACCTTGGCCACCTCCTCGACCGTAGCCCTGATCATTGCGCTCGGGGCATCGGCCGAGGCGCACGTCGTGGAGGGCCTTGAGCTCCTAGCAGTCGCTGGTGTTGTGGCTGTAGACGTTGTGGAAGGCGCAAAACGGCCGCTTGCCCTTGGATGACTCGAGGTGGTCGCAGCCGTGCTTGGTCTCTGGTTCTGCCGCAAGCACGGCTGCCCCCTTGCACTTCGTGTCCTTGGTCTTGGTATTCTTGTCTTCTGGATCAGCATCAGGGAGCTCGAGGAGGGAGAGGCGTCCCTCCTTAGCCCTCGCACACTTTTTCGCCATGTTGAACATCTCCAGAGCAGTGCAGAGGTCCTCATGGATGGCGAGCTCCTCCTTCACCTTGACATCGCGGATGCCATCAGTGAATGCAGAGATGATGGCCTCGTTGAGGGAGTCCTGGATTAGGGGGTATCCGGACAGCCAGACTATATACATCGTTTTGACTATTGGAGCGTGAAGACACAAGACTCAAGACTCCGTCCCGTGTCCGGATGGGACTCTCCTTTGCGTGGAAGACAAGCTTGGTGATCCGGATATTGTATTTCGTTCCTTGTAACCGACTCCGTGTAAACCCTAGCCCTCTCGGGTGTCTATATAAACTGGAGAGGCTGGTCCTTAGAAGACCGATCACAAATACAATCATAATCATCATAGGCTAGCTTCTAGGGTTTAGCCTCTACGATCTCGTGGTAGATCTACTCTTTTACTACTCATATCATCAATATTAATCAAGCAGGAAGTAGGGTTTTACCTCCATCGAGAGGGCCCGAACCTGGGTAAACATTGTGTCCCTTGCTTCCTGTTACCATCACCTTGAGACGCACAGATCGGGACCCCCTACCCGAGATCCGCCGGTTTTGACACCGACATTGGTGCTTTCATTGAGAGTTCCTCTGTGTTGTCGCTGCAAGGCTTGATGGCGCCTTCAATCGTCAACAACACGGTCCAGGGCGAGACTTTTCTCCCCGAACAGATCTTCGTGTTCGGCGGCTTCGCACTGCGGGCCAATTCGCTTGGCCATCTAGAGCAGATCGACAGCTACGCCCCTGAACACCAGGTCAGGTTCGGAAACCTGAACTACATGGCCGATATCCATGGAGACTTGATCTTCGACGGAATCGGGCCTGTGCCAGGAGTGCCGGGCAGTCATGATGAGCACGACCTAGACCTGTTGTCGGACAGTGCTCGGGATATTACCCCTGCAGTAGTCCCGGACGTAAATCCGGAGCAGACTGCGTTGCCTATGGACGGAGGGATGGACCCCGCCCCGCAGGACGCACACTCATCGGTGGTGGAGCCGAACACAGGTCTCACCTCTGTGGAAGCCTGTGACTCCGAACCCCCGGACTTGTATCCGTTTGTAGGTTCCAGTCCACGCACTCCCGAACCAGCCGAGCCAGGTTGGGCTCCGGTAATGGAGTTTACCGCTGCGGATATCTTCCAGCACTCGCCCTTTGGCGACATGCTAAACTCATTAAAGTCTCTCTCTTTGTCAGGAGGCTCTTGGCCGAACTATGTCTGGCTTGAGTGGGAAGCAGGCGGCGAAGGAATTCGCTGCCCACCACCACCCACTTCATTGCCACGGTCGATGATCTAACCGACGTGCTTGACTTCCACTCTGAAGACATCAATGGTATGGACGACGATGCAGGAGAAGTACAGGAACCACCGCTCACAGGGCGGTGGACAGCCACCTCCTCATATGATATATATATATGGTGGACACTCCGAAGGAAACCAATGGTGATGAGGCAACGGAGGATAACCCCTCAGGGAGAAAAACAAAGCATGGGCGTCGTCGGCGCTGCTCCAAGCCCCACCACAACAATACCGGCCCAGGAGATGAAAACAATCCGGATGGTGCCGAAGAGGAATACAACCCTAATCAGCCCGCCTTCGAGCAGGCCGAGCACGAAGATGAGCAGATCAGCCCAGACAAACAGGCGACAGACGGATATCCGGAGGAGGACAACTACATGCCCCCCTCCGAAGAAGAGATTAGCCTCGGCGACGATGAGTTCGGCGTGCCTGAGGATCCCGTGGAGCAGGAGCGCTTCAAGCGTCGGCTTATGGCCACTGTGAGGAGCCTAAAAAAGAAGCAGCAGCAACTCCAAGCTGATTAAGACCTGCTCACAGATAGGTGGACTGAGGTCCTGGCAGCCGAGGAATACGGACTCGAGCGCCACACAGCTGACCGGCCACCCCGCGGCCGGGATAAAACGGCATATCAGCCCGAATGCCAGCCCGCACCCCCACGCCAATACACTACGCCCGGGGCAACAGGCAAGACCTGCAAGATATACTGGAAAACAAAGCAGGACAACTAAGATCGATCTACGGATCGCGGGGGCGCGCCCCAGCACGTGACGATGACCGTCGCGACGGATACACCATAAACAAGTCCGGCCGGGCCGAACACAGACACCCAGACCAATTCGAACTGTGTAGCCACATAGCCCGGCACAGAGGCGCCGCACACCCCCTCTGCTTCACTGATGAAGTGATGGATCACGAATTCCCAAAAGGGTTCAAACCCGTAAACATCGAATCATACAATGCCACAACAGACCCCGCAGTATGGTTTGAAGATTTCCTTCTCCATATTCACATGGCCCGCGGAGACGACCTACACGCCATCAAGTATCTTCCCCTTAAGCTCAAAGGACCCGCCCGACACTGGCTAAACAGCCTTCCCGCAAATTCCATTGGCAGTTGGGAAAACCTGGAAGACGCGTTCCTCGACAACTTCCAGGGCACATACGTGCAACCACTGGACGCCGATGATTTGAGCCACATTACTCAACAGCCCGAAGAGTCAGCTAGGAAATTCTGGACTCGGTTCCTAACTAAAAAGAACCAGATAGTCGACTATCCGGACGCGAAGCCCTAGCAACTTTTAAGCATAATATCCGTGACGAGTGGCTCGCCCGACACCTCGGCTAGGGAAAACCCAAGTCCATGGCAGCTCTCACGACACTAATGACCCGCTTTTGCGCGGGCGAGGACAGCTGGTTGGCTCGCAGCAGCACCACGCCACATTCTGGCACTTCGAACATCCGTGACAATAACGGCAAGCCACGGCGCAACAGACACAAGCACAGAACAACAGCGACAACACCGAAGACACGACAGTCAACGCCGAATTCAGCGGATCCAAATCCGGTCAGTGGAAGAAGTCATTCAAAAGAAACAATCAGGGACCGTCCAGTCTGGACCGCATACTGGAACACTCATGACAAATTCATGGCACCCCAGACAAGCCAGCCAACCACACCAACAGAGACTAATGGGTGTTCAAACAAGGCAGAAAATAAACACCGAAAACAAGGACAAGGGGCTGCACAGCGACGATGACGAGGAGCCCCGACGTTCGAACACGGGTGGACAGAAGAAATTCCCCCCCCCCCAAGGTGAAAATGGTCAACATGATCTACGCCACTCACATTCCCAAGCGGGAACGGAAGCGAGCACTACGGGACGTCTATGCGATGGAGCCAGTCGCCCCCAAATTCAACCCATGGTCAGCTTGTCCGATCACCTTTGATCGTAGGGATCACCCTACTAGCATCTGTCACGGCGGCTCAGCCGCATTGGTCCTAGACCCAATCATCGACGGATTCCACCTCACGTGAGTCCTTATGGATGGCGGCAGCAGCCTGAACCTGCTTTATCAGGACACAGTGCACAAAATGGGCATCGACCCTTCAAGGATCAAGCCCACCAAAACCACCTTCAAAGGTGTAATTCCTGGAGTGGAGGCCCGTTGTACGGGCTCTATAACATTGGAAGTGGTCTTCGGATCTCCGGATAACTTCCGAAGCAAAGAGTTAATCTTCGATATCGTCCCTTTCCGTAGTGGTTACCACGCACTGCTCGGACGAACCGCATTCGCGAGATTCAATGCGGTACCACACTATGCATACCTCAAGCTCAAGATGCCAGGACCGCGTGGGGTCATAACAGTCAACAGAAATATGGACCACTCTCTCAGTACAGAAGAGCATACAGCCCTCGCGGCGGAAGTACAATGCGGCCTCTTCCGACAAACCACCAATCCGGCAACGACAACCTCAAGCACCATCAAGCGAGTTCGGAGCGCCCCGCAACAGGATCACCAGGCACGCAAAGAGCGTGACTAGCAGTCCCGCCTCCGCTCAAGACCCATCAAAGCAGCATTCGTGCCACACGTACACAATTACGCACTCAAAATACCATGGGCACAGGCGGAGGCGCAGCAGTGACACAGTCAACAGTGCGGTATCACCGCAACATACCTTCATAACCTTCCCTTTTTATCTTTCAGGACATTGCTTTAGGGTAGCCTCTTCAGAAGAGCCGGATTGTCGGACTTACATAGGAGAGAAAACCAAGGAGGCAACAGGCTTTGCACACAAAAGGAAATACCCAGGTGGAATCTGTTCACGATCGTTATACCTGTTTTATATACCTACATGCAGCCTGCCCTTGGATAGGACATGTTAAATAGTCCTATTTACTTCCGCTTAACGCACCCATTGCAAACATACGCTTAAACGTATTATTCATCAATGGGAGATCATACATAGCGTCAGCTTATTATTATCATTTGAGCATTTTTTCTTACAAATGTTTATTTAATATTGCATCCGTACACCTTGGTACGATCAATTTTGCCAGCGGATTCTTATGGCACCTCATAATACGGCAAAACAAGTCCGAACACTTTCAACAGTGCGACACCCTGAACTTATAGCACTATATGCATCAGCTCCGAATCACGTCTTGGGTCAATAGTTGGGTTTGCCGGGCTCCCTTGTTTTGGTACCTTACGTTCTGTTATATCGGCTAAGGTAGCATAGGGAGAACTACTGCGATTGTGTCCTGGTTCTTCCGGACGAGCACCTCAGTAGAGAAAGCCGAAAACTGACCAGCATGATGCGGCGAGAGCTGTTCGCTGTTCGAGAGGTCTTAAAATCCTTAAAGATTTTTCTGCTTTAGGCGAGGAATCGGCTTCGTCCGATCTAGGCGTATATAGCGCTCCAATTCGGCCTTCCAAATTTTAGGGGCTTCACCGAAATTTAAAATTGTAGACTTCTATGGCTAAGTGAAAGTTATAAAGCCGCATAGTCCGATTGCCTTGTTCGCTGCACCGGATACCTCCTTAAGGGAAAAAAATTGGGTAAAGAGTATCCGGGTTTTTCCAGGAACACCCCGGTGCTAGTTACGTGGGGGCGGAAGCCGACGACTGCCCTACTTTCAGAATTTGATAAACAGCCACACGGAAGGTAATATTTTAAATCAAACAGCTCTACATAGCGCAAGTAACTTCGTCTTAATATTACAACAATGACAGAGGTACATTTACTCAAGGATCATGTCCTCGGTACATTCTTCGGCCACAAGACGAGCGCCCTTCATAACGCCATCATAATACTTCTCGGGATAGCGATGCGCCTTGCCTCCGGCGGCCCGTCCTTCACCAGCTTCTCCGCATCCAGCTTGCCCCAATGCACCTTCGCGCGGGCAAAGGCCCGGCGGGCACCCTCAATGCAAACGGATCGCTTGATAACTTCAAGTCGCGGACATGCATTCACCCTTCTCTTGATCAGGCCGAAGTAGCTAGTGGGCAGGGGCTCACCAGGCCACATTCGGACTATGAAATCTTTCATAGCCACTTTGGCCGCCCCGTGGAGTTCGACCAACTGCTTCAGTTGGTCACTCCGAGGCATTCGGTGTTCGGCCCCAGCTAACTGGGACCAGAACAGCTTCTTCATTGAGCTCCCCTCTTTGGCATGGTAGAACTCCGCGGCATCTGATACGCTGCATGGCAGATCTGCGAATGCCCCTGGAGAGCTCCGAATTCGGGTAAGGAAAAGAAACGCCTCCTCCACATGTTTGCTTTGCATAAAGAATGTCTTACCCGCTGATATCTTCTTGGCCGCCTGGATTTCCTGATGTGCCTTGTCGGCTTCGGCCTTGGCGTCTTTCATACTCGCAAGGGCCTTCGCAAGCTCGGCCTCTTTCATCTTAAGATCATGCTCCACGGACTCAAACTTCTTGCCGAGCTCCTGGAGCTCTTGCTGTACCTCTCTCACTCTAGCATCTTGCTTTTCGCGCTCCTTACATTCCAAGGCCGCCTTGTCATCGGCCTCGGACAACGCTTTCTTCAGAGATGCCACTTCGATGGTGGCCCTTGTTACACAGTCACGATGCTTCGTCGTTAGAATAACCAATTTTATCTATCCTTCATTATATGAGAGCGGGGAATCACTCACCTTTGTTGTCTTCGAGCTGCCTCTTCGTGAGGTCGAGCTCTCCCTGTGCCTGCTCCAGGTCCCGCTTTAGTCCGGCAACCTCGGCTGTGCGGACAGCAGTGGCAAGCAGCATAGCCTGCTTATTCACATGCACACTTATTATTAGACTCATGCGGATTATAATTGACCCTCCGTTTGGCTTTTCTTTCCGAACACCAAACAGAGTATCAGGGGCTACTACCTATCGGGTGGTAATTTCACACATTTTTATTACTTACCTCAAAGCCTATCAGGAGGCTAGTGCAACCTTCGGTTAGTCCGCTCTTGGCGGACAAAACCTTCTGAATCACCGCACTCATAAGAGTACAGTGCTCTTCATCCATGGAAGCGCCGCGAAGCGCTTCCAGCAGATAATCTGATGCCTCGGGCGTAACGGAAGTCCTCGGCACGGACGGCTCGCCCTCCCTAAAGAGGGACTGCCCGCCTGAGTCGGAACCGTTCCAGGTTCCGGAACAGTGTTCGACTGGGAGCCCGGCCTACTAAGGCTCTCATCGACACGATCCGCGGGGATCTCGAACCCCGCGTGTCCGACATCTAGAATTCCGCCTTGGGGCGTCTCCAGAGTCACCTCCCCCCGCTCTGGGAGCCTTCGGGACAACACCTTCGTGTCTTCCGCGGGCTGAGGAGTAATGGCCGTCGGGAGCGAGTTCATCGCTGAATCGCTCAGGGACCCATCCGAAGACGATACCTCTGGATGAACCCTGGCCGGACTGCATGTATGTTCGGCGTTATAAAAATACTATGAAGTGAAGTCACGGTAGAGTGCGGATACTTACGATCGCGCTAGGGGCTTCCCCCTGGGCAGCCACCCCTCCTTGCTATGGGCGGCCGTGGCGGAGTAGTCCGGAAGGGACACCTTTCCCTTCTTGGACGTCCCAGCCTCCCCCTCCGGGGCGGCTTTCCTCTTTTTCTCCTCCCCGGTGCGAGGAGGCAGAGTTTCCTCTTGCTCCCCCTGCCTCAGCTGGAGGAATCTGCCTCCTCATCGTCAGACGACGAGGGTATGACGGCCTTGCACCGGGGGCCTTTCCCGGCCCCCTGGTCCACCTTCTCAGGCCCCCCATCCTCTCCGGATGGGGTGGCCCCTTCTTCTTCTTCCTCCCCTTTGGGGGAGGAGTGTGCCTCGTTGTCATCGGACGAGGCTTCCGGTATGACCTTACGCCGGAGACCCTTCCTAGTCCCCGGGGCCTTCTTTTCGGCCTTCTTCTCCGGTGCCTTGTAGGGCGCCGGGACTAGCATCTCCGTCAGGAGAGCATCAGCTGGGCCTTCTCGCAGCGCAGCCGGACAGTCAATCTGCTCCGCTGTCTCCACATAATCCTGATCAAATATGCACAATTACTTAAGATTCCCCCACGAATATATTGGGAAGAGCTGAATCCGGTGGTAGTCAGAAAACTCACCTGACGAGGAGGCTGCGCGGCATGAAGTCCACGGTCCTCGGATGTGGGAGGAGGTACTTCGGAGGCCTTGAACAGCGCCTTCCATGCGTCTTTATGCGTCATGCCGTAGAGCCTCCGAAGCGTCTGGTGTTCGGTCGGGACGAACTCCCACAGATTAAATGCCCGCCTTTGGCACGGAAGAATCCGGCGAACGAGCATGACCTGGATCATGTTGATAAGCTTGATGTTCTTGTCCTTCATGCTCTTGATGCAGTTTTGGAGTCCGGTTAGCTCTGTAGGTTCGCCCCAGGCCAGGCCCTTCTTTTCCAAGGAGGTGAGCCGCATGGGGGTTCCGGATCGGAATTCGGGGGCCGCTGCCCAGTTGGCACCGCGCGGCTCGGTGATGTAGAACCACCCCGACTGCCACCCTTTCACGGTCTCCGCAAAGGAGCCGTCAAGCCAGGTGATGTAAGTCATCTTGCCCACCATGGCCCCTCCGCACTCCGCTTGCTGGCCGCTCACGATCTTCGGCTTCACGTAGAAGATTTGCAGCCACGGGCCGAAGTGAGGCTTGATGCGGAGGAAGGCCTCGCATACGACGATGAACGCCGAGATGTTGAGGACGAGTTTGGGGCTAGATCATGGAAATCTAGCCCGTAGTAGAACATGAGCCCGCAGACGAAGGGATGAAGTGGAAACCCTAGTCCATGAACGAAGTGGGCGAGAAACACGACCCTCTCGTGGGGTCCTGGGGTTGGAATGACCTGCCCGTCGTCCGGTAGCCAGTGCGCTATGTCTGCAGCCAAGTATCCGGCCGCCCGAAGATTCACGATATGCTTCTCCTTCACAGTGGAAGCCACCCACTTGCCTCCTGCTTTGGACATATTCAGCTGTGCGGAGAGGACTTGGACTAGGGCGTTGGAGCTCGAGGAGGTAAGGATGAGCAAAGGAGGGGGAAGGCGTGGGTGAAAATGGGGAGCCCTTATCCCTTTATAAAGGCGACGAAAGCGGTGCGCCTCCTCATTCGCCCATTGAGAATCGCTTACTTCCCAAGCGCCACAATTGATGGCATGGTGGGATTACCCATACCCGTATTGATGAGAATCCCGTGATAAGGGGACACGATCTCTGTTTTGACGAGACGTGTCAAGGAAACCACCTTGCAATATGCGTTGTGGCTGGTTGTGGGAAAACGGTTCGAATAATGACCCGACCGTAATGACATATCACGTCGTCTAAAAAGTTGTCAGCTGAGATATCATTCTCTCTACGATGGTATGTGAAGATCATTTTGCAGATCCGGACATGGTTTACGTGTTCGATGATTACCTTGGAGTATTCGGAGAAGGAACCCGCCTTGCAATGCCGAAGACAAGACTGCACGTCGGACTCATCGTCATTGAAGCCTGGTTCAGGGGCTACTGAGGGAGTCCTGGATTAGGGGGTATCCGGACAGCCGGACTATATACATCGTCCGGACTATTGGAGCATGAAGATACAATACTCAAGACTCCGCCCCGTGTCCAGATGGGATTCTCCTTTGCATGGAAGACAAGCTTGGCGATCCGGATATTGTATTTCCTTTCTTGTAACCGACTCCGTGTAAACCCTAGCCCTCTCCGGTGTCTATATAAACCGGAGAGGTTGGTCCTTAGAAGGCCGATCACAACTACAATCATAATCATCATAGGCTAGCTTCTAGGGTTTAGCCTCTACGATCTCGTGGTAGATCTACTCTTGTACTACACATATTGTCAATATTAATCAAGCAGGAAGTAGGGTTTTACCTCCATCGAGAAGGCCCGAACCTGGGTAAACACTGTGTCCCTTGCTTCCTGTTACCATCAGCCTGAGATGCACATATCGGGACCCCCTACCCGAGATCCGCCGGTTTTGACACCGACACTCGTCAGATACCTTGGGAATCTTGAGGCGAACGTTGTTGAAGCGCTGGATATACTTATGCAGGGTCTCTCCAGGCTGCTGCTTGACGCGGTGCAGGTCGCCTACGGTAGGCGGATAGTCGCGCGTGCCCTGGAAGTTGGCGATGAAGCGGCTGCGCATCTCCTCCAAGGAAGAGACCAACCCCTCGGTCAGGTTCAGGAGCCAAGAAGGCGCATCATCCTTGAGGGCCATTGGGAACTAGTTTGCCATGATCTTCTCGTCCCTGTTGGCCGCCTCGCTGCTCAGCTCGTAGAGCTGTAGGAACTCGGCGGGGTCTGCAGTGCCGTCGTAGCATGGAGGTAGGTCAGGCTTGAACTTGCTCAGCCAGACGACGTTACGGAGTTCTGTAGTGAACGCACGACATCCTGCCGTGGCCACCGGAGGTTGTCGAGGGGGTGGAACATGGTCCTGGTGCACGCGCACCGCCACCTCCTGTGGCGGCTCGTGGGCCTAGTGCTGGGGTGCTGGAAGCACGCGCGCTTCTCCTTGGGGGCGCTGAACCACCTGGCAGCTCACGTCATCCCGAGCCGGCGTCGGGTCGCGCCATGGAGCCATATGCCTTGGCTCGACGATGGCGCCCCGGGCCGGAGGCGGAGGAGGATCCCTGTGCGCAACATCGCCTTCTGCAGGTGGTTGCTGAGGCAACGAGCGAGTCGGTCCGTCAGAGCCCCCGTGCGCGACGCTGATAAGCTCGCGATACACTCGAGCCACTCCTCGTAGAGATCACCCATGGGACGGTAGCGAAGAAGCTCCCGCACCGTGAGCAGAGCGGCCTGCGCATCCACCTGGCCGCGGCGCGCATAGGATGACGAAGCTGCTAGAGTCAGGGACAGAGTAGCGGTGCGGCCGTCGCAGCGCACCGACGGGTGCAACGATGAAGCTTGCTGCTCGTGGTCGGCAGGGCCCGTGGCGGCGTTGCCACCGGAGAGGGAGCGCGACGGGCACAACCGTCACCCACCGGAGCCGTCTGGGCAATGCGGGCAGCGACTGCAGCCCGACGCTCGGCACGAGCCCTGCGTGCGTCGGCCATGGAGATGTCGGAGCAGAGACAGATCAAACGACGGGAGAGAGGATCCGACGCAACCCTACCTGGCACGCCTAATGTCGGATTTCGGGATCCGGAAACCCTTGAGAGGTTCGAACACTCAGGTGCGTGCGGAGATCTCAACCTGCCCAGCCTGCCTACTCGTGATCCCCCCTAGCCTAGCGCGTAAAGCTCATAGAGACACAAAGACACAGAGATTTATACTGGTTCGGGCCACCGTTGTGGTGTAATACCCTAATCCAGTGTGGTGTGGTGGATTGCCTTGAGGGGCTATGGATGAACTAGTACAAAGGATGAACAAGCCTCAGGAGGTGAGGTGTTCTTGAGCTGGTGTGATGCTCGGGGTGGAATGGATCTCCCTCCCACTATGGTGGTGGCTAAGTCCTATATATAGTGGCCTTGGTCCACTTCCCAAATATGAGCGGGAAGGGATTTCACAACGGCGGGATTTGGAAGGGGACAAGTAGTACAGTCTATCCTGAAAAAAGTAGTCTTTGTCTGCGAAAAGCCTTTGGTCGTGACGCTGCGGTGGGCTTGGTGATGACCTCCATCCTGCCGTCCTGGCGGTCTTGATCTTGTTGCACCAGAATGGAAACCTTTGGCTGATTCCTCGGGACTCCACACCTGTGGCTTGCCTCCCTTACACCAAAGAGGAAACCTGCGCTTTGCACCCGCCTGGCGCCCGCTGGACATTGGTCGTCATGGCTCACGTCAGCTGAGCCTCATGAGGTAGCTGCATAGACCTCTCTGCCCCTCAAGAGCCCTCCTAAGGAGGCCGACTCCTTCGGGGGTCTTGGTGTCATCCGCCTCGCGAGGCTTGGCCCCTCGCGAGGGTCTTGCTGTGTTGGTGTTGAAGCTAGGCCGTACCAGGACATCGATGGAGCCACGTGGTGGGTCGTAGGCAAGCAGGACTGGATACCCCCAAGTCCAGGACGCCGACAGCTCCTTTGAATGTTCCTTTGCCGTACAAAGCATCGATGGAGTCTAGGATGATGCACCACGCAAAAGCAAGTAGCTTGACAAAACAATAGGTGGAAGAAATGAACAAGGAGTTGAATGAAGTGAAGAGGGAGCTCATCCGGTTACAAAAGTGGTGCGCACATACATTTGACTACCATGAGAGAAAAATATGTTCGACCGGTTCAGGTGATACAACAGGAGAATTTTTTTTGATGTGGCATGCCATGTGTACCTGATGGACGAGACTTACATGGTAGATTGATAAATGGGCAAAAACTTACAATTTTTTCGCTAAATGAGTTAAAAAACTGATAAGAGTTTTGTTAAATGAGTAATCTGGATAAAATATTGAGGCAATTTGGGTGAAAAATGTCAATATAAAGGATTAATATTACAATACACTCTAACTATTATAGCGACCTTTTCGCAGCCGGTGTGATTGTCACTGTGTGCCACAGAGTGAAAGCAAGATTCTAGTAATCTTCTTGGTCAAATGGTATTAGACCAAGAGATCTAGCTGCTAATGTCAATGAGTTATCATGTTTGAAGTAGTGCTCTATTCAAATGGCAATGGAGGACAATCATCAGGAAACATAAAAAGTCCGCAATATGGATTTAACTTGACATTTTTTCAATAGCACGTCAAAAGGTATACCATAGCTTTTATATAAAAGCGTTAACATTTACGAGAGGCTTGTGCAAATCTGTGAACAGGAACACAACACCACATACCCACACCACAAACCTAAGGTAACTTCTCACAAAACGGTTTACCCCTCCAGCATCGAGTTGTTTCATTGATCCCAATCTATGATAATTTGCTCCAAGAGCTCTGGAGGAGAGATTTAACTGGACTTACATCCAACAGTTTGAAGCCCTTTGGAAGAAAAATATCATGTGCATCTCTCCCCGTGGATGGAGTGATTCGATAAGATGGAAATTTGTGATAGCCTGGTTTTTGCCCTCTCTTCTTTGCATGATTCTCAGTTGGTTTGAATTTGAAATTTGG
This sequence comes from Triticum dicoccoides, assembly GCF_002162155.2. NCBI lineage: Eukaryota > Viridiplantae > Streptophyta > Magnoliopsida > Poales > Poaceae > Triticum > Triticum dicoccoides. The sequence continues at coordinate 124,610,482 of NC_041385.1, forward strand.
AGTTTTGAATCTTTTCATATGGACTTAACCACTTGGGTACCCCTTGGCTTTCACCCAAGTGCCTCATTTCTATCGCTAACCATCATTCCCTCTCTGGTTCAACTCAAAATAATATTTGGAATATTTTCTTTAATGAAAAATATTCATTTCCCCCTCTTAAACCCTAGCTAGCTCAATGTGCTCCAAAGCAACCCCAATTTTTCTTTCCCATAAAATTACGAGAAAAATCCCAATTATTCTTTGAACCCTACGACACCTTTCTGAGAAATCTCATCACTTTTTGGAATATTTTGGCTACAGAAAATATTTTCTGTTCTGGACAAAAATGGTAGTTTCTTCAGCAACTACCATTTTACTTGCTCCATTGTAGTTGGTTTTTCTTGTGCTTCATCACCTTAGTAGATGATTGCTAGCCTCCAAAGCCCAGCCCTCAATTCCTAGTGGTTTGACCACAGGAACCTCTCAAAGTTACTATCCAGAAACTTACTAGGAGTGTGAAATCATTTCTACTGCACCTGAGACCAAACCCCAGCGTGGTAACATTCAAAACTACCACGAACAACACGCCATACATGAAGGTTGGGCTTAGGTCGGCCTGAAGTCATAGTTCACATGGTGACCGCGTTCGTCCAAGCATGCTGGCATGCAACCAACACGCTCTGAGTGCCGCCGAGCGCTTTGTTGCGCGCGTGCTCGCTGCCCCGCCTACCTGAGCGTGCCAAACCGCGCCACCATCATTGTCTCGACCCCCTTAACTCCTCCCTGGCACACGCCGACGCCGGAGCTCGCCGCAGCGGGCACAGGCACGGTCCGGCCAACGCAACAGTGTGGTGTGCACTGTGCTCGTCGCCTTCCTCTCGCCCCTGTGCTCGTCCCCGTTCGCCAATAGTCCCCGCGTGAGCTACGTCTTCTTATCCCCCTCTCACTTACGTCGTTTGTCGCTGGGCGCCGTGGCCAGGTGTCCACCGGCGGAGCCCGAACCCCCCCTCGATGCTCGGCTATAAATAGGGCCATCCCCAGCCTCCTCGAGCACCATATACCACTCCCACACAGTCCACAAGCGCGTAGAAAGCCGTAGCCCGGCTGGGTAGGCCGCGGGCCGCCGTCCCCGAGCACGAGCTCGCCGGCGATCCCCTCGGGTCGTCTCCGCAGCTCCAGCCCCTCCCTGGCCAGGGCAACCCTTCCAGGGCCTCCTCCACTATCCAGTGGTGCCATTCCGCCTGGTTGGAGCCCCTGGAGTCGCCTCTGGTCGCCGTCGTCTTCGTCTTCGGCGACCTCCGCTCTCTGCCTCCACTGGAGACGCTAATTCCGGCGCCGTCCGACCACCCCTAGATACTCTACGGGTACGGGCAGGTGCGCCTCCATCTCCTCTCTCGATCCCTCCCTCTCGTTTTGGCCAAGGAGCCCTCATCACCGGCATGCGCTCCGGCAAAGCCACGCCGTCCTCTATTTCCCTCTCTCTCTCCCCCTCACCTGACTAGCGGGGACCGCTAGTCAGCCACTCAGTACACGCGTGAAGCGGTACGAGTGGTGGCGCCCTGAGGCTTTACGCCTTCGACGTCACCCCCCAGTCTATTTTATTTAAATTCAAATTTTAATTAAATCCAGAGAACTTCAAACAGCCAAAACTCTTTAACCATATGTCCAAATGAATTTGTTCTTTTTGCATTGTGTTCTTTGTTCAAAAATCTAGAAAGCTCACCAAAGATGGGATTTTTCCCTGCTGTCTAGATTTTCTGTTGAATTTCAGAAGGTTTCTTGATATTTTCTTTTTGTGATTTTAATTATTTTCAGAGGGTGAGGTTTGTCTTAAGGATCACCGGGAGGCTTGTGAACCTCATCTGCACTAAGGTAAGCTACAGCAACATTTTCATGGTGCCATTTCAATATTTGTGATTTTCTTACATGAACAAATGATTTCATCCATGCATTTAAATCATTATTATGATATTTACAGAAAGTTTGAAGTTAGTTTAGTTGGTAAAGAAACTAGGATTTATTTTAGATGATGAAAGAATAATATGGATATAAATAATTGGGACAATTGCATTTTTACCCCTACTTGGTTCCTACCCACGGGTTTTGCCCTTACTTTTCGAGCTTGCTCTGTTTGCCCCTTACTTTTTCCATCGAGGTCCCTCGAATGCCCTTTGACTATTTGACCAAAACTTTGAAAATTCATAACTAATTCATATGAACTCAGAAAAATGCAAATAAGATATCAAAATGTTTAGATAAACATTACCTTTATAAGCATATCATTTGCATTCAGGACAAAAGCATCATTTAAACTACCCAAGGTAATTAATGTTATTAACATTATTAAAAATAAATAGGTATAAACAATATTTTTTCGTGAATAAAAATTACAAGCATATGTAGGTGATGTTTTCTTAACATCCTGATACCTTATTTGCATTTTCCTGAGTTCGTATCAACTTGTTATGAAGTACCCAAATAATGGTCAAAGTCGTTAGAACATTCATAACAAGTTGATACAAACTCAGAAAAATGCAAATAAGTTATTAGGATGTTCAGAAAACATCACCTACATTTGCATGCAATTTTTATTCATGAAAAAATATTGTTTATACCTATTTATTTTTAATAATGTTAATAATATCAATTACCTCGGGTAGTTTAAAGATGCTTTTGTCCTGAATGCAAATGATATGCCCATAAAGGTAATGTTTATCTGAACATTTTGATATCTTATTTGCATTTTTCTGAGTTCATATGAATTAGTTATGAATTTTCAAAGTTTTGGTCAAATGGTCAAAGGGCATTCGAGGGACCTCGATGGAAAAAGTAAGGGCAAAACTGAGCAAGCTCGAAAAGTAAGGGCAAAACCCATGCGTAGGAACCAACTAGGGGTAAAAATGTAATTGTCCCTAAATAATTAGTGGAGTTATTTTCTTGCATGAGAAAAATGATAAATTTGCTAGAAAGATTCTGTGTTAAAGTGAGGATTAATCTTAACCAGAGAAGTGTCATGAGTTGTTGATGCTTAGTGTGGATATAGTTGACTCAGTCATTTCCGTTGGTATGTGAAGCATATGTTAGTGTTGCATGTCATGGCATTATGACACCGGTTATTTTCACGTTAAGTTGAACCTGATAACAACTCAACTTGAATATATTGTTGACCGGGTCGTGGTGCCGTTGAATCGAGTTTTTTCCAGTGCAACCACATTTGCCGGTATGGGATGGCCTTTATTCGTTCCGTTATCATGCCTCTGGTCGGTGCCTCCAACTAGGGAAGGTTATGGGCGTGCGGTACGCTGGCCCGGTAAGCAAACATAACCTTGTGTGCCCGTTGTTGAGTTTATGGTACCGGGTCCCCGAGTGGGATCGTTTATGTTTTGGCCACGACGATGGTCGTTGTGTCTTTTGTAGACACGGGTGTCGGTGTCAAAACAGGCGGATCTTGGGTAGGGGGCCACGACGATGTTTTTACCCAGGTTCGGGCCCTCTCGAGAGGTAAAACCCTACTCCTGCTTGATTAATATTGATGATATGGGTAGTACAAGAGTAGATCTACCACGAGATCAGAGAGGCTAAACCCTAGAAGCTAGCCTATGGTATGATTGTTGTTCGTCCTACGGACTAAAACCCTCCGGTTTATATGGACAACGGAGAGGGCTAGGGTTACACTGAGTCGGTTACAATGGGAGGAGATATACATATCCGTATCGCCATGCTTGCCTTCAACGCCAAGGAAAGTCCCATCCGGACACGGGACGGAGTCTTTAATCTTGTATCTTCATAGTCCAGGAGTCCGGCCAAAGTATATAGCCCGGTCATCCGGACACCCCCTAATCCGGGACTCCCTCAGTAGCCCCTGAACCAGGCTTCAATAACGAAGAGTCCGGTGCGCAGATTGTCTTCGGCATTGCAAGGCGGGTTCCTCCTTCGAATACTTCATAGAAGATTTTGAACACAAGGATAGTGTCCGGCTCTTCAAAATAAGTTCCACATACCACCGTAGAGAGAATAATATTTGTACAAATCTAATCTGCTGACGTATTCCGCAGCGTGACATCATGCCACGGCCAAGCCCTTATTCGAATCGTTTTACTGTCCCACCTCAGCGCGTTTAGCGAGGTGGTTTCCTTGGCACGTCTTGTCAAAGCAGAGATCGTGTCCCCTTATTCCGGGATTCTCATCAATACGGGCGTGGGTAACCCAACCGTGCCATTTTTCACAGTGCTTGGGAGATAAGCGAGTTTTACCAGGCTGGTGGGGGTACATAGTTTCGTCCGCCCATATAAGGGGATAAGGATCCACCCTTTCCATCTAAGCCTTCTTCCTCCTTTGCTTATCCATTTCCGCGCACTCGAGCTCCAACGCCCAAGTCCGCACTTCCCACCTCAACCTTCTCCAGCCATGTCCGGAGCGGGAGACAGGTAGATGGCCTCCTCCATCACGGAGGGGCACATCAAAAAGTTGAGGAAAGTCGGATACTTGTCCGACGACGTTGTGCACCGACTCCCAGACGAGGGGCAGCTCATCCCCACCCTAGGCCCCATGAGAGGGTGGTGTTCCTCCCCCATTTCCTCCGTGGACTGGGCTTCCCACTCCACCCATTTGTCCGGGGGCTTATGTTCTACTACGGCCTGGATTTCCACGATCTGGCCCCGAACTTCATCCTCAACATCTCGACGTTTATCGTCGTGTGCGAGGCCTTCCTCGGCATCAAGCCCCACTTCGGCTTATGGCTGGAGATCTTCAATGTCAAGCCGAAGGTAGTGGGCGGCCAGCAAGCGGAGTGCAGAGGCGCCATGGTGGGCAAGATGCCCAACGTCACATGGCTCGAGGGCTCCTTCGTGGAAACCATCAAAGGGTGGCAATCGGGGTGGTTCTACATCACCGAGCCGCGTGACCCTGAATGGGTAGCGGCCCCCGAATTTCGATCTAGCATCCCCACATGGCTCACTTCCTGGAAAGAGATAGGCCTGTCGTGGGGTAATTCGGGAGAGCTGACCGGACTCCAAACCTATGTCCAAAACTTGATGGACAAGAAGGTTAAACTTGTAAATGTAGTCCAGTTCATGCTCTTCCGCCGGATCCTCCCGTGTCAACGACGGGCTTTTAACTTGTGGGAGTTCGACCCGGCCCAACACCAAACTTTGTCCAGGCTCTTTGACACAATGCACGAGGATGCCTGGAAGGTGCTATTCAAGGGCGCCGAGGTTCGCCCTCCCATTACCGAGGATCGCGGATTCTGCGCGAAGCGCCAAGCCAGTGTAGTAAGCTTGTTTTTCCCTTTACGGTATACTTGTTTTTCATAGTTTGACTCTATGCGGGATCTAAGCTCCCATTCCTTTGACGGGACTGGCAGAAGAAGTCCGGACAGATCGACTATCTGGCTCCTTTGCCCGAAGGCCCAGCAGATGCCCGCTTGGCGAAGCTGCTGGTCCCGGCACCTCACGTGGTGCCGGAGAAGAAGGCCAAGAAGAAGGCCACGGGAACTCGAAAGAGCTCCCGACGCCTGGTGGTGTCGGATTCATTGCCCGACGACTCCGAAGCGCACTCCTCCCATGAAGACGAGGAGGAGGAAGAAGAGGCCTCTCCCCCTCCAACGGGGGGAGGAAAGAAAAGGAAGGCCACCCCAACTAGGGGGGCCGGAGGGTCCAAGAAGGGAAAGACCCTTCTCCCGGACTACTCCACCAACGCCAACGACGGCGAAGAGGAGTGGCCATCCAGGGCCAAGCCCCTGGCAAAATCGTAAGTATCCGGATACCAGAATAACTCATGGTGTTCCTTTACTGCACAGTATCTTCTAACGCCGAACATAATCATGCAGTACGCCCAAGGCCCGGCTCGATGCTTCATCGAGTGGATCCCTGGATTCGTCGGATGTGAATAGTCTTCCACTCCTGACTGCTACCTCCCCTCGCCCCATGGATGATGCCGAGGTGGAGTCCCAAAAGGGACCGAGCCAGGAGGAGGTAGCCCCGGACTCTAAGTCCGGCCCTGGGCCGGACACCGCACCGGAACCTCCATAAGAAGGGCAAGCCTACAACGCCGGTGACCTCCGTCCAACCGGAGGCACCGGATAATTTGCTGGAGGTGCTTAACGGAGCCTCCATATGAGTGCGGTGATCCGGAAGGTTTAGTCCGCCAAGAGCGGGCTGACGGAAGCCTGTGCCAGCCTTCTAACAGGCTTTGAGGTATGTATTTAAGACATGTAAAAATATTACCGCATAGACAGTAGCCCCTGATGCTCTTTTTGGTGTACGGACAGAAAAGCCGGACTGAGGATCTAAAACGATATACGCAGGAGTCTAACATAAATATGTCAATATGGGAATGCAAGCTGCGCTGCTGACCTCTATCGCACTGACTGTGGAGGTCGATGCATTGAAGCAGAGCCTCGAGCGGTCCGAGAACGAGCTCGGCCTTGCCAAGAAGCAGCTCGAGGACAAGGAAGGTAAGTAGTACTTGATGTAAGTATATAAAAATACCTAGTTGCAAATAATGACAGGACCAACGTGATTATTACAGGGGCCACAACCGAGGTGGTGACCCTGAAGGACGCGCTGTCCAAGGCCGAAGACAATGCGGCCATGGAGCGCACCGAGCTAGAAAAGCAGGAGGCGCGGGTGGTGGAGGTGCAGCAAGAGCTCCACGCTCTTGTGAAAAAACATGAGAGTTTGGAGCTTGACTCAAAGACTCGAGAGTCCGAGCTTGCCTCGGTCCTTGAGAGCGCCAAATCTGCCAAGGCCGAAGCCCAAAAAGCCCTCCAGGAAATTGAGGCGATGAAGAAGATAGCGGCGGGTAAGGCATTCTTTATGCAAATCAAGCACGTGAAAGTGAATTACTTGTTACTTACCCGAGTCTGGAGCTCTCCAGGAGCATTCGCAGATCTGCCCAACAGTGTGTCCGATGCTGCCGCATTCTACCGAGCCGAGGAAGGGAGCTCGACGGAGAACGTGTTCTGGTCCCAATATTGTGAGGCCGGACACCCGGTGCCCTTGAGCGACCAGTTGAAGCAGTTGGTTGAGCTCAATAAGGTAGCCGAACAGGCCATGAAGGGCCTTATAGGCCGGCTATGGCCTGGGGAGGTCCTACCTGGGAGCTACTTTGGGCTGGTGAGGCGGCTGGTGGATGCCTCTCCATGGCTTGAAGTTATCAAGCGCTCCGTGTGCATCGAAGGCGCCCATAGGGCCCTTGCCCGTGTTAAAGTACACTGGGGCAAGATGGATGCTGAGAAGCTGGTGACAGATGGGCCACCGGAGGGGAAGGAGCATCGCAAGCCCGAGTTGTATTATGAGGGCATCCTGAAGGGTGCCTGCCTTGTGGCCAATGAGTGTTCCCAGGATGAAATCTTTGAGTAAACTCGCTCGTGTTATCCTGTGCGCTGAAAACTTGTTCATATGCGCTAAGCAATGCTTTTTGAATTTAAAATATTACCTTCTGTGCGGCCGTTTATTAAATCTGAGAGATGCGAGTCGTCGGCTTCTACCCCCATGCCACGAGTGCTGGGGTGTTCGGGATGAACCTGAGCGCTCTTGTTCCCATTCTTGGGTCCTTCGAGGGAGGCGCTCAGCACAACGAACAAGGCAATCGGACTATAATGCTTTATCACTCTCACTTAGCCATAGAATTCTATAATTTTAAATTTTGGCGAAGACCCTAGTATTCGGAAGACCGAGTTCGGGGCGCTATCCACGCCTAGGCCGGACAAAGCCAGCTCCTCGCTCTAAGCGGCATAAGTCTTTAGGGACTCGAAAACCTCTCGAACAGCGACCGGCTCTCGCCCTATCATGGCGGTCAGTTTTAGCTTTCTCTACTGAGGTGCTTAACCCAACTCAACTGGGGCACAATCGCAGTAGTTCTCCCAGCGCTACCTTAGCTGATATAACGGAACATAAGGTACCAAAACATGGGAGCCGGGCAAACCCAACTATTGACCCAAGACATGATTCGGAGCCGATGCATATAATGCTATAAGTTCGGGGTGCCGCACTCGTGAGAGTGTTCGGACTTCTCACACCATATTCTGGGGTACTTAAGCCCCTGGTGTGTTGGCCGTACCAAAGTGTACGGTTGCATAATGTCATGACTGAACATATTTACATAAAAAATGAATGCAATAATGGCAAGAGCTATATATTGTTTATTAAAAGGCTGCTGTGAAAGAAGAATGATAAAAATAGTGCGATAAGCAAGAGATGGGATTATTTGACATGTCCCCCTCCCGGGGCAAGCTACGGAACTTTATGTAAGACATGTATTTAGCTCGTTATAGAGACCACCTGGACATTCGACGTAGCTTGCTGCCTCCCTGGCTGTTGCATCGTGTGTCCGGCGATTGTACTACCGGATAGGCCTTCCAGAGAGTGGAGTCCTGAAAATAAGAAAAAAGAAATAAAAAAATCGGGAGCCCCTAGTGTGGTTGAGCTGCATTTCGGGCATGCCGTGGTTGTGCCCCTCCCCTTATGCCCATGGTATTTCCAGAGCGTAATTATGTACGCGTGGTACTGGTTTCACAATTTCGTGAGGGCTGGGGTTGGGGCCGCACAGCTGCGCTTGCTCGGAACGTGCCAGGCGGTCTTGTTGTAGGTTACTCCGGGCGCGCTTGACGGTGTCCAGGCGTTTAATAGACGGACTGGAGAATTGCCTTGAGAGGCTACTTTGCACTTCCGCCGCGAGGGCCGCCGTATGCTCCTCCGTTCGGAGAGAGCGTTCGGTGTTTCCATTGACCGTAATGACTCCCCGAGGGCCTGGCATCTTGAGCTTGAGGTATGTGTAGTGCGACACCGCAGTGAACTTTGCAAATGCGGTTCGTCCGAGCAGGGCGTGATAGCCACCGCGGAACGGGACTATGTTGAAGATTAACTCCTCGCTTCGGAAATTATCCGGGGATCCGAAGACCACTTCGAGTGTAACCGAGCATGTACAGTTGGCCTCTACACCTGGTATGATGCCTTTAAAGGTCGTCTTTATGGGTTTAATCCTTGAAGGATCTATGCCCATTTTTCGCACTGTATCCTGATAAAGCAGGTTCAGGCTACTGCCGCCGTCCATGAGGACTCTAGTAAGGTGAAATCCGTCATTGATTGGGTATAGAACCAACGCGGCGAATCTGCCGTGGCGGATGCTAGTGGGGTGGTCCCTTCGATCAAAAGTGATCGGGCAGGAGGACCACGGGTTGAACTTTGGGGCGACTGGCTCCAACGCATATACGTCCCTGAGTGCACGGTTCCATTCCCTTTTGGGGATGTGGGTTGCGTATATCATGTTCACCGTCCGCACTTGTGGGGGAAAGCCCTTCTGTCCCCTATTGTTCGGCGGCCGGGGCTCCTCCTCGTCATCGCTATGCAGCCCCTTGTCTCTGTATTCGGCACTTAATTTGCCTGCCTGCTTGAACACCCAAGAATCCCTGTTAGTGTGATTGGCTGGTGTTTCGGGGGTGCCGTGTATCTGGCACGAGCGATCGAGTATTCGGTCCAAACTGGACGGGCCCGGAGTATTTATTTTGAATGGCTTTTTCCGCTGACCGGGTTTAGAGCCTCTGAATCCGGCATTAACTGCCGTATCCTCAGCATTGTCGCCGTTAATGCGGCGCTTGTGCTTGTTGCGATGCGACCTGCCATTGTTGTCCTTGGTATCCGAATTATTAGGGCTCTTGGTCATGTTATTACTACGAGCTAGCCAGCTATCTTCTCCTGCGCAAAAGCGGGTCATGAGTGTTGTGAGGGCTGCCATGGATTTCGGCTTTTCCTGTCCTAGGTGCCAGGCAAGCCATTCATCATGGACGTTATGTTTGAAGGCTGCGAGGGCCTCTGCGTCCGGACAGTCGACTATTTGATTTTTCTTAGTTAGGAACCATGTCCAGAATTGTCTGGCCGATTCCTCTGGCTGCTGAATGATGTGGCTTAGGTCATCGGCGTCTGGTGGTCGCACATAGGTGCCCTGGAAATTGTCAAGGAATGCGGCTTCCAGGTCCTCCCAGCAACCAATTGACTCTGCTGGCAAGCTGTTAAGCCAATGCCGAGCTGGTCCTTTAAGCTTGAGTGGGAGGTATTTTATAGCGTGTAGATCATCACCACGGGCCATGTGGATATGAAGGAGATAATCCTCGACCCATACCGCAGGATCTGTTGTGCCATCGTATGATTCGATGTTTACGGGTTTAAAACCTTCGGGGATTTGATGATCCATTACTTCATCTATGAAGCATAGTGGGTGTGCGGCGCCTCTGTACTGGGCTATATCACGACGTAGCCCAGATGAGCTTTGTCTGCTATGTTCTGCCTGGCCGTATTTGCCATATCAGGCATGACGGTTATCGTCACGTGTCGTGGGGCGCCCACACGATCCGTAGATCGATCTTGTTTGCCTTGCCTTGTCCTCCAATATGTCTCGCAGGTCTAGCACATTTCCCCGTGCCTTGGTATTTTTTGAGCGACGCCGGGGTGTGGCTTGAGTGGATGGCCGAGAGGCCTCTCTGTCGCGGCCACGAGGTGGCCGGTCGGCCGCGTTGTGCGCTGGTGATGTAGGTTTAGGTGCTTCCTCCTCTAATCGAGGCAGCAGCCTGCGCTTTGGGTAGCTCTTGGAGGGGCATTCAAGTTCGTACTCTTTGGCCGCAAAGACTTCAGTCCATCTGTCGGCTAGCAAGTCTTGGTCAGCTCTAAGTTGCTGCTGTTTTTTCTTGAGGCTGCTCGTCATGGCCATAAGCCTGCGTTTGAAATGCTCTTGTTCGACAAGATCCTCAGGCATGACAAATTCGTCGTCGTCGAGGCTTGCCTCGTCTTCGGAGGGAGGCATGTAATTATCGTCCTCTACCTCTCTGTCTGCCGCTCTCTCATGAGGGCTGGCTTCTCCATCCTCCTGTGCTGAATCCTACTGGAGGGGGTTGTCTTCGGCACTGTCCGGGGTGTTATTATCTCCTGTGCCGGAATCGCCGTTTTTGCTTTGGCGGGATTTAGAGCGGCACCGCTGACGCTGGCGCTTAGGCTGCTTCTTGGAGGGGTCATCCTCCGTTGTTCCATCGCCATTCCCTTCTTTTGGGGTGTCCACCATGTATATGTCGTATGATGAGGTGGCCTTCCAGTGCCCTAGAGGCGCTGGGTCTTGGTCGTCTCCTGCATCGGCATCCATACCGTCGATGTCTTCGGAGTCGAAGTCGAGCATGCCAGTTAAATCATCGACAGTGGCTACGAAGTGGGTGGTGGGTGGGCTTTGAATTTCTTCGTCGTCCCCAACCCAACCTCGCTGACCATAGTCCGGCCAGGGTTCTCCTGATAGAGAGAGAGACTTTAGTGAATTCAGAATGTCGCCGAAGGGCGAGCGCTGAAAGATGTCTGCGGCGGCGAACTCCATGATCGGCGCCCAATCTGGTTCGATCGGCAGGGGCGCGGAAGGTTCAGAGTCCGGAAAGGAGTCCGGCACCTTGGAGTCACAAGCTTCGCAAAGGACAGGGCTGGTGTTCGGCTCGATCACCGTAGAGATTGCAGGCCCCGAGGCGGTGTCCAGCCACCCGTCCTTGATTGGCGCAGTCGGCTCCGAGCAAAGGGTCAGAGCGGACACCGGGGCGGCCTCCTGGGCACTGTTCGACGGCAGAGCTAGATCATGCCCATCGTGACACTGCGGCGTGCTCGGCTGCGGCTTGAACCCGTCGAAGATCAAGTCTCCGCAGACGTCAGTTGTGTAGTTTAAACTTCCAAATCTGACCTGATGGCCAGGGGCGTAGCTTTCGATCTGCTCCAGATGGCCAAGCGAATTGGCCCGCAGTGCAAAGCCGCCGAATATGAAGATCTGTCCGGGGAGAAAAGTCTCACCCTGGACCGCATCGTTGTTGATGATCGGAGGAGCCATCAGGCCTAAAGATGACGACACAGAGGAACTCTCAATGAAAGCACCAATGTCGGTGTCAAAACCGGCGGATCTTGGGTAGGGGGTCCCAAACTGTGCGTCTAGGCGGATGGTAACAGGAGACAAGGGATACGATGTTTTTACCCAGGTTCGGGCCCTCTCGAGAGGTAAAACCCTACTCCTGCTTGATTAATATTGATGATATGGGTAGTACAAGAGTAGATCTACCACGAGATCAGAGAGGCTAAACCCTAGAAGCTAGCCTATGGTATGATTGTTGTTCGTCCTACGGACTAAAACCCTCCAGTTTATATGGACACCGGAGAGGGCTAGGGTTACACAGAGTCGGTTACAATGGGAGGAGATCTACATATCTGTATCGCCAAGCTTGCCTTCCATGCCAAGGAAAGTCCCATCCGGACACAGGACGAAGTCTTCAATCTTGTATCTTCATAGTCCAGGAGTCCGGCCAAAGTATATAGTCCGGTCATCCAGACACCCCCTAATCCGGGACTCCCTCAACGGGGTCACCCAGGACTAGCCCAGTGCGGAGTGAGTCGGAGTGGCCGGGAGAGTGTCATGGCAATGGAGGGGTTTCGTCGGAATGTCGTTGGTCCACCCGAATGGGAGTGCGAGGCCATGGGTTCCATGGTGTGGGTCGATACGTCCATATTGCATCTTGCTTTTATATCAATATTTATTGCATTATGGGCTGTTATTACACATTATATCTCAATACTTATGGCTGTTCTCTCTTATTTTACAAGGTTTATCATGAAGAGGGGGGATGCTGGCAGTTGGAATTCTGGCTGGAAAAGGAGCAAATATTGGAAACCTATTCTACACTGCTCCAAAAATCCTGAAACTCCACGAGACTTACTTTTGGAATTTATAAGAATTATTGAGCGAAAGAAACACCTCAGGGGGGCCCACACCCTGGCCAGGAGGGTGGGGGGCGCGCCCACCCCTACTGGGCGCGCCCCCTGTCTCCTGGGCCCCCTGGTGGCCCTCCGGGTCCATCTTCTGATATATGAAGGCTTTTACCCTGGAAAAAATCGTGGGCAAGCTTACGGGATGAAACTGTGCCGCCACGAGGCGGAACCTTGGCGGAACCAATCTAGAGCTCTGGCAGAGCTGTTCTGCTGGGGACACTTCCCTCCGAGAGGGGGAAATCATCACCATCGTCATCACCAACGATCCTCTCATTGGGAGGGGGTCAATCTCCATCAACATCTTCACCAGAACCATCTCCTCTCAAAGCCCTAGTTCATCTCTTGTATCCAATCTTGTATCCAAACCACAAATTGGTACATGTGTGTTGCTAGTAGTGTTGATTACTCCTTGTAGTTGATGCTAATTGGTTTACTTGGTGGAAGATCATATGTTCAGATCCTTAATGCATATTATTTCCCCTCTGATTATGAACATAGATATGATTTGTGAGTAGTTACGTTTGTTCCTAAGGACATGGGTGAAGTCTTGCTATTAGTAGTCATGTGAATTTGGTATTCGTTCGATATTTTGATGAGATGTATGTTGTCTTTCCTCTAGTGGTGTTATGTGAACGTCGACTACATGACACTTCACCATTATTTGGGCCTAGAGGAAGGCATTGGGAATTAATAAGTAGATGATGGGTTGCTAGAGTGACAGAAGCTTAAACCCTAGTTTATGTGTTGCTTCGTAAGGGGCTGATTTGGATCCATATGTTTAATGATGTGGTTAGGTTTACCTTAATACTTCTTTTGTAGTTGCGGATGCTTGCAATAGGGGTTAATCATAAGTGGGATGCTTGTCCAAGTAAGGGCAGTACCCAAGCACCGGTCCACCCACATATCAAATTATCAAAGTACCGAACGTGAATCATATGAGCGTGATGAAAACTAGCTTGACGATAATTCCCATGTGTCCTCGGGAGCTCCTTTCTCATTATAAGAAATTGTCCAGGCTTATCCTTTGCTACAAAAAGGATTGGGCCACCTTGCTGCACTTTATTTACTTTATTTACTTGTTATCGTTACAATTTATCTTATCACAAAACTATCTGTTACCTACAATTTCAGTGCTTGCAGAGAAAACCTTACTGAAAACCGCTTATCATTTCCTTCTGCTCCTCGTTGGGTTCGACACTCTTACTTATCGAAAGGACTAGGATAGATCCCCTACACTTGTGGGACATCATGGGTACAGTGCGCTACCTCTGCAGAGTGTATTAATCTATTGATAGCCGAGTCCACGGTTATGGACACGCTCGAAAGTAGGTCACACCATGGGTCAACGTTTAAATAAATTTTGCACACTGAGTTATGAGCTTTGCACTATTGATGATGACAGGAAGGTCATCTTGTTGTTTTAGACCAAGTGTTGGTCGTGGTTGTGATCGCCGGAAAGATCACTGTTTTAGACCAAATATTGGTCGTGGTTGTGATCGCCAGAATGATCATGAATTGTCTCTGGATAATACCTTGAGGTTGGTATGTTTGTGATCCAAGAGCGATCATGGTTGGTAAGCTAGTCCGAGGGACTTTTATCATAAGAGCATGATCACAACATGTGGGATATATTGTTGCATTAATATGAAATGGTGAATTATCATGATATTGGTTGTCATTATGTTTATGGTTGTTTTGAGCTTGCAAGTACATTCAATGTACTGACCTGGCGTATCATGCCAGATCTCAGGAAAGTCTCGTTGGAAAGGAGTGATGTCTGAGTCTAGATCGTGTCCACATCGGTGTCCCTGTGCTATGGAGTTCCGCTACGATGTTGTTCCGCTGCCGCATAGTTGTGATGATCGAGGCCCCTTTATGTTCACTAAATAATGTACATATTGTTAAGCCGCGCTGTGTGTGCCGCTTGGCGTCGCTATCTATTGTAATATAAACTCTGATATGCTAGCATCAATAAACCGGTTGTTTTCTATACCAAGATGTTGTGTGTTGCCAGAAGACATGGTCTCTAGGATGGCAATGCAAGGTAAACCGGTTGCTGTGAGCCGGGGTGCCACAACGCTTGGTATCAGAGCCGCGCTGACTGTAGGCCACGTTAGACTACGACGTGTTAACTGGATGTTAGATACGAGTTGTAGTGAGTGCCGGTAGCATTTGTAGCTGGATGTTGCATTGCATGCACTTGTTTTATTTTTATGCTAACCTACTAATGGTTGTGAGTGTATATGGCTTCGATGTCGTATCTGTGCCAGTTGCAGCTGATGCCGTACACGTCGTCGCTTCTCCTTCGTAACGTGTGGTGTCGGTTGTACCCCCTCGGTGACGACCCATCCTACCGGGAGCATCTAGCAGACTCAGTGTATGAGTATCACGCCGTGGTTACTCTTCGCACCAGTTCCGATTCCAGCACTTACACTCGTACCTCTCGGAGCGGTTACACTTCTACCGCTTCTCAAGCTGTCTAGTTTGCTGCATTCGAGGTCCTTGTAGAGCTTCGTTACAATGAGGTCCGGATGCAGAACCACCCAGGTTTCTACTACTATCCTTCTCTGCACGATAATGGTCGTGTCTGTTTCCCTATCATTGATCTAGAGTCTGATAGTGTTGCTAGCTACCTTTCTCGTTATATCACTGCTAGCTATCTTATGATCCACGAGCTGGCTCGAGAGCTGACTCGTGCCCGTACCGCTTTAGCCTCTACTAAATCTTTCACTGCTCCAACATCTGTGGGATTTACTCCTTATATACCAGCCAGTTCTAGTTCCCCTGTTAAACCGGTTACTCCTTTGAGTAGCTCGGGCACCGCGACCGTGAGTCCTCTCGGTGCTCCTGCTGAGTGGGTCTCACTTCTCGCTACCCCTGCAGCCCCGATGCTTCATCCTACATCTGCCCCGGAGGGAGAGCCCTCGAGGCAGCGTCGTCATGTTACCTTTAACCCGGAGGTCTCAGTTAACCATGTCAGTTCAGGATCCGAGTCCGCTTCAGGAGAGGACCCCGCAACACCAGCAGAGCAGTAGAGCTTCTGAGTATTCGCAGTCGTCAGGATGGTGTACGAGTGTAGTCGTACGAGTCATAAGGTTTCGTTTCATGTATGAGAGTAGTTGAACCTGGCATGTTGTTTATCTTTCATGTATGAGTCCATGTATAATTATGTTAGAACTCTATTTTATTCGCCGTATTTCCTTCATCGTTTCGGTTTTTCTCGGGCTTTTGTTGCTGGCTTTCCCCAATTTATTTTGAATCTTTCTCATCTGTGTTGCCTTGGGAAAAATCACAATAGGATGACGTGGGGAGGCAGCAGTAGCAACGTTCGCGAGGGTTCTCATGTTCGTCGTTCCGCACAACAGGCAGGACACTCCCCAAGCCGTACGTTCCACCACCGCCTCCACCGCCAAATCCACCCTCCACTGAGCAAATTCTGCGTATGTTTGAGGAAATACGAAATAATGATCTGATTGAAATATTAAGAAGTGTGCAAGCTGTGGTCGGACAGAATGGAAATCAGAACGGTCATCATTCTAAGCTGTCAGATTTTCAAAGGACAAAGCCTCCTAGTTTCAGCCAGGTTGTTGACCCCTTGGATGCAGACGATTGGTTGCGAACTATTGAGAAGAAACTTGAGATTGCTCGTACTGAAGAAGGTGATAAGGTTCCATTTGCAACTCATTATCTTGAAGGTGTTGCTGCCATATGGTGGGAAAATGCAAAGGCCATGTGGCCTGCTGATGAAGAAATCACCTGGTCAAAATTCAAGGAACAATTCCGGAAATAACATATCCCTACTAGAATTATGAAGACTAAGCAGCGTGAATTTCTCGCGCTCCTCCAAGGAAATCAATCTGTGGGTGAATATCTGCAAAAATTCAATCATCTGTCACGTTACTCCCTATATGACGTGGCCACGGAAGAAAGAAAGATTGAGAGATTTCTTGGTGGATTAAACCCGCAACTCCGGTGTACCCTCAGTATGTTTGATTTTCCAGATTTCCAAACTCTGGTGAACAAGGCTTTCATTGCTTAAAGGGAGCACAAGCTTGTATCGGATAATAGGGCTGCTAACAACGATCACAAGCGCAAGTTTGAGCCAAGGAAGGAAGCACAATCAGTGCAAAAGGCTTGCACCTGGCAGCAGACTCAGGTGCAATACAAGCCCAATTGGCAGCAGAATCTCAACAAGACCACTACTCAAGTCAAGAATGTCGTGACCAACCCAGTGCACGGGGAGCGCCAGCGCAACAATTCTTGCTTCAGTTGTGCGCAAACCGGACATTATGCCAGACAGTGCCCCAAGAACAGCAAGGCGAATGCTCTATTCAGGCCACAAGTCAATTTTATGGAGTCATGCCCGAACCAGCAAAACATCACTCCGCACGTTCATCACCTCTCCGTCGAGGAAGCCCAAGAGAACCCCGAAGTTGTCATTGGTATGTTTTCTGTTAATAACATACCTGTAGTGATTTTATTTGACTCTGGGGCTTCCCACTCTTTTATTTCTCGGAGTTTTTTTGCCCAAAACAAATTTCCTTGTTTGCTTTTGGGCAAGAATATGCTGGTACAAACCCCGGGATCCTTAATCAGAAGCAATCTGGTGTGCCGTAATCTAGAAGTCAATATCAACGGAGTCTGTTTTCCAACTTCTTTGATAATTATTGAGTCTGCTAAGTTGGATGTTATCTTGGGTATGAATTGGCTGACTCAATATCAAGTATGCATAAATTGCATAACCAGAGAAGTCACTTTGACCGGTCAGAAAGGGCAGACTACAAAATTCTATGCTCGCAGAAGCATACCCAAGAAAGAAATGGTCTTCACCGCTGTGGCTAAATTGGAATTAATTCCTGTGGTCAGTGTGTTTCTTGATGTATTTCCAGAAGAACCGCCAGGCATGCCACCCGATCGAGAGCTTGAGTTTGCAATAGATCTTGTGCCCGGAACCGCACCGCTACACAAGAAGTATTACCGGATGCCCTCGTCAGAATTAGTGGAGCTAAAGAAACAGCTAGATGAAATGCTCCATAAAGGTTATATCCGTCCCAGCTCTTCACCATGGGGATCACCTGCTATCTTCATGGACAAAAAGGATGGCAGCCTCCGCATGTGTGTGGATTATCATCAGCTGAATGATGTCACAATCAAAAACAAATATCCACTGCCAAGGATTGATGACCTGTTTGATCAGATCAGTGGGGCCAAGGTATTCTCCAATATTGATTTATGGACTGGATACCATCAGCTCAATATTAAAAAGGACGATATTCCTAAGACCGCATTCACCACTCGATACGGTCTTTATGAATATACAGTTATGTCTTTTGGTCTCACCAATGCCCCTGCCTTCTTCATGAATATGATGAACAAAGTATTCATGGACTTCCTCGATAAGTTCGTGGTAGTCTTCATCGATGATATACTTATTTACTCAAGAAATGAAGAAGAGCACAAAGAACACCTCCGAGCAGTGTTGCAATGACTTCGTGAACATCAGCTATACACCAAATTCAGTAAATGCGAATTTTGGCTCAAGCAAGTTGGATTCCTTGGACATGTTCTATTCACCGAAGGTATAGCCATGGACCCCGAGCAAAGTAAAGGATGTGCTCGATTGGTTGCCACTCACAACCGTATCTCAGGTCCGGAGTTTTCTTCGATTAGCCGGATATTACCGTCATTTCATTGAAGGATTTTCCAAGATTGCTAAACCCCTGACGGAGCTACTAAAAAGGATAAGAAGTTTGAATGGACTGAGGACTATGAGAAAAGTTTCAATGAGCTAAAGATACGACTGACAACTGCCCCGGTGTTGACTCTTCCAGATATCTACCGCAGTTTTGATGTGTATTGCGATGCTTCCAGACAAGGACTTGGATGCGTACTTATGCAAGACGGCAAGGTAGTAGCCTATGCCTCACGGCAACTACGACCCCCACGAGGGAAATTATCCTACTCATGATTTGAATTGGCCGCGGTGGTTCATGCTCTAAAAATTTGGAGACACTACCTCATCGGGAAGAGGTGCCAAATTTTTACCGATCACAAAAGTCTCAAGTATATATTTACTCAGCCAGATTTAAATCTCCGTCAACGAAGATGGCTTGAGTTAGTCAAGGATTATGATCTTGGAATAAATTACCACCTAGGTAAGGCCAACGTGGTTGCCGATGCACTCAGTCGAAAGCCTCTCAGCCTAAATGCCATATTGGAATCCTTGCCTCCTGAACTTCAAGAAGAGATTGCTCAGCTCAACCTGGTCATAGTTGATGCTGGCCTTGCTAATATTTTGGAAGTTACCCCCACACTTGAGGAAGAGATCCCCAAGGCTTAGCCAGATGACACCGATCTGCAGAAACATGCCGAGAATATGGTAGCAGGACAAACTCCAGATTTCTCAAGGGACCAATTCGGTACCCTTCGATTCCGTGGAAGGATTTGTGTACCCGATCAAGCGGATTTGAAACGGAAAATCCTGTCAGAAGCACACAAATCCTCGTAATCTATTCACCCTGGAGGTACGAAAATGTATGAAGACCTTCGATAAATATTTTGGCCGGATGGAATGAAGAAAGACATTGCCTACTTTGTGGCCTGTTGCGACATATGCAACAAAGTGAAGGCAAAGCATCAGAAGCCAGCCAAACTTCTCCAACCGCTGCCGGTTTCACAATGGAAATGGGATGATGTCTGTATGGATTTCATCACAGGACTACCTAAGACTCGGCGAGGCAATGATGCAATCTGGGTCATAGTGGACACCTTAACCAAGGTAGCTCACTTTATCCCGATCAGAACCACATATCGAGCAGATGAACTTGCACATATGTATGTATCCAGAGTAGTCAGTCTGCATGGAGTACCCCGAACCATCACTTCTGACCAAGATTCACTTTTTACCTCCGCTTCTTGGTCCCGTCTCCATCAAGCCTTGGGGACAGCGCTGAAATATAGTACCGCTTATCATCCTCAGACTGATGGGCAGACGGAGCAGGTAAACCAAATACTCGAACATATGCTCCGAGCCTGTGCTTTGGCCCAAGGACGTAAATGGGAAGACTGTTTGCCATATGCCGAGTTCTCATATAACAATAGCTTCCAGACTAGTTTGAAGATGTCGCCGTATAAGGCTTTGTAGGGCCGTAAGTGCCACACTCCTTTAAATTGGTCTCAAACTCGAGATAGCCGTATTTTCGAAATGCATCTCATGCTGGAAGATGAGAAGCAAGTCAAGGAAATCAGAGACAGATTGCAGTTGGCCAAATCTCGATAGAAGAGTTATTATGATGCAAAGCACCGATAGATCAGTTTAGAACCCGGAGAACACGTATACCTCCGAGTCATGCCTATGAAAGGAGTCAAGAGATTTCAGACTCGTGGAAAGTTGGCACCCAGATTTATTGGTCCATTTCCCGTTATGTCATGAGTGGGCACTGTTGCATATCAGTTGGAACTACCCCCTGAATTGTCGGACGTGCACAACGTGTTTCATGTTTCACAGTTGAGGCGATGCATATCGCCGCTTGAGGAAAAGACTGATATGACGGAAATAGAGCTGGCAAAGGATTTAACATATGAAGAGAGGCCGGTTAGAATTTTGGATCAGATGGAAAGGGTCACTCGTAGTAAAGCAAGGAAGTTTTACAAAGTCCAGTGGGAGCATCACACAGAGTCAGAATCAACTTGGGAATGGGAAGAATTTCTAAAGGCACATTACCCATAATGGTTTTCCCAAGCAACCGAATCTCGAGGACGAGATCATTCTAAGTGGGGGTGACAGCCTGGTTTTTGCCCTCTCTTCTTTACCCGATTCTTAGTTGGTTTGAATTTGAAATTTGGAGTTTTGAATCTTTTCATATGGACTTAACCACTTGGGTACCCCTTGGCTTTCACCCAAGTGCCTCATTTCTATCTCTAACCATCATTCCCTCTCTCGTTCAACTCAAAATAATATTTGGAATATTTTTCTTTAATGAAAAATATTCATTTTCCCCTCTTAAACCCTAGCTAGCTCAATGTGCTCCAAAGCAACCCCATTTTTTCTTGCCCATAAAATTCTGAGAAAAATCCCAATTATTCTTTGAACTCTAGGGCACCTTTCTGAGCAAAAATATTTCATCACTTTTTGGAATATTTTGGCTACAGAAAATATTTTCTATTCTGGACAGAAATGATAGTTTCTTCAGCAACTACCATTTTACTTGCTCCATTGTAGCTGTTTTTCTTGTGCTTCATCACCTTAGTAGATGATTGCTAGCCTCCAAAGCCCAGCCCTCAACTCCTAGTGGTTTGACCACAGTAACCTCTCAAAGTTACTGTCCAGAAACTTACCAGGAGTGTGAAATCATTTCTACTGCACCTGAGGTCAAACCCCAGCGTGGTAACATACAAAACTACCACGAACAACATGCCAGACATGAAGTTTGGGCTTAGGTCGGCCTGAGGTCATAGTTCACGCGGTGACCACGTTCGTCCTGGCATGCTGGCATGCAACCGACGCGCTCTAAGTGTCGCTGAGCGCTCTGTTGCGCGTGTGCTCGCTGCCTTGCCTGCCTGAGCGTGCCAAACCGCGCCACCATCATCGTCTCGACCCCCTTAACTTTTCCTTGGCACTCACCGGTGCCGGAGCTCGCCGCAGCGGGCACGAGCGCGGTCCGGCCAACGCAACAGTGCGGTGTGCACTGTGCTCGTCGCCTTCCTCTCGCCCCTGTGCTCATCCCTGTTCGCCAACAGTCCCCGCGTGAGCTGCGTCTTCTTCTCCCCCTCTCACTGACGTCGTTCGTCGCCGTACGCCGTGGCCAGGTGTCCACCGGCAAAGCTTGAACCCCTCCTCGATGCTCGGCTATAAATAGGGCCATCCCATCCTTTGAGCACCATCCACCACTCCCACACACTCCACAAGCGCGTAGAAAGCCGTAGCCCGGCCGGGCAGGCCGCGGGCCACTGTCCCCGAGCTCGAGCTCGCGGGCGATCCCCTCGGGTCGTCTCCGTAGCTCCAGCCCCTCCCTGGCCAGGGAAACCCTTCCAGGGCCTCCGCCACTCTCCAGTGGTGCCGTTCCGCCTGGTTGGAGCCCTTGGAGTCGCCTCTGGTCGCTGTCGTCTTCGTCTCCGGCGACCTCCGCTCTCTGCCTCTGCTGGAGAGGCTGATTCCGGCGCCATTCGACCACCCCTAGCTACTCTACCGATACGGGCAGGTGCGCCTTCGTCTCCTCTCTTGATCCCTTCCTCTCGTTTTGGCCAAGGAGCCCTCGTCGTCGGCGTGCGCTCCGGCGAAGCCGCGCCGTCCTCTGTTTCCCTCTCTCTCTCCCCCTCACCTGACTAGTAGGGCCCGCTAGTCAGCCACGCGGTACACACGTGAAGTAGTACGAGTGGTGGTGCCCTGAGGCTTTACGCTTTTGACGTCACCCCCCCCCCCCAGTCTGTTTTATTTAAATTCAAATTTTAATTAAATCCAGAGAACTTCAAACAGCCAAAACTCTTTAATCATAAGTCCAAATGAATTGATTCTTCTTTGCATTTTGTTCATTGTTCAAAAATCTAGCATCTCACTAAAGATGGGATTTTTCCCCGCTGTCTAGATTTTCTGGTGAATTTCAGAGGGTTTCTTGATATTTTCTTATTGTGTTTTTAATTATTTTCATAGGGTGAGGCTTGTCCTGAGGATCACGAGGAGCCTTGTGAACCTCATCTACACTAAGGCAAGCCACAACAACATTTTCATGGTGCCATTTCAATATTTGTGATTTTCTTACTTGAACAAATGATTTAATCCATGCATTTAAATCATTATTATGATATTTATATTCTGTTAATTGTTTGCTTTAGGTAATATGCTTGATTTACAGAAAGTTTGAAGTTAGTTTAGTTGGTAAAGAAACTAGGATTTATTTTGGACGATGAAAGAATAATATGGATATAAATAATTAGTGGAGTTATTTTCTTGCGTGAGAAAAATGATAAATCTTCTAGAAAGATTCTGTGTTAAAGTGAGGATTAATCTTAACCAGATAAGTGTCATGAGTTGTTGATGCTTAGTGTGGATATAGTTGACTCGGTCATTTCCGTTGGTATGTGAAGCATATGTTAGTGTTGCATGTCATGGCATTATGACATCGGTTATTTTCACGTTAAGTTGAACCTGATAATAACTCAACTTGAATATATTGTTGACCGGGTCATGGTGCCGCTGAATCGAGTTTTTCCCAGTGCAACCACATTTTCCGGTATGGGACAACCTTTATCCGTTCCGTTGTCATGCCTCTGGTCGGTGTCTCCAACTAGGGAAGGTTATGGGCGTGTGGTACCCTGGCCCAGTAAGCAGACATAACCTTGTGTGTCTGTTGTTGAGTTTATGGTACCGGGTCCCCAAGTGGGATCATTTATGTTTTGGCCACGACGGTGGTCGTTGTGTCTTTGGTAGACACGGGGCCACCCAGGACTAGCCCAGTGGGGAGTTGATATGTCAGGACCCCGACTCAATGCCACATCGATCTAGCATGTAACACCTCATATCACTTTGCGGCCTCACGCACGGTATTCCCACGGGTGTCGCCTTACCTTTGCCCGGGACCGTTTGCGCCTTTTGGCACACGTATATGACAGTGTCGCTAGCATCCATATGATAAGGAGCCCGGGCTGACATGGCTAGTCGTAAACCCAAAGTGGCACAGACTTACAGGGACAGGCATCCATGACCCAGCATCGAACGTGTCGGTCATCAGCGAGTGAATCCAGGCAGTAGCACTGGGCTAGCAGGACTCCGGTGAACCGGGCTGTAGCGGGCTAACAGGACTCCGGTATTCATCGCGTGACATTTCTCCGAAGGGACAGACACAGGAACGAAGAAGGACACATGCCGGCCAGCCTAAGTGTTCCGGAGCAGTAGCAAGCTACCATGGCTCGGTGGAAACACTAGGAGACATTTTCCGGTAAGAGAGGCTACTAAAGATAAACAACTAGATAGTCAGATCCCACACATACCAAGCATTTCAATAACATACACACAATATGCTCGATATGTGCAATACAACATGGTATCACAAAATGACTCTACGACTCAAGTAGTTTATTCATTAGGCTCCGAGGAGCGAGATATTACAAACAGGGGTCTCATGACCCAACAATCAGAGCATACAAATCAAAGCACAAGCGGAAGCTATCATGTCTGAGTACAGACAACTATAAATGAGAAAGGCTGAGAAGCCTGACTATCTACCAGATCCTGCCGAGGGCACAAGATCGTAGCTGAGGTAACAAGCTAAACGTCGAAGTCCAAGCGGAACTAATAGTGAGACTGAAGTCTCTCTGCAAAAACATAAAATAGGCAAACGTGAGTACAAATGTACCCAGCAAGACTTACATCAGAACTAACTACATATGCATCATTATCAACAAAGGGGATGGTGGGGTTTAACTGCAGCAAGCCAGCTTTGACTCGGTGGCTATCCTAAACTACGACTGCAATGTAACTCTTTTGAGGTGGCGCACACGAGTCCACATATTCACCATATCAATACACCACTATGGAACCGCTCTCGTCTCCGTACGAGAACGCCATCCATAGCACTCACGCTTATCTTGCGTATTTTTAGAGTATCCACTTTCACTTGTCTATGAACTGATATAAGCAACCCAGAAGTCCTTTTCCGCGGACACGGCTATTCGAATAGATGATGATAACCCTGCAGGGGTGTACTTCTTCATACATGTTTCCACCACTTAGCGTCTGCACACGACATGTGCTCGGCAGACTTCAAGCGAAAGCCGACGTGGGTGTAGACCACGACCTACCTAAACACCTAAGTCTCTAGTCCAGGTTTATCGCCTATTCGGGTTCCATCCATGAGGAGATCCGGCCGGAGTTTCGCTCACAGCCCCAAACGATGTGAACAGGGTTCCCGAGATACCAAACGGGCATCCGGTACACCGTGCCACGTACCTACCGCATCACAGCCCACCCCTACGGTCAGCGCTGTCCACGGCCTCCAGTAAGCTACAAACACCAGAAACTACTTGCAACTCCTGGACAGAGGACTAGGGTGAATAAGAAGTCGAGCGGGGTCATATTTCAGGGCCCAATGTATGGTAGTAGCTGAATCATGGATCACAAACACAGAACTCAGTTCCTGAGGACGGCTTCAATGAGACAACCCACCATGTACTCCTACATGGCCTCTCACCGCTACCTTTACCAAAACGTGTTCACACACTTAGCTCACACATAGTAGGACATGTTCACACGCCTCTGATTCATCCCCGATGAATCAGACCTGACTCAACTCTAAGCAGTAGCAGGCATGACAAACAAGCAAGAATGAGTAGGCACAACAGGGCTCAAACAACTCCTACTCATGCTAGTGGGTTTCATCTATTTACTGTGGCAATGACAGGTCATGCAAAGGATAAAGGGGTTCAGCTACCGCAACAAGTAACAGATGAATCGTTGTTGTCCTAATGCAGTAAAAGAGAGCAGGAGCGAGAGAGTGGGATTTTATCGGAATGAACAAGGGGGTTTTGCTTGCCTGGCACTTCTGAAGATAACATTGAGTCTTCATGAGTGTCAACGATCACATCATCGGTATCACGTCTATCGAGAGGGGACGAATACCGGCAACACAGAAAGGAACACAATCAATGCAATGCACAATATGATGCATGCTCATGACATGGCAATATGAATGTGTTTTGAGCTAATGCAACTAGCAACAGATTAAATGAAGTTGGTTTGAATATAAAATTCAAATTTAAACCCCATATGTGATTATTCAAATGCTATTTAATTGATTTGTGCTAAACAGCAGCTATAAGTTGTTCTAACATGCATGAAAATGGTACAGATGGATTCCTTGAATTTTTCTGATAATTTTTCATATATAATTTATTTAATTTGGATTATGGTTAATTTTCTATGATTTCTTGAAGTTTATACAATTTTCTGGAATTTCAGAATTAAATTAAATCCAGAAAATACTTATTGCGTCAGCATTGCGTCACTATGACGTCAGCGGGTCAACGGGCTGGTCCAGGTCAATCCTGACCTGTGGGTCCCATCCGTCAGTGACTAACCTAACTAATCTAATTTAGTTAGCGGCCTGGGGCCCATTGTCAGTGTCTATTAAACTAACTAATATTTAGTTAACACTAATCCTAGCCTAATTAACAGGCCAGCCCCACATGTCATGGACACAGGGGGGTCCCGCCGTGGTCAAAGTGGGTCAAACCCACCGGCGGCTTGACGCCGGCGAGGCCAGCCGCGGTGGCGAGCCTCGGGTTTGCGTCTCCGGCGACCAAACGGCCGGCCGAGTGCACGCGCGGGGAGCTGGGGCTCGCCCGCATCCAGGGAGGCTTGCGGCAGCAGCGGGGACGGCCGGAGCTCGCCGGAAACGAGCTCGAGGCGGCGCCGGCGTTCGGTTGTTTCTGGCTACGGGGCTGCTACGGCCGTGGTATCGCGTTCGTGGCACCTACAGCAGCTACGCGAGGCAGCGAGCATGTTAGACACGACGCCCGGACCAAATGGTCGCCGGAGTCGTGTCGGCGGTGAGTGCAGGCGGCGACGCAGTCGGGCAAAAGGGGCGAGGCGGCTACGGCGTGCCAGAGAGGGAACGGAGAGGGGGAAAAGGTTCGGTGGCTCACGGCGGTTGCAGCGGACGTCGAAGCAGGCTCTGAGAAGGCCGGACGGCGATTAGTCGATGATGGGGATCCGCGGCGGCCGGCGATGAAGAAGAGGCCGGTGACGGTGTTTTGAGGCATCCGGCGTCGAGTGAGTCGACGGGGAGGACGAGGAGGTCGAAACGGAGGCCATGGACACGTCGGCGAGGCGGGGGAGGGCCTGTGGCCGCGGTGGTTCTAGTCGGCGGCGACGGCTGCATTCGGTGGTTGCGCGCGAGGGAGCCAGAGGAGGAGAGGAGCTCGGGGAAAGAATGAGAGGGGTCCGAGGGGTTGCGTGGCCGTCTCCGTGGCGCTGGAAGGGCCTCGAGGGCGTGAGGCAGGCAGGGAGGAGGCCACGGCGTCGCTAGCGCTCGCCACCGAGCTGCTTCGGGGCGAGGGGAGGAAGACGACAGGGGGAGGTGGGCTGGCCAGGTGGCCGGGCTGCTAGCTGGGCCGGCCAGGTGAGGCCCAGGTGGGCTTGGTAGGCGCCAGGTAACTTACTTCTCTCTCTCTCTCTCTCTTATTTTTATTGTTTTCTATTTTCTGTAGTTTGTTTTGATTTAGTTTTAATACTAAATCAATTTGTTACCTTATGCCAATTTTTGTAGGAACTAATGACATTATTCCAGAGCTCCCCAACAAGTGGCATAATTTTTGGACATATATTAATATATATAACTAATATATTTCCAATGCAAGTATTCATGCATTAATTCCAAATGCCCAAAATAAATACTTATGGGCTCCTAAAAATATTGGTTTGGTTTTTATCTCTGTCCAATATTTTCAGAGAGCAACATGAGCATTTTCTTGGACCTTTTTGGAGCAATTTTTATTTGGGTCATTTCCAAAAATGATTCTGAGGGTTTCACAAATCCCCATTTCAAATTTAAATGGAATTTAAACATGATGCACACATGACTAGCTAGCATAGGTCAGGCCAGAACTAGGGATGTGACATGATAACCCACAAGTATAGGGGATCGCAACAGCTTTCGAGGGTAGAGTATTCAACCCAAATTTATTGATTCGACACAAGGGGAGCCAAAGAATATTCTCAAGTATTCACAGTTGAGTTGTCAATTCAACCAAACCTGGATAACTTAGTATCTGCAGCAAAGTATTTAGTAGCAAAGTAGTATGATAGTAATGGTAACAGTGGAAAAGTAAAGATAGCAGTTTTGTAGTAATTGTAATAGTAGCAACGGAAAAGTAAATAAGCGAAGCACAATATGTGAAAAGCTCGTAGGCATTAGATCAGTGATGGATAATTATGTCGGATGTGATTCCTCATGTAATAGTTATAACCTAGGGTGACACAGAACTAGCTCCAGTTCATCAATGTAATGTAGGCATGTATTCCGAATATAGTCATACATGCTTATGGAAAAGAACTTGCATGACATGTTTTGTCCTACCCTCCCGTGGCAGCGGGGTCCTAATGGAAAGTAAGGGATATTAAGGCCTCCTTTTAATAGAGAACCAGACCAAAGCATTAGCACTTAGTGAATACATGAAGTCCTCAAACTACGGTCATCACCGAGAAGTATCCCGATTATTGTCACTTCGGGGTTGTCGGATCATAACACATAATAGGTGACTATAGACTTGCAAGATAGGATCAAGAACTCACATATATTCATGAAAACATAATAGGTTCAGATCTGAAATCATGGCACTCGGGCCCTAGTGACAAGCATTAAGCATAGCAAAGTCATAGCAACATCAATCTCAGAACATAGTGTATACTAGGGATCAAACCCTAACAAAACTAACTTGATTACATGGTAAATCTCATCCAACCCATCACCGTCCAGCAAGCCTACGATGGAATTACTCACGCACGGCGGTGAGCATCATGAAATTGGTGATGGAGGACGGTTGATGATGACAATGGCGACGAATCCCCCTCTTCGGAGCCCCAAACGGACTCTAGATCAGCCCTCCCGAGAGAGATTAGGGCTTGGCAGCGGCTCCGTATCGTAAAACACAATGAAACTTTCTCTCTAATTTTGTTCTCCGTGAAACGGAGTATATAGAGTTGGAGTTGAGGTCGGTGGAGCATCAGGGGGCCCACGAGACAGGGGGGCGCGCCCAGGGGGAGGGGGCGCGCCTCCCACTCTTGTGGACAGGGTGTGGGCCCCCTGGCCTTGATTCTTTCACCAGTATTTTTTATATTTTCCAAAAGTTATCTCTGTGGATTTTCAAGTCATTCCGAGAACTTTTGTTTTCTGCACAATAAACAACACCAAGGCAGTTCTGCTAAAAACAGCGTCAGTCCGGGTTAGTTTCATTCAAATCATGCAAATTAGAGTGCAAAACAAGGGCAAAAGTGTTTGGAAAAGTAGATACGTTGGAGACGTATCAGGAGTGAGTCGGAGTGGCCGGGAGAGTGTCATGGCAATGGAGGGGTTTCGTCAGAATGCCTTTGGTCCACCCGGATGGGAGTGCGAGGCCATGGGTTCCGTGGTGTGGGTACAGTGCGCTACCTCTGCAGAGTGTATTAATCTATCGATAGCCGAGTCCACGGTTACGGACACGCTCAAAAGTAGGTCACACCATGGGTCAACATTTAAATAAATTATGCACACTGAGTTATGAGCTTTGCACTATTGATGATGACGGGAAGGTCATCTTGTTGTTTTAGACCAAGTGTTGGTCGTGGTTGTAATCGCCGGAAAGATCACTGTTTTAGACCAAATATTGGTCATGGTTGTGATCGCCGGAATAATCATGAAATGTCTCTGGATAATACCTTGAGGTTGGTATGTTTGTGATCCAAGAGCGATCACGGTTGGTAAACTAGTCCGAGGGACTTTTATCATAAGAGCATGATCACAGCATGTGGGATATATTGTTGCATTAATATGAAATGGTTAATTATCATGATATTGTTTGTCATTATGTTTATGCTTGTTGTGAGCTTGCAAGTACATTCAATGTACTGACCTGGCGTGTCATGCCAGATTTCAGGAAAATCTCGTTGTTGTCCGAGTCTAGATTGTGTCCACATCGGTGTCCCTGTGCTATGGAGTTCCGCTGCCGTGTAGTTGTGATGATCGAGGCCCCTTTATGTTCACTAAATAATGTACATATTGTTCAGCCGCACCGTGTGTGCCGCTTGGCCTCGCTATCTGTTGTAATATAAACTCTGATCTGCTAGCATCAATAAAGCGGTTGTTTTCTGTACCAAGATGTTGTGTGTTGCCAGAAGACATGGTCTCTGGGCTGACAATGCAAGGTAAATCGGTTGCTCTGAGCCGGGGTGCCACAAAATTCACAGCTAATGGTACCTACTCTATGAAATTAACCTCCAAGGCTCAAATTGTCGGCATGGCGTCTACCATGATCAATCCCATGGCTTCGAAAGTATGGGCGCCACTAAAAATGCAAAGTCTTCTCTTGGGTGGTTATTCATAGTCGAATTTTGATAGTGGACCGTCTCACGCTCTGATGATGGCGAAACTTTGGAAAATTTATGACGCATGACTTCATCTCTGTTTTGAGTGCAGATACAACCTCAGAGTTTGGAATGCAGTGAAGATGTGGCTTCGTCTTCATGATTTGCACTCCCACTCCTAGAGCAGCTCGTCTTTTCTCTCAAAAAAGAAGCACTCTGTATTTTTCGCCTCAGTCAAGGATAGGTGGATTGCTAAAACCAATGAACAATTCGAGCATATGAATGATTTTTTGTTTTGTTTTTGCCACTCTAGTTTTTTTCCATTCTCTTTATGCCACTCTAAAATTTGACATTACATTTTTTCCACTCTTAGCTTTTGCCAATGTGTCACAATTGCCATTCCGTGGCAAAAGCCAACAAAATCATTTCACTTTGTCACTCTTAGCTTTTGACAATGTATCACAATTGCCACTCCATTTTTTTGGTTTTGTCATAGAATGACAATTGTGACGTATTGTCAAAAGCTTAGAGTGGCAAAAGTGAAATTGCAAGAGCTAGAGTGAGAGCATCTACGGTCGGACTTGGCAAATACGGCCCCTCAAACGCTCGCGAACGCGACCAGGCACGCCCGCGGGTGCATCCGGACGGGCCCTCATATTTCCGTCCTCGCATCCACATATCTCAAATACGGACTCTCAAATCCATGCAAATACATGCACGTCAATCATACAAGACAATGTCGCACGTAAATAGAAAATATTGGTAGGAAGCATAGATAGCGTTTATATAAAATTTATTTGAAGTGCCAAACTCAAACATTGTCTCCTTGGTTGCCATCGTGGGTCCACATGTGCTCTGCAAGATCATTGAGTAGTTGCATATGCACTTGCTGATCTTGAAGATTCTGATGCATTTGCAGAAAGTTCATCAGTTGAGCTACATCTTGATCTTCGGGGATTTCAACTTGTTCTCTAGGTGCTTCGAAATCATGGGTTTGGGCTACACCATCACCCTCATCCTCGACAATCATATTGTGCAGAATAGCACAACATGTCATCAGCTGCCACAAAGTTTCTGATTCCCACATCATTGTAGCGCTCCATAAAATTCCCCAACAAGCTTGAAGCACACCAAATGCCCTCTCCACATCCTTCCTAACCGCTTCCTGCATTGTTGCAAAGTGGCTCTGTTTATTGCCACGTAGCTCGGATATGGTCTTCACAAATGCCGCCCACTGAGGATAGATACCATCGGTAAGATAGTATCCCATGTTGTACTCTCAGTCGATGACGGTGTAGTTGCACGGTGGTGATTCCTCATTGCAAAGCCTCCTGAACACCGGAGATCATTGAAGCACGTTGATGTCGTTGTGAGATCCCGGCATTCCAAAGAAAGCATGCCAAATCCATAAGTCATGTGATGCCACCGCTTCTAGTATGATGGTGGCCTCTCTGGTGTGACCTTGATACATTGCCCGCAAACCTTTGGGGCTGTTCTTCCATTGCCAATGCATACAATCAATTGATCAGAGCATTCCTGGAAATCCCCTTGCCTCTCCAATAGCCAACAACTTCTCCGTGTCCTTCACATTTGAATCTCTAAGATACTCAAGTCCAAACACCTCCACCATGGCGTGGGCAAACTTGATAGTAGTCTTCAAGCACGTGCTCTCCCCCATCCCGACCATCTCACCAACGACGTCTGCAGCAGTACCAAGTGCAAGCATCCCCAGAGAAGCCGTGCACTTCTGGTTGGGAGAGAAAAATAATTGTCCGCACCAATCCCTTCGAGCTTGAAGTAGTTGTCGTGTGCCTCCATTCCCTCCATAATGCGCCAAAACAATGGTTTCTGCATGCGAAAACAGCGACAAAACCATGGATCATCCGGGAAAGCAGGCTTGGGAACAAAGTAGTCCCTGTACAATAGCTTTGCTCCGGACACCCTATCTCGGTTGATCACTCTTATTCCTTTGATTGAGTCCTTGAAGTTAAGAATATGCTCCACTTGGCGGTCCATTTCCTCTTGCATGCTCCTGAGTATAATCATGTCCACTTCTTCATCTGAATCCGAGGAATCGAAGAACTCATCTTCAATCATTTGGTCAAGCTCTGTCGGTCCATACTCCCCGTCCGACGAAGCATCGGAATCCATCGTTTTCCCTAACAAAATTACTCCGGTCAGACAATGTGTCGAACACATAAAGTGCATGGCGAAGCCAGAGAAATGCAGGACGTACCGCGGTGGCGTGTGGACCGGAGACAACGTCCCCTGCGGCGAGGACGGGAGAGAGGACTACTCTGCCGAAGCTGCCGGTGCAAAGGCTAGGAACGGCTGCGGAGCACGCTCGGCGGCCGAGCAGCGAACCGAACGACACGGAGGAGGAAGAAGAGAGGAGAGAGCAAATGGATTTGGCAGCTCTTGAAGGTGGACTTGGTGCAATTTGGAGTGGGTCGAGCTGTCGGGTCCGACGTGGCGGGCGTGTCCGGGCACCCCCATATCCGCCCCATATTTGGGTTGGATATGAAGGGTGCTGGTCAGCCCGGGCGTTTGAGGACCGTTTGAGGGAACCCGTCTGGGTCAAAAAGTCATGACCGAAACAGTGACCGGGCGACCCGTGCAGACGTATGAAGCAGTTTGAGACGCTCGGCTGTAGATGCTCTGACATAAGAAAAATGGGCAACATCTAGAGTGGCAGAAACAAAAAATATCTATATAAAAGTGCCTTCCTCTTTGACTGCGCTCTTATTTCCCCAAATCGAGAATGAACAAAAACACGAGTCTTCAAGAATGTATTGCCCCGTCTCATATCGTAAGACATTTTTTTACACTAGTGTAGTGTCAGAAAACGTCTTACATTATAAGACGGAGGGAGTAGTTATTTCTTACATGATTGAGGGAGTCCCGGACTAGGGGGTGTCCGGATAGCCGAACTACCATCATCGGCCGGACTCCAAGACTATGAAGATACAAGATTGAAGACTTCGTCCCGTGTCCGTATGGGACTTTCCTTGGCGTGGAAGGCAAGCTTGGCGATACGGATATGTAGATCTCCTACCATTGTAACCGACTCTGTGTAACCCTAGCCCTCTCCGGTGTCTATATAAACCGGATGGCTTTAGTCCATAGGACGAACAACAATCATACCATAGGCTAGCTTCTAGGGTTTAGCCTCCTTGATCTCGTGGTAGATCTACTCTTGTAACCCACATCATCAATATTAATCAAGCAGGACGTAGGGTTTTACCTCCATCAAGAGGGCCAGAACCTGGGTAAAAACATCGTGTCCCTCGTCTCCTGTTACCATCCGCCTAGACGCACAGTTCGGGACCCCCTACCCGAGATCCGCCGGTTTTGACACCGACATTGGTGCTTTCATTGAGAGCCCCTCTGTGCCGTCGCGATCAGGAAGGATGCCTTCTCCCGTCTTTAAAGACGGCACCGTCGTCAAGAGAGCTTTGGCTGCCGGCCAAACTGTCCGGCTAGGTGGTTTTCCTATGACCGCATGTTCGGCCACCGCTCCGACGATGACCTCTCAGGTCATCAAAAGCGATCTTCACGTCAGCCCGAAATTCGCCGAGCAATTAGATCCGATTGAGCTCTCCTCTGTAAACGAGCTCTTGGATCGCATCGCCGCCCTGGGAGTCGCTACAGACTACGATCAGATTGGGCTTAAACCCGATCTAAGAGAGATTAACTCTCCTCAGGCCACCCACCACGTTGTCGTGGTAGAGGAACAATGCGGCAACCCTTCTTCTACGTTCAAAACCAACTATGTCCAGATTCCCGATCCCTCCAAGCCGGATTCCCGCGAAGGGACGGACGCTAATCAAATACTGAACTTAGAGTCAGGCATCGGACTAGATTCGTTGGAAAGCATCCAGCAAGTCAAGCTTCCAAATCCGGAAACTTCTTGGCCTTTGAGCCTCAGATCGGGCGGGGTTCCGAACTTGATTCCACCCGCCCACCCAAACACAAGCGATCTATCTCGAATACGGCAAGAGCCCGATGAAACAGTACATCATTACTGGGCCAGATTCCTCCTGGTTATGAACATGATAAAGGATTGCTGCGAAGAAAGCGCGATTTCAATTTTCTGCAACAATTGCACGAACAAGGGAATCATGAACGCCATAAGTCGTCGCGAAGTTACACGCTTCATCGACCTAGCGACTATCGTACAAAAATACTGTGCGGTAGAGAGTGCCAGGAACTCCGAAACTAGGTTTTGGGACAGTCCGGCCTTGACCACAACCCTGGTCCGAAGTAAAAGGGTGCGCCATACTCAAGCACCTGGGTTAAAAACCAAAAAGCAAAGACCCCCTAAAGGGCATGGAACCGTACTGGAGGGCTGGCTCAACGGACCCTGCAAAATCCACAGTACGGAGGGCGCCACTCCAACACACAGCCTTCGAGCATGTTGGATACTACGGCAGGTGGCCAAAAGTGGCGAAGGCTTTTTAGCCCCGGGCAAACAGCCCAGCAGTACCGGTACGGTATTAACAGTCTTCGAGACTTTCGCATCAAATAACATGCGAAAACGAACAATCCGCGGCCTCGCCGAAGTCTACCAAGTAGCAACAGCAAATCCATGGAGTGACACGGCTATCACCTTCAACGCCAGCGACGAACCTAAATTCCGAACAGCTAGAGCACCAGCCGTATTGGCCCTCAGTCCGATAGTGGACGGCTTCCGCCTTACCAAGGTACTCATGGATGGCGGCAGCGGATTAAACCTCATCTACGAGGAAACCCTTCAAAAAATGGATATTGACTAGAGCCACATCGAGCGAAGTAGCACAACCTTCAGAGGGATAATCCCTAGTCGAGAAGTTCGCTGCACAGGAAAAATCACACTAGACGTAGTGTTCGGCTCACCGGACAATTACAGGTCCGAGGAGGTCACGTTCCAAGTGGCCCCATTCGGCAGCGGATATCACGCTTTGTTAGGGCGAGAGGCATTCACAATCTTCCAAGCTATACACCACTACGGGTACATGAAGCTCAAAATGCCCGGACCCAATGGGATAATCACTCTTGCCAGGGATCCAGATACATCACTCCGCGCTGAAAATAAGACAGCCGCACTGGCCCTAGAGGCATTGTCCGAAGCCCTAGCGGCAGAGGAACAAATTACGCTGCGCTCCACGGTGGATAGGGACGATGTGATACTCGATAAGAGGTCCAAGTCCACCTCTTTTAAACCAGCAGACGAAATAGTCAAATTTCAGGTCCATCCAACGGACCCCACAAAGACGGCCTCCATTGGGGCACAATTAAGTCCTGATGTCGAAGCCGCACTACGAGAATTCCTTCGGGAAAATTGGGACATTTTTGCCTGGCACCCTTCAGACATGCCAGGAATCCCACGCAGGCTGGCAGATCACAGCCTAAACATCCTAAAAGGATTCAAGCCGGTCAAACAAGCTCTCCGGCGATTTTCTGAACCCAAAAGACAGGCAATGGGAGAAGAGCTAGCCAAACTCTTAGAAGCCGGATTCATCAGAGATATAAAACATCCGGACTGGCTAGCCAATCTAGTAATGGTACCAAAAAAGGACAAATCCTGACGCCTTTGCGTCGATTTTAAAGACCTTAACAAGTCATGTCCAAAGGACCCTTTCCCCCTCCCTCGCATCGACCAAATCATCGATGCTACCGCAGGGCACGATTCATTGTGCTTCCTCGACGCATACTCTGGATACCATCAAATCAAGATGGCGGAGAAAGACCAGGCCGCAGCGGCATTCATTACTCCAATGGGCCATTCTGCTTCAACACAATGCCCTTCGGACTCAAAAACGCCGACGCAACATATCAGCGCATGATTCAAACATGTCTGGCTACCTAGATAGGCAAAACAGTAGAGGCATACGTAGATGATGTGGTCGTCAAGACCAAACACGTCGAAACTCTAGTAGAAGACTTGAGGGTGACATTCGACAACCTCCGAGCATATGACATTAAGCTCAATCCGGAAAAATGCGTCTTCGGCGTACCAGCCGGAAAGCTCTTGGGCTTCATCGTATCCGGTAGAGGGATTGAAGCAAACCCGGCCAAAATCCGAGCTCTGTCACAATTGGATATTCCAAAAGACCTCAAGCAAATACAAAAACTAACCGGATGCGTAGCGGCCTTAAGTCGCTTCATCTCCCATTTGGGAGAAAAGGCTCTGCCCCTCTACCGCCTCCTCCGGTGCACCGAACATTTCGAATGGACGGATGCTGCCACAGCCGGACTCGAAGAAATAAAGGCCATACTGGCAACAAATCCGGTCCTGGTCGCGCCCAACCTGGGCGAACCTATGTTATTATATATCGCAGCAACACATCAAGTTGTCAGCGCGGTACTCGTCGTCGAGCGAGAGACAGAAGGGCACAGATTCCCTCTTCAAAAACCAGTGTACTATGTATCCACTGTTCTAACTCCATGCAAGTCCCGGTACCCACATTATCAAAAGATAGCATATGTGGTGTTCATGGCATCCCGGAAGCTGCGACACTACTTTCAAGAGTGTTCCATAACGGTGGCCTCCGAAGTACCTCTCAACGATATTATAAACAATCGCGACGCAACGGGCAGGATTGCAAAATGGGCTATCGAGCTCTTACCATTTGACATAACCTACAAACCACGGTGAGCTATAAAGTCGCAGGTTCTGGCCGACTTCGTCGCCGAATGGACCGAAGCCGAACTCCCTAAAGAGTACGGCGCATACTCCAATTGGATCATGCATTTCGACGGATCCAAAATGTTGGCTGGCTTGGGGGCTGGCGTCGACCTGACGTCCCCAACTGGAGACACAATCCAATACGTACTTCAAATAATGTACATAGACTCCAATAATGCAGCCGAATACGAGGCCCTTCTACATGGCCTCCGGATGGCAATCTCCATGGGCATTCAACGCCTAGAGGTGCGCGGGGATTCAAACCTCGCAATATCCCAAGTAAATGGAGACTTTGATGCCAAAGATCCAAAAATGGCAGCTTACCGCAACGCCGTCCTAAAAATGTCAGCTTGGTTCGAAGGACTCGAATTGCACCATGTAGCCCGGGATAATAACCAGGCAGCAGACGTGTTAGCATGCATCGGCGCAAAACGAGACGCCGTCCCTCCAAACATCTTCCTGGAACGGCTCTTCAAGCCATCCGTGTTATGGGAAGAGGAGTCCGGAAATAACAATCCGGAGCCAGCTGCATCACCGAACTCAGACCATTCTGACACAATCGGCGGCTCAGCCAACGAAATAACACCTTCAGCTCACGAAATTAATGGCAGTAATTGCCCCGTGGACAGAACCATTCCTAGCCTACTTAATTCGGCAGGAACTTCCCGAAGACCAAAATGAGGCCCGCTGCATAGTTCGGCGATCTAAAGCCTACAAGGTCCATGAGGGAGAACTTTATAAGAAAAGCACAACCGGAGTCCTTCAAAGGTGTATCTCCGAAGAGGAGGGGCGGAATCTCCTGGCTGAAATTCATGCCGGACTCGGCGGGCACCACGCTGCAGCCCGGGCACTCGTAGGCAAGGCCTTCCGTACAGGATTTTATTGGCCGACAGCCTGGGCAGATGCTCAGGACTTAGTCCAACGATGCGTCGGTTGCCAGCTCTTTGCTAATCAGAGCCACATGCCACCCACCGCCCTCAAAACTATACCCATTACCTGGCCGTTCGCGGTCTGGGGGCTTGACATGGTTGGACCCCTTAAAGGGGGAACCCACAAGCACAAATACTTATTGGTCATGGTGGACAAATTCACCAAATGGATTGAGGCCAAGCCGGTTAAAACGGCAGAATCCGGACCGGTGATAGACTTCCTATCCGGGGTAGTACACCGTTTTGGCGTCCCCCACAGCATCATCACTGATAACAGCACGAACTTCACTGCCGACGAGGTTAAACTCTGGTGCAAAAACATGGGCATCAAGCTCGATTACGCTTCAGTCTATCACCCCCAAACTAACGGTCAAGTCGAGCGAGCAAATGGTCTAATCATGACCGGCATCAAACCCAGACTAGTGCGGTCCCTCAAGGAATCTAACACGCACTGGGTAGAAGAGCTCGACTCCGTATTCTGGGGGCTGCGGACCACGCCAAACCGAACTACTGGATTCACACCATTTTTCATGGTGTATGGCGCAGAGGCAGTTCTGCCTTGCGATATAATTGATGACTCACCTCGTGTGCGCATGTACGAAGAAAGAGAAGCCGAGTTGGATCGGTAGGACAGTTTGGACGCCTTAGAGGAGGAGCGGGACGTGGCAAAGGCTCGTTCCGCATTCTATCAGCAGCAGGCTCGAAGATATCAAAGCAGAGAAGTACGGGCCAAAACTTACAATGTCGGTGAACTCGTTCTACGCCTGCCGGACAAGAAAAAGGACAAACTTAAGCCCAAGTGGGAAAGGTCCCTTCATCATCGACCAAGTCCTGACCGGCGGAGCATACCGTCTACGTAAAGCATCTGACAACCGAGTCAAGCCAAACCCATGGAACGCAGCCCGTCTCCGAAGATTCTACGCCTAAACACCGGACTCAGAGTTCATCTCACTCCCCCGTCCACCTTTTTATATTTTTTACTGTCTCTTGTCCCCCTCCTTCTTCCCACTTTTTTTTCTTTCAATACCTTTTATAGGCTGATTTGCGCTTTGTTCGCACACACTTGATGTGCTCCTAGCACTCATTATACCTGGGGGCTTCTTTACCAGAAGCTTATTAATATGGGCTTCACGCCCAATACATGTGTCATACTTCCGCATGTACCTTTTATTCACCATTATATGCATCGATATGACTTAAGTTTTGGCCAAGCTGGGTTGCCTGGCTCCTGTGCTTACCCCTACGTTCCCGATTGTTCGGCTAGGAGGTAAAGGGAGCACCTCTGCGATTGTTATTGCCGGGTCAGCCGGATGTGTACCTCAGACTGGGTGAAGCCGAAAGCTAGCGTTCTTAAGAGAATATTCGGTCGGTGACTTGAAAGATGATTTATTACTTACTTATTTATAAGCCCCCAGATGCTTTTTCTGCTATTTTCGCAGTCCGGCATTACACCTTAGGGCATGCCTCCCAGGGAAAGGAACCCTTAACGGAACTATTCTCCCTGGAAGATGTTTCTTACTAACCATGTAATATAACATAACTAGTTGGGCACTTGTATGATAAAGCAATTATGACCCCGACGCCTTGTCTCCATGCATGCCCCGGTTCTTTTATAACCGTAGGGGTATTCGGACACACTCCGGACTGTTGGGTCCCGAGATTGAAGCGAAACGGTCTGCAAAGACAAACGATCTACAATCCGGCTAGAAGGCATCTTACATGTCATTTCAAATTACATCGTCAAACCGACTGATTGTACTCCTCCTCAATCCTATATAATAGGCTGTCTAATTTACAGTCCTGTTGGGAATATTTCGCGGCCAGTTCTACTTGGCCATACATCAAGCTCACAGGGATCTCCTTCCCGTCAGGCCCCGCAGGTCCGACCTCGGCCATGTGGTTTGGGTCAGCCTTCGGGTAGCGCGTCTTCACCATGGCCCAGGCCTCCCTGGCGCCCTGATGGCAGGCCGATATCTTCCACAAACGAAGGCGTCGCCGTGCTCCCTGGAGCTTCTCAGCAAGCTCACCAAGGCCCTCGGGTAGGGAGACGGATGGCCATAAAGCCTGAACGACGCCACTCATCGCCTGCCGAACACGTCCGAACAATTGCACCAGCTCGGGAAGTTGGTCACCTATTAACCCAGGCATTTCCTCTGCAGGGCAACCTATGAGCACACCTAAAGACATATTTCTGTCAAACGACTTCCTCGCCGAATTCTTCTTTTCAAAGGAATTTGCTCAAGCACTTACTATAAATGCCGCGACGAAGTCGCTGATTCTCCTTCAAGGAGCCAGACAGTTGGGCCCGAACACCTTTCAGCTCTTCTCCTAGCTGGGTGTGGGCATCTTGGAGCTTGTTTCTCTCCTGCTGCACCTTCATAAGCACCCTCTCGCCAGCCTTTAGCTGACGCAGTAGCTGTTGCTTGTCCGGATCTAGTCTGGCGCCCTCTGCAATATTATTATTAGATTCATGCCGCACTTTGTTAATTAATTATCTTTTCAAAGTACGTCTTACCAGCGGGGGTCTCTGTGGCTCCCCCTGTGGTGGCCAGTGTGGCCTCAAGTTGGGCCTTGCACTCTTGGAGCTCCTGGGACAGATGGGTATTCTTCTCCGTAAGATCCTGCATAAAAATTGATCCTTAAATCAGTTATTTTAACCATTTTAAGTCTCGGGGGCTACTGGCATATATAACTATTAAAATTACTTACACGTATGTCTTTCACATACTGCTCCGTGGCTCTGGTTAACCCATCTTGAGCGGCACGGAGGTGCGCGTTTCCCGCATCAAAGGCATTTAACGCCTCCGGGGAGAAACGCGCGTCACGAGGAACTGTCCGGCGACGCCTGTGATTCATGGCGCTCTCCACCTCAGACCGGGTGGCGGACAGCCTGTCGGCATCCTCCGTCGGAGGAGCGTCCGACTCATGCCTTGTATTCGCCTCCCCTTCCGGGCCATGCGTTGGAGCATGGCTGGCGGAGGCTTGATTGGCCACCTCTCCGGACACTGTCCGGCGAGCACTCTTTCTGGAAAAGTTATGAGCATTAATATACCTCCTGGGAATCCTTCCCTTAAAAAATAGTGGTGCTCCATACCGTTGCGGCGACGTTTCAGTTCACATCGCACTCCTCTTCCGCCTGCTGGGCCGGACTGACCCTTGTTGGCCGGTCGCCGCGGGCTCGACTTCCTGCCGTAAAGGCGCTTCCTGTCGAACACCATTGGTGCACGGTGGTCAGAACTAAGCATTAAAGAAGTAACGGCGCCAGGACTTCGGTCGTACTCACCGGGGAAGCCGGACACAAACCGGGCTAGTCAGCCATAATGGCGACTAAAGCATTATCTATGCTGAGCTGGTGGTACACCCCGTTGATCAGTTCCACTGCTAAGTCCGGATCCTCTTCGGAGGCCGGATCAAGGGACCTTTCTGGGTCTTCGGGTTGTGGGGCTGGGCTTTTTATGCCCTCCACATCCCGATGCAGTTCCTGTGTCAAAATCATACAATAAGACAATTGCCTTTAAAGGCACGGTTCAGATATGCATGCGACCGCTTACCCAGCTCCGAGGGTTGTTCATGGAAAATCCGTTCAGAGGATTCGTGCGGAGGAAGTCCTCCTTCTCCCCCTTGTACAAGCCGGACAGGATCTTCACCAGATCGTCGGCCGAGCCAGGTCCCTTGCGGCCGTGACGGGTGGCGTCGTCGTCTCCGTTGAAGTCCCACATGGGGTGGCCCCTATATTGGAGCGGCTGCACCCCACGTATAATGCATGTGGCCATGACTCCGACCATGGTTAATCCGGAATGGGCTAGCAGCCGTATCCGGCCCATCAAGTAATGGACGCTACTATCATCTTCTCGTCGAGGGCTCCGTGGGCGCCAACTTAGGCATTTCTTCAGGGGAGCGTTGCTGAACTCCGGAAGGCCGATCCGGATTGGATCCGGCAGCGGAGCGTCCTCCATATAAAACCACTCCGAAGGCCAATCTTCGGACGTCTTCTTCGGGGTCGCGGACAGGTATCCGGTCCCGGCGATGCGCCATATTTCGGCTCCGCCCACTTGATATATCGACCCCTCGTGAGAGCGGGGTACGAGGCAAAACAGCCTCTTCCACAGCGCAAAATGGGGCTCAATGCCCAAGAACAGCTCACACAGAGCTACGAAGCCCGCGATGTGCAAAATGGAGGCAGGTGTAAGGTGATGAAGCTGGAGTCCGTAGAACTCCAGGAGCCCCCGGAGAAACGGATGTATAGGAAACCCGAGTCCACTTATTAAGTAGGAGATGAAGCACACCCACTCTCCTTTGGAGGGATTGGGGCGCTCTCCGCCTGCTTCCCACCTTTGTAGGTGGCCAGTCCGGCTCGAACCGGAACCATGAAGGCCGGGGGAAGATATCCCTCTGCTTGGAGCGTCACTAACTCGCTGTGCGAGACTGAGCATCTCCTCCAATCTCGTGGCTTAGGGCTGGGAGCGCGAGAAGAGGAGTCGCGTCGACTGTCCATGTTGGAATGGGTTTGGTGTCAGATGCGCCTCGATGAGTGCTTGCGGAAGGAGGATGATGTGATTTGGATCTGGATTCTCGCCTCTCTAATAGGCAGCTTATTTGCGCAGCTAGGGGGTAAAACATAAAATACCCTAGCTTTTCGCATTCGTGTGACGCGTGGAAGAAGACCATTATTGGACGCGGAAGCCAAGGAGCGCATCATTTATGAAGCAACCGGACACTATCCGGCAAACACATGGAGCATGAAGAAGAACCCGCCTTGCAAACGCCGAAGACAACATACGCGTCAGATTCGTCATTATTGAAGCCTGGTTCGGGGGCTACTGAGGGAGTCCCGGACTAGGGGGTGTCCGGATAGCCGAACTATCATCATCGGCCGGACTCCAAGACTATGAAGATACAAGATTGAAGACTTCGTCCCGTGTCCGGATGGGACTTTCCTTGGCGTGGGAGGCAAGCTTGGCGATACGGATATGTAGATCTCCTACCTTTGTAACCGACTCTGTGTAACCCTAGCCCTCTCCGGTGTCTATATAAACCGGATGGCCTTAGTCCATAGGACGAACAACAATCATACCATAGGCTAGCTTCTAGGGTTTAGCCTCCTTGATCTCGTGGTAGATCTACTCTTCTAACCCACATCATCAATATTAATCAAGCAGGACGTAGGGCTTTACCTCCATCAAGAGGGCCCGAACCTGGGTAAAAACATAGTGTCCCTCGTCTCCTGTTACCATCCGCCTAGACGCACAGTTCGGGACCCCCTACCCGAGATCCGCCGGTTTTGACACCGACATTGGTGCTTTCATTGAGAGTTCCTCTGTGTCATCACCGATAGGCTTGATGGCTTCTTCGATCATCAACGACGATGCAGTCCAGGGTGAGGCCTTCCTCCCCGGACAGATCTTCGTATTCAGCGGCTTCGCACTGCGGGCCAATTCGCTTGGCCAGCTGGAGCAGATCGAAGGCTATGCCCCTGGCCGTCAGGTCAGATTTGGAAATTTGAACTTCACGACTAACATCCGCCGGGACTTGATCCTCGACGGATTCGAGCCACAGCCGAGCGTGCCGTACTATCACGATGGGCATGATTTAGCTCTGCAGCCGGACAGTACCCTGGAGGCCGCACTCGAACCCGCTCCGATCTTCGACTCAGAGCTGGCTGCGCAGACCAAGGATGGATGGCTAGACACCGCCTCGGGGGCTGCAACCTCTACGGCGATAGAGCCGAACACCGATCTTGTCCCCCATGAAGCTCGTGACTCCGAGGTGCCGGACTCCTTGCCGGACTCCGGACCTCCTGCGCCCCCTCTAGTCGAATCCGATTGGGCGCCGATCATGGAGTTCACCGCGGCGGACATCTTTCAACACTCACCTTTTGGCGACATCTTGAGTTCGCTAAAGTACCTCTCATTATCAGGAGAGGCCTGGCCGGACTGCGTTCAGGACGGTTGGGGTGCGGACGACGAAGAAATTCAGAGCCCACCCACCACCCACTTGGTAGCCATTGTCGACGATCTAACCGACATGCTAGATTACGACTCTGAGGACATCGACGGTATGGACGACGATGCCGGAGACGACCAAGAACCAGCGCCCACCGGGCACTGGAAAGCCACCTCTTCATATGACATATACATGGTGGATATCCCAAAGGATGGGAACGGCGAAGGAATAGCGGAGGATGAGCCCTCCAAGAAACAGCCCAAGCGCCGGCGTCAGCGGCGCCGCTCTAAATCCCGCCATAGCAAGAATGAAGATTCCGGCACCGGAGACAATAATACACCGGATAGCGCCGAAGACAACCCACTCCAGCAAGATCCAGCACAGGAGGAGGGGGACGCCAGCCCTCATGAGAGAGCGGCCGAAGAAGAGGACAATATGCCTCCCTCCGGAGACGAGGCAAGCCTCGACGACGACGAATTCGTCGTGCCTGAGGATCCCGTCGAACAGGAGCGTTTCAAATGCAGGCTTATGGCCACGGCAAACAGCCTCAAGAAAAAGCAGCAGCAGCTTAGAGCTGATCAAGATCTGCTAGCCGACAGATGGACCGAAGTCCTCGCGGCCGAAGAGCATGAACTCGAATGCCCCTCCAAAAGCTACCCCAAACGTAAGCTGCTCCCCCGACTAGAGGTGGAGGCATATGATCCTGCTTCACCAGGAGACAATACGGCTGATCGACCACCCCGTGGTCGCGACAGAGAGGCCTCAAGGCCCTTCACTAGACCCGTACCCCGGCATCGCTCGAAAAGCACAAGGCCACAGGGGAACACTCCGGACCTGCGAGACATATTGGAGGATAAGGCAAGACAATCAAGATCGATCTATGGATCACGTGGGCGCCCCACGATACGTGACGATCACCGTCACCCCGGACACAGTAAGTCTGGCCGGGCCGAACACAACAGGCAAAGCTCTTTTGAGCTCCGTCGCGATATCGCCCAGTACAGAGGCGCCGCACACCCACTGTGCTTCACAGATGAGGTGATGGATCATCAAATCCCAGAAGGGTTTAAACCCGTCAATATTGAATCTTATGATGGCACAACAGACCCCGCGGTCTGGATCGAGGACTATCTCCTCCACATCCACATGGCCCGTGGAGACGATCTCCACGCCATCAAATATCTCCCACTCAAACTTAAAGGACCAGCCCGGCACTGGCTTAATAGCTTGCCAGCAGGGTCAATCGGGAGTTGGGAGGACCTGGAAGCCGCATTCCTCGATAACTTCCAAGGCACGTACGTGCGACCACCAGATGCAGATGACCTAAGCCACATAATTCAGCAGCCAGACGAATCGGCCAGACAATTCTGGACACGGTTCTTAACCAAGAAAAACCAAATCGTCGACTGTCCGGATGCCGAGGCCCTCGTGGCCTTCAAGCATAACATCCGCGACGAGTGGCTTGCCCGGCACCTGGGACAGGAAAAGCCGAAATCCATGGCAGCCCTTAC
Source organism: Triticum dicoccoides (assembly GCF_002162155.2). Lineage (NCBI taxonomy): Eukaryota > Viridiplantae > Streptophyta > Magnoliopsida > Poales > Poaceae > Triticum > Triticum dicoccoides. The sequence continues at coordinate 124,655,340 of NC_041385.1, forward strand.
ATCACTCATGACCCGCTTCTGTGCGGGTGAGAACAGCTGGCTAGCACGCAGCAACAACCTCAACAAAAATTCTGGCAGTCCGGATATCAAGGACCGTAGTGGCAGGTCACGTCGCAACAAAAACAAACGCCGCATTAACGGCGATAACAGTGAGGATACGGCAGTCAATGCCGGATTCAGAGGCTCTAAACCCGGTCAACGGAAAAAGCCATTCGAAAGAACAACTCAGGGTTCGTCCAATTTGGACCGAATTCTCGACCGCTTGTGCCAGATACATGGCACCCCCAGCTAACCACACCAATAGGGACTGTTGGGTGTTCAAGCAGGCAGGCAAGTTAATTGCCGAAAACAGCGACAAGGGGCTACATAGCGACGACGAGGAAGAGATCCGACCGCCGAACAATAGAGGACAGAAGGGTTTCCCCCCATAGGTGCGGACGGTGAACATGATATATGCCACGCACACACCCAAAAGGGAGCGGAAGCGTGCACTAACAAGTCTCATGACCCGCTTTTGCGCGGGGTAAGACAGCTAGTTGGCTAGATGCAGCACCAGTGACCCGAGTACATCCGAAATCAGGGATGGAAATGGGAAATCACGACGCAAAAAAGATCAGCACCGGAACAAGGAGAATGGCCCAAATAGTACGGCGGTCAACGCCGGATTCAAAAGCTCTCGGCCGAACAACAAAACACTACCCTTAAAGGATAACAGTGACGAGCTATCCAACCTCAACAAGATTCTGGATAGACTGTGTCAAATACACGGTACCTCCGGGCAGCCTGCAAACCATACCCACAGAGATTGTTGGGTCTTCAAGCCGTCCGGCCGACTTAACGCCGAACACAAAGGGCTCGACACACCAAGTGAAAGTGACGAAACCCAAAAGCAGCGCTCCGGAAACCAAAAGACTTTCCCATTAGAAGTCAAAACAGTGAACTCACTTCACGTGATAACACGCAGCGCGGCCCCTGGTATACCAGGACACCGTCCGCAGATTGGGGATAGAACCCACCAAAATTCGCTATAGCAAGCACTTCCTTCAAAGGAGTGACGCCAGGCATTTTTAGCCAATTTTACAGGCTCTGTACCACTAGGGGTCGTGTTCGGTTCATCCGACAACCTCCGTCGCGAAAAGCTCACCCTCCATCGCCCCATTTAGCAGTAGCCCTTAAGCACTACTGGGGCATGCAGCTTTCGCCCGCTTTAATGCAATACCACATTACGCGTCTCTTACGCTTAAAAATGCCCGGTCCACGTGGCATATTCTTAAGACTCCAGGTGTCTCTCGACCATGGAGAATGTGCGGCTGCCTAGACAGCCACACATTATTCCGACCTTGCAGGTCAAAGCCCCTAAAAACAGGTCATTTAGACCTCGGACATGGTTAGACGAGTCCGGCGTAACTTAACAAGGGGCTTCCCAGCCGCATACCCCTTTTTTTAGGGGGCCGCGCGCATAAATGATGAAAGCTAATAAAGCTCAACTTTCTTCATCTTCCAAATTATACTTTATTTTGATACACTTTTTGCACGATATTTCTTAGAAACTAAGTCCTTCTCTTTTATAGATGAAGCACGTGCTACACCCGTCTAGGATACAGCACAACGGAGATACAGGCGCAGACGTGCAGTAGAGACCCGTTGCAAGGATTCTTTTCAGATTAAGACCCTGCGTAAACCTTTCTCACTGTCTCTTGTTGATAAACATCCCCCGGTTTCTTACCAGAGCCGAGGAGGAGGCTGGCATTTTGGCATCGGCCGCGTCAGAAGTTCCCGCCTGTACCTGGACACTAGGGGCTTAGGGCGTTTATTCTGCCCGATATCATAAAGACCGAACACCTCAGGGAGTGTTCGGTGTCTCGAGTTAGGCCTTATATGCATCAGCTCCGAATCATGTCTTTGGTCAAATGTTGGGTTTGCCCGGCTCCTGTGTTTTGCTGCCTTACGTTCCGTATCATCGACTAACGCGGCACCAGGAGAACTACTGCGATTGTGCCCCGGTTCGGCCGGGAGAGCACCTCAGTAGAGAAAGCCGAAAACTGACTGTCATGATATAGCGAGAGACTGGTCAACCACTCAATCGACCATTGGAATGTTTAGAATTCCTCTGCTTGGACGAAGGACCGCTTCCCGGTCAGGCACATACGCGCCCCAAGTTCGGAGAAGCGCGGTGCCATCAGGGGCTATATAGTAGCCCCACATTCGAGCTCCTATGGCTAAGTGAAAGTGATAAAGCATTATAGTCCGGTTGCCTAGTTTGCTATGCTATCACCTCCTTAAAAGGACCAAGACGTTGGATTAAGTGTGAAAAAGCGTTTTTCTTTTTGCAAACACCCCCGCACCATGTGCGTGGGGGCTGAAGCCAAAGACTGCCATCTTTCAGATTATACATACATATACGGCCGCACAGGAGATAGTTCAATACTTGAACACACAAGTATAAAAAGTCATTGCATTATAAACATGATCTTACAAATCATACATGTCATTCAAACATAACATCTTTTCAGCACTGCGACTCTATTATACGAGCGCCCTGCAGGACTTCCTCAAAGTAATGCTCGGTGGGGAATCGGCTTTTGTCCGAACCCCGGGATGCAACAGCGGTGGCATCCATCTCCGCCCAGTATGTTTTTCCACGGGCGAGAGCCATCCGCGCACCTTCTATGCATGCCGACTGCTTCATCGCCTTAATATGCGGCACTGCCCCAAGGAATTGCTGCAACAAGCCAAAATAACTCTTCGGCTTGGGCCTTTTCGGCCATAGATGAGTTACCACATCCGTCATGGTCAGTCCGGACAATCTATTCAGCTCAGCCCACTCAACCAGCCGATCACTCAACGGAAGTGGACGCTCCGGACTATGGAATTGAGACCAGAAAAGCTCTTCCATCTCATGATCCTCCTGGCTTCGAAAGTGCACGATTGCGTCAGCCACACTCGTCGCCAAGTCCAGATAAGGATCCTCCGCACCGTACAATCGGCCCAGCTGAGCATACTTCGGATCCATGAACTTCCTACGCAGCATAAATGGCTTTCCAGCCACAATGTCTCCGACCTGACGCAGTTCCTCCTTCATAGCCCGCATCGCACTACGGGCATCCTTGTCCTCGGCATCGGCCTTCTTCAGGTCCTCTCGCTCCGCTCGGCGTTCTCCTTCAAGAACTTCCAGGCGGTCGGTAGCAACTCTTAATTTCATGGCCATTCCAGCCATCTCCTCCCTGCTTCGGCAGTGAGCAGCCTTCTCGGCTTCTAGCCCTTCCGCTGCCTTCAAGGCAGCCGCCTCGCTTTTTCTGGCTTGCTCCTTGGCCCGAGCAAGTTCTGCTCGAAGGTCCTCCACAGCAGCAGCACCATCTGCATCTAAGCATACAATTTGTAAGGAACGGGCGTCAGCTCCCTTACTAACCAACCGCGGGGCAACCACGTACCTTGTGACTCATCAAGTCGTCTATTGACCAGCGAGATGTCCGCATCTGCAGCGTCGAGTTGCTTCTTCAGCTCGGCAAATCCATCAGTCCGGCTGGCCACCGAACATTCCGCGACCTGCATGGGAAAGGCGACAGTTAATAACCGAGATTACAATCCTAGGCACGCTGTCGTTTTCGACAGCATACCAAGTCTCGAGGGCTACTATCTATACAGGGCGCACTTCATGTGCAAAACTGTCAACAGGTATGTCATTTTTTGCGTACCTCAAATCCCGTCAGTAAACTTCCGACGGCCTCATACAACCCGGTTTCGGCAGACGAGATCCTCTCAATCACATCACCCATTAATGTGCGGTGATCTTCTGACATGGACGCCCTCTTAAGCAAATCATGCAGCTCCACCGGCCGTACTCCAATGGGCGCCGAACTCTCCGGTCCCGCCGGATTCGGGGAGACCCTCCGCGACGACACCTCAGGGTCGTCCGCCCCGCATGATGGGGCGGCAGTTGAAGGCGTTTCGCTTTCCATCATCTCTGGACGAAGGTCTCCCGAAGATGAGCTGTGCTGAGATGGGCTGGGATCCAAACGACAAGGTAAAAACTTCATTACCTTTAGACATTAAGCAGGGGTGTCTGATAATTATAAAATCCCCCTTTTCACTTACGGCTCGTTAGAGGGCTGATTCCTCCGAGGAGACAGTACAGCCGGGGCGCTTTCTGGCGCAGGACCTTCCGGTACAGATTTCTTTCCCCGCTTTGAGGCCTTGGCCTCCGGGTCTTCGGAAGCGTTCCTCTTCTCCCCCTGGAAGGAGGGACTCTCGATTCCTCCCTTACTAAACGCCTCCTTGGCAGAGGTGACAGTTTCCCCGTGCCCCCCTTCGCCCTCATTCGAAGGTGCAACCTCCAACATTTTGATTAACACGGGATCCTGCGTGGTCTCAGGGAGGGGGGTCGGACACCGTATCAGTTTTGCTTGCGCTATCCACTCCTGTCCAGGGATAGCTGGTTAAAAGGCAAGCTCACGATAAATAAATGGATGGTGTGTCCGGACACAGGGCTACTTACTTGAGTATCCGGGCGATTACAGCTTAGGCCAGCGTCCTCGGTCAATTCCGGATGCGTCTCTTGCGATCCGAAGAACAGTTTATACATCTCCATGGGAGTCAAACCCATGAAGTGTTGAAGAGCTCGCGGCCCCTCCGGATTAAATTCCCACAGGCGGAGGGGGCGACGTTTGCAGGGAAGTAGGCGCCGGATCAACATGACCTGCACCTCTGCGACCGGATTGATCTCCCTTTCTTGGAGACCTCGAATCCGGTCCTGCAACAGGGGGACGTCTTTGGGCGGCCCCCAGTCACGCCCCTTGTTGACCCATGACGTCAGCTGCTGTGGAGGGCCCGAGCGAAAGACGGGCGGCGGCTTCTGCCTGCTGCCCCGGGGAGCGGTGATATAAGACCACTCCTGTTGCCACAAGCCGAGCTCCTCTTGGAAAGAGCCCTTGGGCCATGGAGCTTCGGCCCTCTTGCTTATAACCGCCCCGCCGCACTCTGCCTGACGCCCCTCGATCATCTTCGGCTCCATGTTGAAGGTTTTGAGCCATAAGCCGAAGTGAGGGGTAGTACGGAGGAAGTCTTCACAGACGACAATGAATGATGAGATATGGAGGATGGACTCCGGAGCCAGGTCGTGGAATTCCAGCCCATAGTAAAACATGAGCCCCCTCATGAAGGGATCCGTCGGGAAGCCTAAACCCCGACGGAAGTGAGACGTGAACACGACGATCTCGCCAGGCTCGGGAGTTGGGATAACTTGCCCTCGGGCAGGCAGCCTATGCGAAATCTCGTAGGTTAGATACCTGGCATCTCTCAGCTTTAGCACGTCCTCCTCCGTGACGGAGGAGGGCATCCACCGGCCTCGTAGATCAGGACCGGACATTGTCGAGGATCGAAGGTACCTGAATTCGGAGCCCTGGGTGTTGGAACTCAGGGAGAGGGGCGGATTCGATAGAGGATTGAATAAAAAGAACGGGCCTTGGTCTCATTATAAAGAGGAAGAATACCAAGAGCCGTCCCCGTGACCGTTTGGAACCCGCCTTCGATGGAGGGGGCGTGGCAACGAGCGCGGTTGGGTTACCCACGTCCGTATTAATGGGAATCCCGGAATAAGGGGAACACTATCTCTGCTTCGACAAGACGTGCCAAGGAAATCGCCTCGCTAAACACGCTGAGGTGGAACAATAAAAACAATTCGAGTAAAGGCTTGGAAGTGGTGTGACGTCACGCCACAGAATACGTCAGCAGATTGATCTTGTGTAATATTATTCTCTCTATGGTGGTATGTGGAATTTATTTTTGCAGAGCCGGACACTATCCTGGTGTTCACGATCTTCTATAAATTATTCGGAGGAGGAACCCGCCTTGCAATGCCGAAGACAATATGCGCGCCGGACTCGTCGTCATTGAAGCCTGGTTCAGGGGCTACTGAGGGAGTCCCGGACTAGTGGGTGTCCGGATAGCCGAACTACCATCATCGACCGGACTCCAAGACTATGAAGATACAAGATTGAAGACTTCGTCCCGTGTCCGGATGGGACTTTCCTTGGCGTGGAAGGCAAGCTTGGCGATACGGATATGTAGATCTCCTACCATTGTAACCGACTCTGTGTAACCCTAGCCTTCTCTGGTGTCTATATAAACCGGATGGCTTTAGTCCATAGGACGAACAACAATCATACCATAGGCTAGCTTCTAGGGTTTAGCCTCCTTGATCTCGTGGTAGATCTACTCTTGTAACTCATATCATCAATATTAATCAAGCAGGACGTAGGGTTTTACCTCCATCAAGAGGTCCCGAACCTGGGTAAAAATATCGTGTCCCTCGTCTCCTGTTACCATCCGCCTAGACGCACAGTTCAGGACCCCTTACCCGAGATCCGCCGGTTTTGACACCGACAATGATCATCATCACCAAAATCAAGAAGGGGACATTGTGTAGCATATCGGGCACAATACACTCAAGTTCTAAACTCTCTAATAAAATAATGGAAAAATATATATTATATTGTATAAAAAAATGTTAAATAACAACAAATAGAGAGGCAACTAGATGTCGATGGTGGGAAGAGCCACGATACAAGGCCCTATTTTTCTAGTCGGCACTCATTTTTGAACTAGGATGGATTTGGTACTCCTCCGTTCCCAAAATATAAGCCATATTTTTTTCTTCTAAATCAAAGCTTTTGAAGTTTGACTAAATTTATATTATATACAAAAATATCAATATCCATGAAACTAAACCAATAACCTCTCTTTTCAGTTTATAATTATATGTCACAAGAATATGTTACTCCCTCTTATCCAAATTAATTGTCACAGCTCTAGTACAACTTTGGTACTACAATTAATTTGGATCCGAGGGAGTATTAGATTCATGTTCAAGAGAAGCTTTCAATGGTATATTGTCGTACTCATATTTTACCGATCAAATTAGTCAGCAAACATTTTATTAAAATATGTGTGAGACCTGTAAACAACATAGCGGCGGCATCAATAGATATACTATTACAAATATCTTATTGGTTTAGTTTAGATGTGTGTGAGACCTATAAACCTTTTATTAATCAAATTAATGAGCAAACCTTAGATAGGACTTCACTACAAATTTGATGTAAGCTTTTTTATCATGGCAAAATGAGCATTTTTTAAGACAAATTACGTTCGCCGAGGATGACAAATTCAGTTAACGAGCATGGCACATTCACCCTAGATTATTTTTTTGCCAAGAAATTGTCATGCTTGCTAACTAAATTTGCGATCACTGCACCAATATGAATTGCCCTAAAAAACACCAGATTTGCCATTCCAAAAAATCCGCGTCAGGTTTTTAGCTTTTCTGTAGATATATTATTAAATATATTTTCATAGTGCATTTGTTGGCTGGGGGATATGGGTAATATAGATACTATTAATTATTTTTATAAACTTGTTCAGGCTTAAATTTTTTGACTAGACTAGAGACAAAAGCAAAAATCCAACTAGATCAAATTAACGTAAACTTGTTTATTAAATAAACCCCAAAATAGTATGAGTAGAGTTTATATTTAGGGACGGAGGCACGCACGGGCTGTAGCCCTGCGGCTGACACCGGCAAAGAGCCAGGCGCGGACGGATCGCCACGCCCGCGTTATCCATCCTGGCCCCGCCGCCCATCAATCATTGCATTGCACATCCGCGAAGCTGCTGCGCCCGCGCGCACTCCTCTCCCTCGTACCCGCTCTCCCCACACAAAGCTCTCGCATCGCGTCGGCATCGCTATCGCATCACAGTCAGCGCGCCCAGCCTCACACGCCCGTGGCATTCGCGACCGGCCGACGAGACGGAGCTCCAGCCTCCAGCCTCCCCCGAGCAGAGCCGAAAACGCCAAACAGACCACACGATTTTACAACCCTGCCCCGCGCGGCCCCCCTCCACCCGCGCAGATCTTTTCTCCTCCTCCCCGCGCCCCGCGCCGATCACGCCACCGATCCGGCGCGTCCTTCCCTCACTTTCCAGCGGGGGCGATGGAAGGGGAGGAGCGGCGGCTGGCGGCGTCGCTCACGGCGCGGTACTCGGAGTGGGTGCTGGAGGAGCTGGACGAGCTGCGGGGGAGCTTCCTGCTCACGGACCCGGCCATGCCGGGCCACCCCATCGTCTACGCCTCCCGGGGCCTCGCGTCGCTCACGGGCTACCCGCGCCGCGAGCTGCTCGGCCGCAACGCGCGCCTCTTCCAGGGCGCCGCCACCGACCGCGCCGCCGTCTCCGGCGTCCGCGAGGCCGTGCGCACCCAGCGCGCCCACCAGGTCGCCATCCTCAACTACCGCCGCGACGGCTCGCCCCACTGGGTGCTGCTCCACCTCGCGCCCGTCTTCCACGCCGCCGACGGCCGGGTGCTCCACTTCCTCGCCGTCCAGGTGCCCATCGCCGCCGCGCCGCGCCGTCACCCGGGCCGGCCCGCGGCGTTCGCGGCGTGCCGGGAGGAGGCCAGGGGGGAGGAGGAGCTGCCTTGCGCCAGCCACGTAGGGGAGGTGTTTGTGGATATCGATAAGAGAGGTCAGTTCGATTGGACGTGTTCATGTGTTACCATCACTAGTACAGTGATCATTTGGGAGTAATAAATTGCACGATAACAAGCACACTGATCAGTGACCAACCATTAATTGCCCGTGAGATCATTTACACTACCCCGTGCCTCACTGCTCTACCGTGCCTTTATATGAAATGTATGCTGTAAACACGATATCTATACAATTGGCCATCAACATGGCCTTATTTGCTATAATTTCTTACTATATTCATGGTATGGTAATTACAGTTGCGTTGGTTGTCTTATTCTGAAGTATGGATAGCCAAATAGGTACTAGGTGATAATATAAGAGTGCTCAGTATATGGCCTTTTTTGAGTTGCTAGTTCCTTCTTGGTTCCAAGTTTGACAATAATGGTTACACTAGTCTTGTTTCTTTTACCATTTCCAGGTATGGAGACAAGAAGAAGTAGGTAAAAGTTCTTGTTTGAGTTGATAAATTTTTCGTTTCAACGCTGTATATATGATGCTTTGTTTTGAGAAACTGAATAGACTGTATTTGTTGTTAAATTGGTGTTGACAGAAACATCCGTTTTTGCTTACAGGATAGAGAAGTTCACACATTAATAGGACAAAAGAAAAAGAGATCCATCCTGCTTTTGTAGGTCCAGATTAACGATGGGGCAGACTAAGGCCCTGCTTGGATTGAGTGTAAAATTAGTGTGATCCCTGGTATTTTAGCTCAAGTTTGAACTAAATACCGGGCAGCACACAAAGTTTACATGCAATCCAAACAGGGCATAACCCTATGCATACTAGAGTTGCTATATATGTGTAAGAAATAAAACTTCTTTCAATGATAAGAATCTGAATCGTACTATAAATAAATCTCTTCGAAATATATGCATGTGTTCTGTAGTATTTAGCGGTGCAACTGTGTCGGAAATTCAGCTAGCTCTCTTAATGAAGATTCAGTTTAGGCAGCGAAACAACACAACTTAAAACTAGCCTGAGTTTCCATTCTTATATATTAATACTGTCAGGTTAGTTCAGTGATGAGTCCAGTCTTGCAGAATATGGTGCCTTCTGCCAATTTGGATGTGTGGTTTACATTTGACCTGGCATTTTCACATTATGTTTTTCTCCCCACAAAATTAAACAGTAGTACTGGAAGCAGAAGTTCTAAATATGTTGTTGCTAGCTTGCTGTTGCAGGGCTGGAGGCTGAGGAACCACGTATAGCTAGCGTCTGTGACAAAGAGATGGCTCTAAGCACAGCAAACAAAATCTTCTCTACGCTGAACCGCTATAGCAAACTAACTGGTTTGGTGGTTTGTGAGAGGAGATGTGATTCTGTTGGTATCCCAGCACTCAGCTCTTCGCTAAATCTCTCTCTCGGTAGAATCAAACAGAGCTTTGTATTGTGAGTTATTTGCATATTCTTCGTTTGTTTAATTGTTTTGGCTTAATTCTGTTGTGTACATAGTTTTGTTTATGTTGTTCATGCCTGGTTTATTTATTTACTAAATGCACTTTGATTTTCGATTTTAACAGAACTGACCGCCATTTGCCTGACATGCCGATAGTCTATGCTAGTGATGCCTTTCTATCATTAACAGGTACATATTCCTTTATTATTCTAATACCAGAGTATGTGTTCTATGAACTTCTATAAAGTAATCCATTGATTGTAATAAGGGGAATGTATGATGTGCAACTGTTTATGATCAGTATTATTTCCGCATTTCAACAGTTTGATGCCTCTTTGCTCGAGTGACTGAAACTTTTCTATGATCTAGGGATAGTGGGACATTGTGTTTTTTGGCATGTTTGTTGGGATGTTCTCCTATGAAATGCATATATTAGTTCAAGTGCAACAGGCTGAATTTCCACATGTTCTTGAGTTAATGTGGGCATGATTGATGGCTAGCATTTGTAATTACCTTCTAACATTATTTTAGAAATGCAAGGAAAACCTCTTCCTGACATACGAGAAACATATATAGCTCCTTGCAACATGCTGAATCATGGTGGGTTCTTGAGTTAAGCTGGGCAGGGTTGATGGGTTGGATTTGCAACTACCGTCTAAAATGATGATTAACAATGCAAGGTGGTGCCATCAGGATGGCATGACATCAATTCATGGTTTTCATGGTGTTTACATATTGGTATGAGTAGGAAAGTTTGAAGTCAAGAGTATGATTAGAAAGATCTAATAATTAAATCTCTTTGCTAAAACATACTGATAATGTGGGCACAGATTAACTTTGAAAAGCTTGTTTGTATGCAGGCAAAGATTTCTGCTGTTCTAATCATCTTACTTATCCAGGTTACTCAAGAGAAGAAATATTGGGCTGTAACTGCAGATTTTTAAACGGTCCAGGTACTAGTGCGGAGGTTTTAGAGGAGGTGCGGACCAGTATTTCCTAGCTTGTTTGATTGCAATTTTCCTTATCAAATATGCTCACTTATCAAATTCCTATTTGAAATTGAATGCACAGATAAATCAACATATCTGTCTTGAGGAGGCTTGCACAGTGCATTTGCTTAATTACAGGTGCGCATTCGCACAATATCTTAAGTTAGTACTCCCTCCGTCCCAAAATAAGTGACTCAAACTTGTACTAACTTTGTAAAGTTAGAACAAGTTTGAGTCACTTATTTTGGGACGGACGGAGTAGTTATCAGGTTCGGATTACGTAAACAACTTGACAGAACTCTTAATTGTTATGCTTTCTATCAGGAAAGATGGAAGTACATTCCGTGATCTGCTACATGTGTCTCCCATCCGAAATTCATCGGGCAAGGTTGGCTTACATCCTTTTCAGGTCTTTCCTGGAAGTCACTGTGCTTCTGATGCATCTGCCTTGCTTTTCTAGTAACGCTGAAACTGAATACTAAATGCAACAAAAGTACTTCTGTAGCAAGCCTATATTATCTGCTTCGTGTTCTTCTAACCTTTCAAGTGGAACATATTCACAAACTAGGGGATTCTTGTTCTTTTGAGATTAAGTTGGATGGGTTCGAAATGTACCAGTCTGATTTGGAAAAAAGTTGGACTAAATTATCACATTGTGCAGGTCGCGTTTCATGTGTGGGTTCACCTTGACGAGAGCGCGAAGCATGATTTTAGTGGGTTGACCCCTGAGGTATGGCAGCTCGGTGCTGTTGGTGCTGTAAGAGTTGCAGTTAGAAGCCTGTCTGCGTCAGGTAGCCTGTTGAGACCGTCCCAATAGCGTTTTTCCGGTTTCTTTCTGATTTTGTGTCACGTTGACTTGCCAACGTTTGTATGTAAAGTAACTGCTTAGTGAAAGAGATTATAGTGCATATCACGGGAAAATGGAGGGTAAATACATGAAGGTGTTGTGAATTTTGTAACTACGCAAAATGAAGGAAAATTGATTGGGGGTGGGGGTGGTAATAGTTCAATAGCTCTTTTTTT